>NC_057800.1:714565095-714877523 GCF_018294505.1 Triticum aestivum
ATGTATTTATACTCGCTAGTAAATGTGTATCTTTTGATATTAGATAGTATATTAATTGTACACATATCTTAGGTAAGATATTGTTTGCGCGTTAATATGATTAATGCTGGATTTGATATTTGATATGGTATTAATTGCATGCTAAACATGTTGACCGCTCACCAATGGAGAGGCTTAAGTCGTTGGATTGATCTGGTTTGATGGCCCAGATTAGTTGCATGAGCCTCGTTGGGTCGATTTTTTGTCCAAAAGGACCCCCTGCCGAACGCTATTGTCAAAAAAGACTATCTGCAAATAAAAACGTCAAAAAGGACCCCCTGACTAGTGGCGGCAGGTGCGGCAGGCGACACGTGGCACCTGCCGCCACGCCAGGAGGGGGCGGGCCCCGCCGCCACCGCAGGAGGCGGCCGCGCGGTGCACAACGGGTTCTTGCACAGTGCGACGGAACGGGCCAGGAGCGGTGGGCCCGGCCGCCACTAGGTGAGGCGGCGGGCTCTGCCGCTGTCGCTTCCCGTCCGACAGCCTCAGCTGCGCGCGGGCCGAGGCGTGGGCCAGGCCGCCACCGGAGGAGGCGGCATCTTTCTTCACGCCCGACGCATTTTCCTATTGCAGATGGCGCTGATTCCCGTGTGCAACAGCGACCCTGACGGCGGTGATTCCCACGAGCGGGAAAATGCACGCTGATGCTTCTTTCGCCCAAGAAACAGTCTTGCTTTAGCTTCTTTTGCCTCAGCGGATAGGACCGCACTGTGAGAATCGCTCTGGCTATTGCTTGAGAGGATGCGACGGCATCAGTCACTCGCTGCGGGAATCCAATACTGCGGGAAGCTATTGTGCCGACACTACAGGGATCCTAAAATTTACTGCTTAATTTTCTCGCCATTATTTATCGTCTGGGCTTATAAAAGGAGACACCGAGGCTCTCGTCCAGCCATCCTTGAAATCGCCACTGCGCAAAGTGTATAACACAATTTTTTCAGTCGGTATGAGTTTGCCTTGCTCGGATCAAAGCATTAGGCCGAGGAAAATGAAGAACGCAAGTTTGCCTCCTGGGGTGGCAGTCCTGCGATGTTGGTGTGGCGATCTTTGCAAGGTGAAGGAGGTGACGGATTTTTCAGATTGGTTGGGCATGAAGTTTTTCATGTGCGCCAATTATGAGGAAGATCCTGCCGTAGCTATTTCAGAGTACGACAAGCCTCCGGTATGCTTTAACCATCACGAATAGATATTGTTGGTATTTTCATTGATTCTTTAGTAACATTCTTGTTTCTTGTTGTAGTCTCCTCCGCCTCTGTGCATGTACTATCATTGGATTGACACGGAGAAGCCGGCTTGGGCAGTGACTGAGATTCGTGAAAGAAGTCGCCGTGCGTGGAATAGTTTATTTGCGGAAGAGCGACGCGAGAAGGCGGAAGCTGAGGAGAAAGCAGAGCAAGAGAGAGAGTTAAAAGAATACTATGCGGAGCAACACCGTTTTTTTGAGGAAATGGGAAAGAAAAACAGGGAAGAGGCTCGTCGCATGGAGGAGCAGGAACGACAGCGAAAGGAGGCTCGTGAGGCAGAGAGGCAGAGAAAGAAAGAAAGGGCTCGTCAGGCCAAGGCAGCAGAAGAAGCTGGCGATGGAAAAGGAAAATATCCACGCTGGACTCAGTAGATTCCTGTGGTAGTATTTAAAATTCCGCAATCATTTGTATCTTTATTTCTGCACTTTAATGTAGCTTTATTTCAGGAGTTAAATGTAGGTATATTCCTACAATGTATCTTATTTTCAGTTGTGCCGTGTCGTAATGGAAAAAAATATAGTTTAAGAATAAAGTAGTGGCATTTTCTTTCCCTCCACTAATATCGAACATCGTGCAACAACTACAAAATAAAATTAAGATAGAACATAATGCCCTACAATAACAGAGTACAAACTAATAATGCAAGTACATCCGAATTAAACGGTAGAACTGGAATAAAACTACATGAAGGCATCATCGTCATCCTCCATCGATGCAGAACTCTTGCCCTTCGAGGATGTAGAACTCTTACCCTTGGACGATGCAGAACTCTTGCTCTTCGAGGATGCAGTACTCTTGCCCTTAGACGATGCAGAACTCTTGCCCTTTGATGATGCAGCACCCGGAAGCGGCGGCATGAAGATATCATCTTCATCCTCGCTCTCCTCAGTCCATAAAAATGGATGCATTTCTGCAGTCCTTCTGAAAGTTTCACTCTTCGGCTCCACTACATTCTTCCACCTTGCATGCAACCTAAGAAGTTCTTTACGTACCTCCTCATAGGTCCTTTCAGGCCACCCAGACCTACGTAATTGGTGAGCCAACTCATTCATTATGGTGTCACTACCGGTGAGTTCGTCCCATGGAACTATCCTATTGTCCATCCTGAAATCGGTAGCTAGCCTCAGAAGAGTCCTGCTCATCCCAGGGTGAAAACTACGATCGAAAGGATAATGGGACATCTCGACTACACTACACTCGAATGCTTATCCACCTCCGTCTGAATGGGGTTTTATAGGTAGAGAGGAGAAAATGGCGGGAAAGAACGAGTGCAGTATGGCGGGAAAGGGTTGGCGGGAACATATGGCGGGAAACGAGTGGCGGGAAGATATGGCGGGAAGGGGTTGGCGGGAAACGGGTGGCGGAACATATGGAGGGAAAGCGTTGGCGGGAAAATATTGAGGGGAAAGCGTTGCCTGAAAATATTGAGGGGAAAGCGTTGACTGGTGCATTTTTATTTCAGCAAACATAGATGTTCAAATCGAAAAGTCTGATACACACATATATAGATACAATGGGTCGCGCACGTGCATAGATGAATCACCCTACTTAACGACGACCACCTGGCCTTTCCTTACGACCGGAAGGCGACAAGCGATTAGGTGGCCGGGTCACACGAAGACCGCGGCCGTACTCCACTTCGGCTTCATGTGTCTGCGAGTCCTGCGTAGGTGGTGGAGTCGCGAATCCTTGTTGCGAACCTGAAGCGTAATTGTAGGCGTATGGTTGTGACTCCGGGGGGATAAAAGATGGGCCAATAACATCCCCTCCGAAGAACTCTGTAACTAATGATGTAACCGTGTCGCCAAGATCATGTGATGCTCCCCGGAGGCCTGTGTTGACGCCATGATCATGTGATGCTCCTCGGAGGCCTGTGTTGACGCCGCGTTGGGTGTTCTCATCGCCCCAATTAACATCAGGTGTGTCCTGCACATAGAAACATTTTAAACAAACTGTTAGAGGATAATATATGATATCATTGTAAATGCATTGAAATGTAAACATGACTACCTGAGCATATCCCTCTCCTATACTGTCTGGCCATTGTACTTGGTGCTGGTTTAAATCTGGTACACGAGTCTCCTCGGGCATGGGGATCCCTCGCGTGGAGAGAAACGGCTGAGATCCCTCACCTTGGGTGTATGCATCATATCCTGTGTACGCATATGGGTTAGGGGAAAGAAACTGCTCGGGCATCGAATCCAAGCCCGTGCCATGGTCCTGAGATGTTTGCCCCTGACGAAGCTGCATCGAAGAAGAGCGATGCAGTGGCAGAGATGAGTCATGTCGTGGCAATGTCGTTCTAGTACTCGGACCCTCCCCCCATTGCTCATGGCTCGTACGCGCCTCGCTCGGTCTGGACGACGGTGCCGCACTCGGTCTGGCTGACCTCGCTACCGGCATGTATGCTCCAGTGGCAACGTCGTCGCCTCTACCGCATCTGAACTTCTTTGCCACGAATTGTTGCAAAAGTTTCTGGAATGTCTTGCGATATGGGCCCTGGGCCGGCATGCTATCCGTAGCCATCTGCCCTACTTCGTTGACATTTTCAAGCTGAACAATATTTGGATGTTATTTAGTTCCAATGATTATGAAATGATGGACCTAAAAAAGTTACAAGTGATTACCAGGTGGTCACGATAGTAAGCTGCATGCAGCTCAACATGTCTCCGCGCCTGCTCCTCTTGTGTGAGATGTGTTGGTATAGTAGCTGGCTGACTGGCCAGGCTAGCACGTGTGTTCATGCAGTACCACTGCTTGTACGCTTGATCTGTACTTCCATCGTACGGCCTGCAAAATTAAATAATTACATAAACCGTTGTGATGAAAGCAAAGCATCTTCACGCATCGTATGATCATCGTAAAAAAATAATGTACATAAAATATACCTAAGTTGACGCACTATATCTGCTAGCGCTTCATTTGTCCACTTGTGTACCCATTCACTGTTCTCTTCCCTCCAATCGTATAAACTCCAACCCCTGCCCATATTGGTTAGCCTGCAAATTATGTAACAAAGTGTGAGTTTAGTAAATTAAAAATGACACTAACTATTTAGGGATGTCACATCTTACTTATGTGTTTCCTCATCGATACGTCTGGGAAAAGGTGGTGGAATTTCTTGATAGAGACCGAACTGTCTCATTACACGCTCTGGGTTGTAAGGTTCAACACACCACAGGAACAATAAGTTGCAGCGAGTCAGCCAGAATGCACTATCGGTCAACATGCCTGGTGTGAAGTGTCGAGCATCAAAGACCATTTTTAGCTGGTCCTGAGTCCACGGGTTCCATGTGACTTCTGCCTCATCAAGTATCTCAAACTGCTGGTGGTACATAGGGTAACAATTTTTCGCAATATCTGGAGACCAACGTTTCCGTGCCTTTGTCCACCTGGTGGCCATAGTTGCGCTAGCACCCTCGCCAAAGTCATATGGGTATATGGGTTGTACTATACGAGGTCGTCCTACAGGGAGGTATTCCCAGGACCACAACTGTAGAAACTCATAGGCGACACAAAGTAATGGAGCTTTTTGTGCGAAAGAGGTTTTTTGCGTGGCATCACACAAGCCTCTGTATGTATGAGATAGCATGGCAGAACCGAAGCTGTATTTTGGCTGCTCGGGTAAAGGTTCATCTACCATATTCTCTGCAATGTAGATGAGACCAGGGACAACAACGTCCCCATGTGAATTTGGAAATAGATTCCCGAGGAGCCACAACAAATATGCAAACAGATGTCTTTTTCTCGTCTCCTCATTGGCGAAGCTAGATAAATTAAGAAAGTTATCACGAAGCCAGACGAGTGGGATGCCCCGAGGGTTACCAGAACGTTGTGATTCTGGCATTTCCATCCCAAGACGGGCTGCTATATCTAATGCCCAAGATGGAGACACTCGTGGAGAGACTACCGGCTCACCTCTAATTGGTAGAGCAGTGATCATAGAAACATCTTTCAGTGTAGGTGCAAGCTCCCCAAAACGAAAGTGAAAGGTGTGGGTTTCAGGTCTCCACCGGTCAACGAGGGATGTCAAAAGGGATGGGTCCGAACGTACTTGGTCGTCGCATGATGTGAGCCTAGCAAAACCTTGTAGTCCATAAGCGTCAAGGTGAGCAAGGAAATGATTGTGTATTGGCCATGTTTTCTTTATGGTTCGAAGTCTGAAAGGCCGATAATCATGCTTAGTATTTGGTTTCAAAAATAGGTGGCAACGGTGCCCGGCGTCATGGGGCCCCTGCAAAAGCACTGGCACTTCACCCATAACCTGCACACAAACATACAAATATAAATTACGAGGAAGACAGAAATACAAATGCAAATCTAAATTAACTTAAAAAATACAAAGAGATACGATTTACATTAATTATCTGAAGTTAACATCAGGAGTACAATAATACAAAGAGAATGAATTTAAATTCAATATAAGTACACATAACGAGTACAAATATAAATAGACATGGCGAGTACATATATATCAACATCATGCGTTGTTGTTGGCTCGATACGGGCAGTCTTTGCGTGAATGTCCAGGACACCTGCAAACGCGGCATCGCCTTGGTTCTCCCATCTGGCTATGGTCCATGTCATTGCGATGACGCCTAGACTGACGTCGTCCCTTTGCGGTTCTCATCAAGTCGGTGTTCGGAACCCATTTCGGCCCATCTGGCCACAACATTTTGTAGTTCATATCAATGCCCCAAGCCCAGAACTCACCGTTCCAAGTGTTGTACAGATTGTACATGTTAAAGTACGGCGATATGTATGGCTCGACGCTGATTTTTTGAACAGCAGCCGCCCGGAGCACATGACTGCAAGGGTAGCCCTCAAGCTTGGGCTTGTTACAAGTGCACTCACAGGAGGTTGAGCCAAGGGTGACAGCTTGCTTTTTTGATCCTCTGTGGTGACCCTTAACGTACTTGGCTCGCACATTGACCTCCCACTTATTCCTAAGTGCGTCCACTTTCCTGCAGCCATGACTTTGGGACTTCTTTGCTTTCTCGTCCAGATGTCTTTGCATCTTCTCGGACCATGGCTTGTTCAATTCAACTTGTGCTTTGGCGACGGTGACCCTGTCTGCAAAGTATGACAGGGTCCGGTTCCAAGTTTCTTCAATTAGGGCTGTGATAGGCAGTGCTCGCACCCCTTTAAGAACACCATTGTACACCTCTGACATGTTGCTGGTCATTATTCCATACCGAGCCCCGGTGTCGTGAGCTTGTGCCCACTTCTCCAAATGAGGGCAATTCTCGGTGATCCACTGGCTCAAATTTATGGCCGTCCTACGACCCCTCCGGTCTTCTCTCTGCGGCAAGGCCGCGCGGTCGATCTCACCATTGATACCTGCCCATATCGCATTCATTTTGGCTACAGTTTTTTGCATGCACATCCTCTTGAATAACTTGAACCAATCCTTGTTTTTGAATTTGGAGTAAAAGTTTGCTGCCAAATGCCTCATGCACCACCTTCCCTCTAGATCGGGCCAGCCCCACTCTTCTTCCGACGCCTTAATTATTTCAAGAGCGCTTAATAATCCAGTGTTGCGATCAGAAATGATGCAAACACCTTTACGCTCTTTCACGACACCAATCTTCACGCAGCTCAGGAACCACAACCAGCTATCTTTGTTCTCGCTCTCGACCAATGCATATGCAATAGGAAGAAGCTGATTATTTGCATCCGCTGCAATCGCCACCAATAGTGTGCCCTTGTACTTTCCAGTGAGAAAGGTACCATCAACAGATAATACCGGGCGACAGTGCCTGAAGGCTTGTATAGTCTGGGCGAATGCCCAGAATAAGCGGTCCAGGATTAGCTCACCCGGGTTCATTGGGTTTGGACGTTCTCTCCGCCAAACTTGAGTCCCCCTATTAGCACTTGCTATTTGATGAAGCATTCTAGGGGCATAAGAATATGCCTCCTCATAGGTACCATACAAGTTCTTGAATATATTTTCCTTCGCATGCCTAGCCTTGCTGTAGCTAACAGGGAATCCAATTAGATCCTCTGCATCTTTTTGCAGAGCCCTAACACTAATGTTGAGACTTCCCTGCACAATTGTTTCCATCGTCTGTGCCACAAATTTTGCTGTCACATTGCAGTGATCTGAAAGAGTCCCAGTTTGCTCACAGGTATGCTCCACTATTTTTGTGATATGCCATGACTGACATACCCCAGGCTTCAGTCTAGCGAGAACTCTTCCGCGGCAACCTTTCGCGGTGTGGATGCATATGACCTTCAACTCTTTTTTATCAGACTGCTTCACTCTATGCTGGCGGTGGATGCCGATTGCATAGCTACCCATTGCCTGGTAAGCAGACTTCTTATCTGGGAAAACTTGCCCAACCTCCAGGCTTCCCGCTCCTAGGCCAGAAGCAGAGTGAAATTCGTTGGTGATGCTCATATCCTGTAAAAACCCAGGTTGCAGTGCCGCCGCGACCGCCCTCTGAGGAGGAACATCTTCTTCTCCGCTTGACTCCGAAGACGCAGAAGAATGATCATCATCATCTAGCGCCTCCGGCAATCCCTCCACGTGTTCGCTCATGTCAACGGCCGCCGACCAATATCCTGTGTCATACACAGGCTGGCCGCCCGTCGGTTCCGATGGGCCGATGCTAGGGGCTGATGTGATGGCCAACTCGACCTCACCACCCCTGCTACTGCATCCGGCAACATCAGTGACTGAAATGAACTCCACATACACCATCGGCTGACCATACATTGAGTTATTGGGATTGCTTGCAAACCTCATGTACGACCCCCACGACCGATCACCTGTGACAGGCCGCAAACCCCAACGGGCAACTGTCCCATCATTTCCTCCGTCAACGACGAAGGCCTCCATTGTCATTTTTTTTCCTGCATCACTGGGCCAAACACCGCTCGGATGCACCTTCTAACAGCTGCGTAACCCACGTTGACCATGTCTCTCACCACTACTGTAGTCGACTCACAGAAGGACACATCCACCCCGCATGGACCGTCGCGTAAGACGTTCCCATAGTACACTACTAAATTTTCCATAGTACCTAACCAACATACATGTTTACATTTCAAATAATTAGTAACTGAACATTTAGTAACGATGACAACATTTACATATCTTATGACTAAAATAATAACCGTATTTTCGTTATAAATATTCGGTTTGTTTTTAGAATCATTTGCTTAGACTTTAAGGGGTTGTTTGGTTAACGGGTATTTAAAGATCTATTTTTCTCAAATTTGTCTATGAGCGTAACAAACTAAAACTCTGTTTGCTTTTCTCTAACTACCCCAAAAATATCCTAAAATAGTTCTCGTAACATGCAAAAACTTAGCTTCTGGAAAAACGACTTTTCGTAAAATATGGTTTTCTACATAATTTCCTTACAACAGGTTATGACAAAACTGAGGGTAAGTACTCGCTATCCAAACAACCACTAAACATAATATTACGATAATAACATTTAAATATCATATGAGTAAAATATCTAATTTCTTCCGGCATGATATAATGTTTTTCATATCATACGATAAATTTCATTTATTTACAAATAATAATATTTGCAGCGGCATGACAGTACATCAATATAAAAAATATTAACAAAATTACGGCGTCATTTTATACCTTAGGTCCAATATGGATGTGCTTGCAAATGCAATTAAGCGTCCAAATAGTTCGAATAAATATCCGTCACCAGTAAAATATGAACAGAGTCAACCTATTATCACATGAACATCAATATTACACACGGATTTTTCTTTCTGCTATCAAAAGTATGAAAATAACACTTGCATGTATGTGGTCATCATCTCAAAAGGGATAGCGAAGATGGTAACACAATTTCTTCAATCACGTCATCTCCTCCTTGTTTGCTACTAAGATGAATTATTTTACCTAATTACATTTATCATTAAGTACATTACCACCTAATCTTAACATATAAAATTTAGATTATTGTGACATAACAAAGTAGACCTACGATTTCCTAACCATAGACTTATTAATAAACATACCACATGAAATATCATACCACATGCAATGAACAATTACAGTGTAATTTTTTCTTAATTACCGTATTAAGAGCTTCTCGCATGTCAATACAAATGTATGCAACTAACATTGATACAACATCTTCAACCTACTCTTATCAAAAAAATAGTTTAAATGTTGTATCCGTCGTTTGAATTTTTTCCGAACCTCTAAGCACTAACATCACATAGCTAATGACGAGCTAAATGACTAACTAATTACCACCGTGCATCACAAAAAAATCCATGTATTGCAAAGCTCATACCTTGATCTCCCCCTTCGTACTTCACTTAGCACGGCAAATCCTACTCCAGAAACTCCAAATGACTCCTCCAAGTGCTGAAATAATGCCTAAAACAACATAGAGTACACACTTAGGAACTAATCAAACAGAACTAAAACATCATGCATGCAAACAAAACCAACAAAAATGGATAGATCTTACCTTAATCTATCTTTTCTTCAACTTCACCATCTTCGAAAACCAACTCTAAATCGGCCAAAATCACGAGTGAAAGTAGCTACCAAGTATTTCCTTCTGTGTATTCTTCTAGACTTAGACAGAGTAGAGAGGCAGTGAAGGCAAGGAGAGATATTCGAGAGAGTGTATGCGCAGCCGCGGTTGTCCGTATATAAAGAGGAGGAGCACTGTATTGTCGGCAGAACGAGGTACACTCAGCTACCGCAGCCTCGGATTCCAGCATTGCGTTGTCTCATCACACACAGCAACTACACCGCTCTCGGGTGTCGGCAAGAAGCGGAAATCACGCAGGCTGCGGGAATCAGATTCCAATTTACAAAGCATCTGCGGAAATCACGCCCTGCAGCCGTCCAAATTAGCGCCGTCAGGTCGCTGTCATAGAAATCAGCGCCGTAGAAATCAGCGCCGTCAGGGCTGTCGGGCCGCATGCGCGCTGCCGCCTCACCCGGTGGCGGCCGGGCCCGCGCCTCGCTTCCCGTGAAGATGCTGCTGTCGGCCTGGGCGCGGCATGGGCAGCAGCGGCCGCCTCAGCCAGTGGCGGCGTGGCCCACCTGGCCTCACCCGTTCCGTTGCACTGTGCCGAATCTGTTATACCGCGCGCGGCCGCCTCCTGTCGTGGCGGCCGGGCCCGCCGCCTCCTGGTGTGGCGGCAGGTGACACGTGTCACCTGCCGCGCCTGCCGCCACTGGTGAGGGGGTCTTTTTTGACATTTTTATCCGTAGGTAGTCTTTTTTGTCAATAGCGTTCGGCAGGGGGTCCTTTTGGACAAAAAATCCGTTGGATCTTTCTATATTGGTATATAGAATGGATATTGATTCCCGGTGTGTGGAGTTACACAAGTGCACACTGACACTAGTGTAAGGGCGCCATATTATAAAGGATAGGTTTGTAATTGTTTCTTGGTGGTCTCTTCTCCTATTCATGTACATTTAATCTACTCCCTCCGTTCCTAAATATAAATAGATTTCTGGGTATTTAATGTGTATAAGCTAGATTTGAAATACAAGGCCATGAAAAATTGCTCAAAAGTTGGTTATAGATCACAATTAAGTTCTTGAGTTTATTTGTAGATCTTATCCAATAAACCTTTTTACAATCAAAACATTTCAATGGGAAAACTCAAACACCTACTTGGAGTTTTTGGGTTTTGAAAATTTAAAGAATGAAAATGAAGTGAGAACAATGTAAAATCATGGTGTCATGATATGGTCTCTAGAGACAGATATAGAGATATAGAAGAGATTAGGCAGAGAAGATGTTTGCCAGTATGCGTAATTTATTCCATACTATTTTTTATTCTCTTTATTACAAGCATATTATTATGTTAGTAAACGTGCATCAATTAATCTCTAGTGTCCACCGAATCCATACGAGTTCGTGTGGTTGGCCGCCGCCAATGTTGCTCCTGGGAAATTGATGGGGTACACCGGCGTTTTGTTGGGGTAGAAGAGCCCAAAGTGCCTTTCTGTCTCAGCCCCGGGCTTCTGGTTCTCGTTGAACATGGCAAACACGTATGCCTCCATGGGTCCAGGCTTCTTGGGCGTGCCGTGTGCCACGTGGTTGATGAGGCCCTGGTTGTACGCCCGCGCGTTCTCCGGCGTCGCAGCGAGGCCGCCGGCGGACGGCCACCCACTCTCCGACACCACCACCCTCACGCCCGGCGCCCCGGCCTTCTCCAGCGCGAAGTACATGGCGTCGACCATGGCGTTGAAGAGGTTGGTGTAGACGAGCCCGGTGCCGGCGTCCCTCACGGGTGTCGCGCCCGGCTGGAACGTCGCGTAGTCGAGCTGGATGTCCCTCGGGTTGCTGCTGTAGGCAAAGTACGGGTACACGTTGGCGAGCAGCGGCGCGCTGGTGCTGGCCAGGTGCCGGGCGATGTCGACCATGTAGGGCTGAGCGAACACGGCGGCGGAGGGTGGGTAGGAGTTGGTGAGCACGTCGAACCTCACCGCCGTGGACACCTTGATGGCGCCGCCGAGGCCGGCCGCCGCCAGGGCCTTGTTGAGGTTCCGCATGGCCGCCAGGATGTACTGCGCGGCGCCGCCCGTGACCTCGTTGCCGACCGCGATGTACCGGATGGTCACCCCGGTGCTGTGGTAGGGCTTTACGTGGGCCTGCACCCAGGAGGTGGCGGCGGACAGGCTGCCGGCAAGGACGGCGACGTCGTTATTGGTGGTGCCGAGCATGAGGCTGATCCCGGAGCCACGGAGCGCGTCGAGCGCCTGGAGCTGGACGGAGTAGATACGCATGTTGGTGATGCCCTTGGACCTGTAGAGCTGCACCACTTCCCTCGGCGGTGGGAGGTTGTTTGCGATGATGCCGTAGCACACGCCAATGGATTGCACGCCTGCACCGTATAATAATTTATCAGTTTGTCTAATTCACATCTAGATGTTTTTTAATGATGTCACATCTAACCTCCTAAAAATAACTACACAGCAACAAGAAATAAAAAAAAAGCTGGGACAAAAAAAAAATAGACCACAAACATAGTGCTTATCAGCTTAGATGTGACATAACTATGTCACATCTAGATGTGTCCTAAACAGACCCATAATTTATTAAGAAAAATTAATATCCAGATATAAAAATGGCTAAAATCTACTGTACTTTAAACATAATATTGACCACAATAAACCAGCAAACTAAGTGAAAGGCATATGTTGGTTGATGTCACAATACTTTCGATGGAACTCTTCGTGTGGATATGAAACCATTGTTTTTCGCGGGATGTGGCTATGAATCCTTTTTCCCGTGGATATAGTTATGAAACCTTAACGGTATCAATATACATATCCAACAATTGTATTATCAGTTTGTCTAATTCACATCTAGATGTTTTCTAAGGATGTCACATCTAAGCTCCCACAAATAACGCAGCAACAAGGAACAGAAAAAAAAGCTGGGACAAAAAAAATAGACCACAAACATAGTGGATATGTGTCCTAAACAGACTCTTGTATTATTGCTTTGATAGTAGAACCCGACAAGAATGTATGGGTCATATATTAAAAACAGTACAAACATACAACTGCTTTACAAACACGCTCTACTTTATAGAAGACAAAATATAGTAGAACCCGGCAAGAAGGGGTCATTTAAATCAAAATTCAGTAATACATACTTACAGAAACATCTAAATACAGATACATACAAAACCACATATATACAAAGACATACCTGAATGAAGGGAAGCGAGGAAAACTCCTGCAAGCAAAGCCACCGCAAACACCGAAGAAAAGCCTCGCATGTTCCGCATTGTATTCGACAGCCCCGATTTACTTTGTTCTCTACTCTAACAATGCAATGTACTATTGGTGCATATCACAAACGGCTTGGGCAACCATGTATTTATACTCACTACTAAATGCCCGCGTGCGATGCACCTAATATTAGGCAGTATATTAATTGCATACATATCTTAGGTAGGATATTATTTGATATACGCTGGAGCTAATATTTGATATGGTATTAATGCACGCTAAATATTTTAAGCGCTTACAATTGAAGCAACCTGAGTCGTTGAATTGGCCTGGTTTGATGGCCGACATTAGTTGAATCTGCCCCTTTAAATTTTTTATATTGGTATATAGATATAGATAGATATATAGATATAGATATAGATATAGATATAGATTCTCGATGTGTGAAATTACAAAAGTGCACACTAACACTAGTGCAAGGGCACCATATTTTAAAGGTCAGATTTGTAATTGCTTCTTGGCACAATCTCCTCTCCTATTCTGCTGCCACCGCATCTATACAATGTCAACATATTTGCTCATCCATCATAGTCAAACCCTCTTCTCTGGCATATAAATGTAGTGAAAATATATTTTCATGATTGGATTTGTGAGCGTTTCTTGGCGGGCTCTTCCCCCATTCATGTACACTTGATCAACCTATCTTCCTGGCGGCATGACCGTTCTACATTAATGGAACAAAAAAGACAAATGGTTGCACTACATTCATATACGCCCCTGGGTTAATGTTGACATATTTGTTCTTTGATCATAGTCATATCTCTTCTTTAGAATATAAACGTAATGAAAACATGTGTTGCAAATTTTGAAACCGACAGCTCAGTAGAACATTGAATACAACCATTATTTGGGCACTACCAATGCACTACTATATCTTAAGCTATATCATATACATAATTTGTGTGTTTTGATACCAATGGACTATATCTTAGATTTGTATCTAAAAGTACCCTCATTTAATATGTTTGTGAGAGAAAATCATTAGTTTCCTTGGTTTTGGTGCTAAGAGACATCTCTAGATTAAGATAAAATAGTACTTTCTTTCCTCATTAAACATGGTGCCATATCAGATTTGTACCTATGAGGCATGCTTTAGATATATATAGTACACCTTGGATCATTGTGGCTATCCTTAGTGGTCTCCCAATGCATAAATTCTTAGCAAATTATCATAGGAGCTATAAGAGTTAAAGAGACAACTACCATAATACATTTTTCTTAGAGGTTGTATATAAATTTAATGATTTGAGGCTCATGCATACATGTGATTGAGCTAGAAATAATTCTGTTGCCTATGTCCACGTGCAAGGGTTGTATCTTAGCCAATATACAACCTTCTTCTCTCTCTTCATTAACTATTATGCCATATCACCAAAAATACATAAGAAATTGTACTAGTAATTAAGAAACTTGCATTGAAAGAGCCCTTACCCCCTCCATTCGGGTGGGTTGGGTCCTATGCAGTCCAATGCGACCAACACGACTTTAGTGTGGTGATTAATATCAACGAAATCGGTGTGTTAATTTCCGCGGATTGCATGCACCGGGCAAGGCTTTTTCGTGGGGTGAAAGAGGGAAGTTAATTCCGCAAGGATTGCATGCACTGGTAAGCCTTTTTTGTGGATGAGGAATACAGGAGTTTAATTGCAGAGGTTAATGTGCTAATTACACTTGGCCAATGTTTTCACCATGTTGGTGCCTAGAAAATCCCTTGTAGCATATCTGCCTAATTCCCACCTATCGGGACATATTATTTGTCCAGTTTGGTGCAGGTGTGATAACCCACAAGTATAGGGGATCGCAACATTTTTCGAGGGTAGAGTATTCAACCCAAATTTATTGATTCAACACAAGGGGAGCCAAAGAATATTCTCAAGTATTAGCAGCTGAGTTGTCGATTCAACCACACCTGGAAACTTAATATCTGCAGCAAATTGTTTAGTAGCAAAGAAATATGATAGTATTGGTAACGGTAGCGAAAGGTAACGATAGCAAAAAGTAATATTTTTGGTGTTCTGTAGTGATGGTAACAATAGCAACGGAAAAGTAAATAAGTGAAGAACAATATACGGAAAGCTCGTAGGCAATGGATCGGTGATAGAGAATTATGCCGGATGTGGTTCATCACATAACAGTCATAACCTAGGGTGACACAGAACTAGCTCCAATTCATCAATGTAATGTAGGCATATATTCTGAATATAGGCATACGTGCTTATGGAAAAGAACTTGCATGACATCTTTTGTCCTACCCTTCCGTGACAGCGGGGTCCTATTGGAAACTAAGGGATATTAAGGCCTCCTTTTAATAGAGTATCGGAACAAAGCATTAACACATAGTGAATACATGAACTCCTCAAACTACAGTCATCACCGGGAGTGGTCCTGATTATTGTCACTTCGGGGTTGCCGGATCATAACACATAGTAGGTGACTATAGACTTGCAAAATAGGATCAAGAACTCACATATATTCATGAAAACATAATAGGTTCAGATCTAAAATCATGGCACTCGGGCCCTAGTGACAAGCATTAAGCATAGCAAAGTCATAGCAACATCAATCTCAGAACATAGTGGATACTAGGGATCAAACCCTAACAAAACTAACTCGATTACATGATAAATCTCATCCATCCCATCACCGTCCAGCAAGCCTACGATGGAATTACTCACGCATGGCGGTGAGCATCATGAAATTGGTGATGGAGGATGGTTGATGATGACGCCGGCGGCGGATTCCCCTCTCCGGAGCACCGAACGGACTCCAGATCAGCCCTCCCGAGAGAGTTTAGGGCTTGGCGGCGGCTCCGTATCGTAAAACACGATGAATCCTTCTCCCTGATTTTTTTCTCCCCGAATGTGAATATATGGAGTTGGAGTTGAGGTCGATGGAGCTCCAGGGGGCCCATGAGGCAGGGGGGCGCCCCCCCCCACCCTCGTGGCTAGGGTGTGGGCCCCCTGGCCTTGATTCTTTGCTAGTATTTTTTTTATTATTTCCAAAAATAATCTCCATGGAGTTTCAGGTCATTCCGAGAACTTTTGTTTCTGCACATAAATAACACCATGGCAATTCTGCTGAAAATAGCGTCAGTCCAGGTTAGTTCCATTGAAATCATGCAAGTTAGAGTCCAAAACAAGGGCAAAAATGTTTGGAAAAGTAGATACAATGACGACGTATCAACTACCCCAAGCTTAAACCTTTGCTTGTCCTCAAGCAATTCAGTTGATAAACTGAAAGTGATAAAAAAACTTTTACAAACTCTGTTTGCTCTTGTTGTTGTAAATATGTAAAGCCAGCATTCAAGTTTTCAGCCAAGATTATGAACTAACCATATTCACAATAACTCTTAGGTCTCATGTTTACTCATATCAATAGCATAATCAACTAGCGAGCAATAATAATATATCTCGGATGACAACACTTTCTCAAAACAATCATAATATGATATAACAAGATGGTATCTCGCTAGCCCTTTTTGAGACCGCAAAACATAAATGCAGAGCACCTTCAAAGATCAAGGACTGACTAGACATTGTAATTCATGGTAAAAGAGATCCAGTCAAGTCATACTCAATGTAAACTAACAGTAATGAATGCAAATGACAGTGGTGCTCTCCAACTGGTGCTTTTTAATAAGAGGATGATGACTCAACGTAAAAATAAACAGATAGGCCCTTCACAGAGGTAAGTAGGGATTTGTAGAGGTGCCAGAGCTCGATTTTGAAATAGAGATGAATAATATTTTGAGCGGTATACTTTTATTGTCAACATAACAACCAAGAGATGGCGATATCTTCCATGCTACACACATTATAGGCGGTTCCCAAACAGAATGGTAAAGTTTATACTCCCCCTCCACCAACAAGCATCAATCCATGGCTTGCTCAAAACAACGAGTGCCTCCAACTAACAATAGTCCCTGGGGAGTTTTGTTTGCAATTATTTTGATTTGATTTGCATAAAGCATGGGACTGGACATCCCGGTGACCAGCCATTTTCTCGTGAGTGAGGAGCGGAGTCCACTCCTCTTGAGAATAACCCGCCTAACATGGAAGATACGGACAACCCTAGTTGGTACATGAGCTATTCGAGCATACAAAACAGAATGTTTATTTGAAGGTTTAGCGTTTGGAACATACAAATTTACTTGGAACGACAGGTAGAGACCATATATAGATAGGTATGGTGGACTCATATGGAACAACTTTGGGGTTTATGGGATTGGATGCACAAGCAGTATTCCCACTTAGTATAGGTGAAGGCTAGAAAAAGACTGGGAAGCGACCAGCTAGAGAGCGACAACAGTCATGAACATGCATTAAAATTAATCAACACTGAATGCAAGTATGAGTAGGATATAATGCACCATGAACATAAATATCGTAGAGGCTATGTTGATTTTGTTTCAACTACATGCGTGAACATGTGCCAAGTCAAGCCACTCGAATCATTCAAAAGAGGATACCACCCTATCATACCACATCACAACCATTTTAATAGCATGTTGGCACGCAAGGTAAACCATTATAAGCTCCTAGCTAATTAAGCATGGAATAAACAACTATAATCTTTAATTGTCATTGCAAACATGTTTATTCATAATAGGCTGAATCAGGAACGATGAACTAATCATATTTACAAAAACAAGAGAGGTCGAGTTCATACCGGTTTCTCCCATCTCACTCAGTCCATCATATATCGTCATAATTGCCTTTCACTTGCACGACCAAATGATCTGAATAATAATAACAGTTCACGTGCATTGGACTAAGCTGGAATCTGCAAGCATTCAGTAAACAGGAGAAGACAAGGCAATATGGGCTCCTTTGTCTGATCAACAATAATGCATATAAGAGCCACTTTAACAGTTTAATTATGGTCTTCTCCTATCAACCCCCAAAGAAAAGAAAAGAAATAAAACTATTTATACAGGAAAGCTCCCAACAAGCGAAAAAAGAACAGGAAATCTTTTTGGGTTTTCTTTTTAATTACTACTACATGCATAGAATTAAAGCTAGCTAAAAGCTACAACTAATTTTTTTGGTTTTTCTTAAGGTTTATCAAACACACAAGAAGAAAGCATAAAAAGGAAATAAACTAGTATGGATGATATAATGAAAAAGTATGAGCACCAACAACTAGCAATGATTGTGTGAACATGAATGTAATGTCGGTGGGAAATATGTACTCCCCCAAGCTTAGGCTTTTGGCCTAAGTTGGTCTAATGCCACGGATGGCCTGGCGGATATCCAAAGTTGTAACTGGGGTCGTACTGTGATGCATAGTCAGATTGCCACTGGCTGGCAATCACCTCCGGATCCCACTGGTAATCAGACTGTCGTGGAGGCTCAAACTGTAGTTCCGGCTCTGGCTCTGCAGCTGATGTAGGGTTCCGGTAGGCGTGAATGGCCTCAAACAGAACAAGGTACTTGCTGTTCGCGTTGGTCGCGTAGGAAATCGGTGAGGCCTGCATTCTCCGTGGTGCGAGGCGGATTATATTTGGGCCTCTCTGCTTCTTCATTTTTCTTTTCCTTAGAGCTTTGGCTCGATGAGCCCCTCAAAAATCTCTTCATTATTTTTTGAAAAATTCTGAAATTTTTAGTAACTTCAAATAAAAGTGAACTAGGATCAACAAAATTGATAGCAACTACTCCTACAAGTGCCTAGGACCTATATCATGCATTAGAATTACTTGGAACCATATAAATTTGACATCCAAGCTCAAGAATATGGTCACCTAGGCATCACAAATTTGCAATGAATAAAGTACTAGAACAAAAACTAATTGGACCAATGGAGGAGTCACATACCAAGGAACAATCCCCCAAAGCAGTTTTGTGAGAGGTGCTTTGAGCAAGGAGATCGAAAATCGCAACAAACTGAGCTAGAACTCGTGCTTGATCTGGATGGTGATTTTTTTGGGAGGAAGAAGAAGTGTGTGGGTGCAGGAATAAGTGGAGGGGAGCCACCATGGGCCCACGAGGTAGGGAGCGCGCCCAGGGGGTGGGGGCGCCATGGACCCTCGTGGCCAGGTGCTTGCTCCCCTGATGTGTTCTTAGTGCCAGATATTCTCAAATATTTCAAAAAAAAATCATATTTAAATTTCAGGGCATTTGGAGAACTTTTATTTTCGGGGTATTTTTATATTGCACGGATAATCAGAAAACAGACAGAAATTACTATTTTTGCTTTATTTAATATAAATAGCAGAAAGTATAAAAAGAGAGACAGAAGGTTGTGCTTTCTAACTTCATCCATCTAATGCTCACCAAAAGGAATCCACTAACAAGGTTGATCAAGTCTTGTTAACAAACTCATTTTGAGTAACATGAAACCGGAGAAATTTCGAATGACACTATGTAACCTCAACAAGGATATGCACATCCCCAA
Source organism: Triticum aestivum (assembly GCF_018294505.1). Classification (NCBI taxonomy): domain Eukaryota; kingdom Viridiplantae; phylum Streptophyta; class Magnoliopsida; order Poales; family Poaceae; genus Triticum; species Triticum aestivum. Next base: position 714,584,527 of record NC_057800.1, read on the forward strand.
CAAAAAGAATATCATATTTCTTCTTGATAGTAGGAAGAGGAAATTTAAAACCTCCAAAAATAATCAATGGAATTTTTCCAATAGAATTGATACTGTGGACTTGAGGTTGTTTCCTCGGAAAGTGTACCGTATGCTCATTACCATTAACATGAAAAGTGACATTGTCTTTGTTGCAATCAATAACAGCCCCTGCAGTATTCAAAAAGGGTCTTCCAAGAATAATAGACATACTATCGTCCTCGGGAATATCAAGAATAACAAAGTCTGTTAAAATAGTAACGTTTGCAACCACAACAGGCACATCCTCACAAATACCGACAAGTATAGCAGTTGATTTATCAGCCATTTGCAAAGATATTTCAGTAGGTGTCAACTTATTCAAATCAAGTATATGATATAAAGAGAGAGGCATAACACTAACACCGGCTCCAAGATCACATAAAGCAGTTTTAATATAGTTTCTTTTAATGGAGCATGGTATAGTCGGTACTCCGGGATCTCCTAGTTTCTTAGGTATTCCACCTTTAAAAGTATAATTAACAAGCATGGTGGAAATTTCAGCTTCCGGTATCTTTCTTTTATTTGTAACAATTTCTTTCATATACTTAGCATAAGAATTCATTTTGAGCATATCAGTTAATCGCATACGCAAAAAGATAGGTCTAATCATTTCAGCAAAGTGCTCAAAATCCTCATCATCCTTTTTCTTGGATGGTTTGGGAGGAAAAGGCATGGGTTTCTGAACCCATAGTTCTCTTTCTTTATCGTGCTTCCTAGCAACAAAGTCTTTCTTATCATAACGTTGATTCTTTGATTGTGGGTTATCAAGATCAACAGCAGGTTCAATTTCTATGTCATTATCATTACTAGGTTGAGCATCAACATGAACATCATCATTAACATTATCACTAGTTTCATGTTCATTACCAGATTGTGTTTCAGCATCAGAAATAGAAATATCATTTGGATTCTCAGGTGTGTCAATAACAGGTTCACTAGAAGCATGTAAAGTCCTATCATTTTTATTTTTCTTCCTCTTAGAAGGACTAGGTGCATCTATATTATTTCTCTGAGAATCTTGCTCAATTTTCATAGGATGGCCCTCAGGATACAAAGGTTCCTGAGTCATTTTACCAGTTCTAGTAGCCACTCTAACAACATAGTCATTATTCTTACTATTCAATTCAGTGAGCAAATCATTTTGAGCTTTAAGTACTTGTTCTACTTGAGTGGTGACCATAGAAGCATATTTACTAATGAGTTTAAGTTCACCTTTAACTCTAGACATATAATCACCCAAGTGTTCAATCATATAAGCATTTTGTTTCAATTGTCTACCAAAATAAGCATTGAAGTCTGCTTTCTTAACCATAAAGTTATCAAACTCATCCAAACATTGGCTAGCAAACTTAGTAGGAGGGATTTCAGCTTTATCATATCTATAGAGAGAATTTACCTTTACTACCTATGTCAGGTTATCAAGACCATGTGTTTCTTCAATAGGTGATGGATTTAGACCATATATTTCTTCAACAGGCGGTAAATTAAGACCATGTATTTCTTCGATAGGAGGTAAATTCTTAACATCTTCAGCTTTAATACCCTTTTCTTTCATGGATTTCTTTGCCTCTTGCGTATCTTCAGGACTGAGAAATAGAACACCCTTTTTCTTCGGAGTTGGTTTAGGAATAGGCTCAGGAGCTGGCTCAGGAAGTGTCCAATTATTTTCATTTGTCAACATATTATTCAATAGAATTTCAGCTTCATCCGGTGTTCTTTCCCCGAAAACAGAACCAGCACAACTATCCAGGTAATCTCTAGAAGCAGCGGTTAGTCCATTATAAAAGATATCAAGTATTTCATTTTTCTTAAGAGGATGATCAGGAAAAGCATTAAGTAATTGGAGAAGCCTCCCCCAAGCTTGTGGGAGACTCTCTTCTTCAATTTGCATAAAATTATATATATCCCTTAAGGCAGTTTGTTTCTTATGAGCAGGGAAATATTTAGTAGAGAAGTAATAAATCATATCCTGTGGACTACGCACACAACCAGGATCAAGAGAATTAAACCATATCTTAGCATCACCCTTTAATGAGAACGGAAATATTTGAAGGATATAAAAGTAGCGAGTTCTCTCATCATTAGTGAACAGGGTGGATATATCATTTAATTTAGTAAGATGTGCCACCACAGTTTTAGATTCATAGCCATAAAAAGGATCAGTTTCAACCAAAGTAATTATATCAGGATCAATAGAGAATTCATAATCCTTATCAGTAACAAAGATAGGTGAAGTGGCATAAGCAGGATCATATTTCATTCTAGCATTCAGAGTTTTTTGTTTAAGCTTAGCTAATAATTTCTTAAGATCACTTCTATCATTGCAAGCAAGAAAGTCTATTTCAGTTTCTTCATCCATAACATAGCCCTCGGGCACAACAGGTAATTCATATTTATTAGGAGAGCCTTCATTATCACTTTCATCAATATTATCAGTTTCAATAATTTCATTCTCTCTAGCCCTAGCAAGTTGTTCATCAGGAAATTCACCAAGTGGCACAGTAGTATCAAGCATAGAAGTAGTTTCATCATAAGTATCATGCATAGCAGAAGTGGCATCATCAATAATATGCGACAGATCAGAATTAATAGCAGAAGCAGGTCTAGGTGTTGCAAGCTTACTCAAAACAGAAGGTGAATCAAATGCAGAGCTAGATGGCAGTTCCTTATCTCCCCCTGTAGTTGAGGGATAAATCTTGGTTTTTGGATCTCTCAAGTTCTTCATAATGATAAGCAGATATAAATCCCAAGTGACTCAAAGAATAGAGCTATGTTCCCCGGCAACGGTGCCAGAAAATAGTCTTGATAACCCACAAGTATAGGGGATCGCAACCGTTTTCAAGGGTAGAGTATTCAACCCAAATTTATTGATTTGACACAAGGGGAGACAAAGAATATTCTCAAGTATTAGCAGCTGAGTTGTCAATTCAACCACACCTGGAAACTTAATATCTGCAGCAAAGTGTTTAGTAGCAAAGTAATATGATAGTAGTGGTAACGGTAGCGAAAGGTAATGATAGCAAAAGTAATATTTTTGGTGTTTTGTAGTGATGGTAACAATAGCAACGGAAAAGTAAATAAGCGAAGAACAATATATGGAAAGCTCATAGGCAATGGATCGGTGATAGTGAATTATGCCGGGTGCGGTTCATCATGTAACAGTCATAACCTAGGGTGACACATAACTAGCTCCAATTCATCAATGTAATGTAGGCATGTATTCCGAATATAGTCATACGTGCTTATGAAAAAGAACTTGCATGACATCTTTTGTCCTACCCTCCCGTGGCAGCGGGGTCCTATTGGAAACTAAGGGATAGTAAGGCCTCCTTTTAATAGAGTGCTGGAACAAAGCATTAACACATAGTGAATACATGAACTCCTCAAACTACGGTCATTACCGGGAGTGGTCCCGATTATTGTCACTTCGGGGTTGTTGGATCATAACACATAGTAGGTGACTATAGACTTGAAAAATAGGATCAAGAACTCCCATATATTCATGAAAATATAATAGGTTCAGATCTGAAATCATGGCACTCGGTCCCTAGTGACAAGCATTAAGCATAGCAAAGTCATAGCAACATCAATCTTAGAATATAGTGGATACTAGGGATCAAACTCTAACAAAACTAGCTCGATTACATGATAAATCTCATCCAACCCATCACCGTCTAGCAAGCCTACGATAGAATTACTCACGCACGGCGGTGAGCATCATGAAATTGGTGATGGAGGATGGTTGATGATGATGACGGCGATGGATTCCCCTCTCCGGAGCCCTGAACGGACTCCAGATCAGCCCTCCCGAGAGAGTTTAGGCTTGCCGAAGGCTCCGTATCATAAAACGCGATGAATCCTTCTCCCTGTTTTTTTCTCCTCGAAAGTGAATATATGGAGTTGGAGTTGAGGTCGGTGGAGCTCCAGGGGGCCCACGAGGCAGGGGGCGCGCCCAGGGGGGGCAGGCGCGCCCCCACCCTCGTGGCTAGGGTGTGGGCCCCTGGCCTTGATTCTTTGCCAGTATTTTTATTATTTCTAAAATAATCTCCGTGGAGTTTCAGGTCATCCCAAGAACTTTTGTTTCTGCATGTAAATAACACCATGACTACTCTACTGAAAACAACGTCAGTCTGGGTTAGTTCCATTCAAATCATGCAAGTTAGAGTCCAAAACAAGGGCAAAAGTGTTTGGAAAAGTAGATACGACGGAGACGTATGAAGGTGCTAAATGGCTTTATAGATCGACTATTAGCTGAATGACAATGTCATCACTCATCGGTCACCACATGCCAGGCACGTTCACCCATGCTTTGAATACGTATACATTCTATTCTTGTTGGTTAGCAACTAGTTAATGTACGCCCTCGTTCGTTGGCTCACCGCAGTAGGACTTCCTAGTCATCGTTCCAATAGTGTGGGTGCCCTATTGTGGTTCCATTAATGCATCTCTGCCCTAATATCTTGCTTGGTTTAGAGGCGTCGATTCCCTCTTTGATGATTTTTCCGAGGAAATTACAATTCGTCAAAGGAGAACTTCTTCAGTTGGCTCCTCTCTCAGTCTCCCATCTAGGCATCTCTCTCTTCGTGGAAGAGGCCCCTCGTGGCTAAGGTGATCTGCACGTCTATAGTGTGAACTCTAAGTCGGTCAACCACGTCATATTTCTTTGTCGTTTCGCTCTCTAGTTTGGGTGAAGGCTAGTGGGAGATTCCCCAAGAATGCTAATGTTCATCTCTTCCATGCCTACAATTCGCCGCCCTATGAAAGCACTGCGGTGACATGTCCACCAAATTGTTGGAGACGTCGTTCCCCTTATTGATGGGACTATCAGGATGTTTCGAAACTTCGACGTGCTCACAACCCCCGCCTATTATCAATGTGTTGTGATGTGAGTCTCACTCGCCTCAGCGTTGACCCAATCTTTTTGCCACTTTGTTTTTTGACATACCACTGCTTATATTATTAGTATGTTGGCACCAAAAAAATCCCAAATAACCTGCCAACCTAGGGCATAAAAAGCTTCCCTAAAAGTTGAAATAATAACCATAAGCTTGACAAGTGTGCAACAACCCAGCAAATAACATGTGTCTCTTCATATGCCTTCAATTGGAGGGAGAGAGTGTTGCAAAAACACTCCAGGAATGATCCATGTGTCATCATCGCCTGCTAACAAGTTTCTTCACACCGGTGAGTCCAGACAAAGAAGAAGATAATGCAAAGAAGAAGGAGCGAACAACATGCACCATCTTCAAATCACCTTGCTCGATCTCAAAAGCACGAGGACTCGAAGTTTGGAGAAGAAACTGGCAGAAAATGCAAGGAGTTTAGGAGAATAAAAACAATGAAAATATATCTCGATATGTTAGCAAAGAACCATACTTTAAATCCCAATAGCATGCTACCAGGGGTGGAAAAAGGCTAGATACAACGAAAACAGGACAATAGGGGAGGTTATTTTCATGGGAACATCTAGGACTAGACAATGCAAAGTCGACACATAGAAGGATTGTGGCGGTGACTGAGCAGAGGGAGATGATAAGAAAAGCTTGACGGAGCCTCAAATCTAACGAGGGGCACCCAAGGTGAGCTATGCTACTACTAGGCTATACTACCACTAGTAGAAAACAGGGCTTTGGTCCAGGCCGGGTCAGCCCATTAGTCCCGGTTCAGTCCAGAACCGGGACCAATGTGGGCATTGGTCCCGGTTCGTGAGCCCAGGGGGCCGGCCGGGCCACGTGGGCCATTGGTCCCGGTTCATCTGGACCTTTTGGTCCCGGTTGGTGGGATGAACTGGGACCAATGGGCCTCGCTCCTGGCCCACCACCATTGGTCCCGGTTGGTGGCTTGAACCGGGACCAAAGGCTCCCCTTTAGTCCCGGTTCATGCCACCAACCGGGACCAATGAGGTGCCTATATATACCCCTCGCCCGCGAGCAGAGCACCCCAGTGCTCTGTTTTTCTCTGGCCGAGGGGGAGAGGGCTTGGTGGTGCTCTAGCTCACCTCCTATGCACACAAGGTGTTCGATGGAATGCCCGAGCCACACTACTTAAGCTTTCTCCTCTCCAAGCTTGACCTCCAAGCTCCATTTTCCATAATATTTGTCTAGGTTTAGCGGTCCGTCACGCCCCGTCCCCGTCTTCACCGCCGTCGATCACCCGTGCCGAGCTCATTGCCGGCACCATCGTGGTGAGCCTCTTGTTCTTATCTTCTTTCTGAAAGGAAAAATATTCTTACTTGTATGTTTACATAGATACTTGTATTATTTTCTTACTTTTATTATTGCATCTTATATAGTGCGATGGTTTTGGTATCCGCCCCCGTCGGCCCTCGTCCTGTCTATGATTCGGATGTGGTATATATATTATCTTTATAACTATTGGTTCATTTATTGTTTATGAAAATTATGCCGACCAACGTGACATAGATTTTATTTATGTAGGATGTATGTGAATCGGAAATGCCAACCGACCCTATTTTTGAGAGGTTAAATTTAGTTGAAGAAGAAAACAATTTGTTGAAGGAAAAAATAAAAAAATTGAGGAGGAGAAGATGATATTGGAGTTGCATGTTGCGGATGTCGTCGATGATCACAAGATCAAGATGGATGCAATGCGCTTGAAGATTAGAAAGATTAGAGAATATGCCATTCATACCGAGGCTTGGTATCATTATGCCGTTGGATCAATTGTTACCTTGGTTGCGATTATGATCGCATTTGTTTTCGCATTGAAATATTTTACATAGTTTCAATGTATGGTTTAATTAATTAGATGCTCTGGAGACCTATATGTTGTTAGATGAGAACTATGTATGCACTTTGGTTTTAATGTTATGATGAACTTCTATTAATTTGGACACTTAATTATATATAATGCACGCAGATGAACCGGCAATGGATGTACGGTGACAGACACACCCGCGAGTACATTAAGGGCGTGCATGAGTTTCTCGATGCGGCTGAGGCAAACAAGCAGAATGGTTTTATGTGTTGTCCATGCACTGAATGTGGGAATACGAGGTCTTACTCTAACCGGAAAATCCTTCACTCCCACCTGCTTTACAAGGGTTTCATGCCATACTGTAATGTTTGGACGAGGCACGGAGAAATAGGGGTTATGATGGAAGACGGCGAAGAAGAAGAGTACGATGACAACTATGTGCCCCCTGAATACGGTGATGCTGCAACGGGGGGAACTGGTGAAGATCAAGAGGAACCAGACGATGTGCCCAATGATGCTGCAATGGGTGAAGCTGCTGAAGATCAAGAGGAACCAGACGATGTGCCCGATGATGATGATCTCCGCTGGGTCATTGTCGATACAAGGACGCAATGCGAAAGTCAAAAGGAGAAGCTGAAGTTCGATCGCATGTTAGAGGATCACAAAAAAGGGTTATACCCCAATTGTGAAGATGGCAACACAAAGCTCGGTACCGTACTGGAATTGCTGCAGTGGAAGGCAGAGAATGCTGTGGCTGACAAAGGATTTGAGAAGCTACTGAAAATATTGAAGAAGAAGCTTCCAAAGGATAACGAATTGCCCGACAGTACATACGCAGCAAAGAAGGTCGTATGCCCTCTAGGATTGGAGGTGGAGAAGATACATGCATGCCCTAATGACTGCATCCTCTACTGCGGTGCATACAAGGATCTGAACGCATGCCCGGTATGCGGTGCATTGTGGTATAAGATCAGACGAGATGACCCTGGTGATGTTGACGGCAAGCCCCCCAGGAAGAGGGTTCCTGCGAAGGTGATGTGGTATGCTCCTATAATACCACGGTTGAAACGTCTGTTCAGAAACAAAGAGCATGCCAAGTTGATGCGATGGCACAGTGAGAACCGAAAGAAAGATGGGAAGTTGAGAGCACCCGCTGACGGGTCGCAGTGGAGAAAAATCGAGAGAAAGTATTGGGATGAGTTTGCAAAGGACCCAAGGAATGTATGGTTTGCTTTAAGCGCAGATGGCATTAATCCTTTCGGGGAGCAGAGCAGCAATCACAGCACCTGACCCGTGACTCTATGTATGTATAACCTTCCTCCTTGGATGTGCATGAAGCGGAAGTTCATTATGATGCCAGTTCTCATCCAAGGCCCTAAGCAACCCGGCAACGAAATTGATGTGTACCTAAGGCCATTAGTTGAAGAACTTTTACAGCTGTGGAATGGAAACGGTGTATGTACGTGGGATGAGCACAGATAGGAGGAATTTAACCTGAAGGTGTTGCTGTTCGTGACCATCAACGATTGGCCCGCTCTCAGTAACCTTTTAGGACAGAAAAACAAAGGATATCACGCATGCACGCACTGTTTAGATGACACTGAAAGTATATACCTGGACAAATGCAGGAAGAATGTGTACCTGGGCCATCATCGATTTCTTCCGACCAACCATCAATGTCGAAAGAAAGGCAAGCATTTCAAAGGCGAGGCAGATCACCGGAAGAAGCCCGCCATGCGCACCGGTGATCACGTGCTTGCTATGGTCAATGATTTACACTACGTAATCTTTGGAAAGGGTCTCGATGGACTAGCTGTTCTGATTGACGCTGAGGGACACGCACCCATGTGGAAGAAGAAATCTATATTTTGGGACCTACCCTACTGGAAAGACCTAGAGGTCCACTCCTCAATCGATGTGATGCACGTGACGAAGAACCTTTGCGTGAACCTGCTAGGCTTCTTGGGCGTGTATGGGAAGACAAAAGATACACCTGAGGCACGGGAGGACCTGCAACGTTTGCACGAAAAAGACGGCATGCCTCCGAAGCAGTATAAAGGTCCTGCCAGCTACGCTCTTACGAAAGAAGAGAAAGAAATCTTCTTTAAATGTCTGCTCAGTATGAAGGTCACGACTGGCTTCTCGTCGAATATAAAGGGAATAATAAATATGCCAGAGAAAAAGTTTTAGAACCTAAAGTCTCATGACTGCCACATGATTATGACGCAACTGCTTCCGGTTGCATTGAGGGGGCTTCTACCAGAAAACGTCCGATTAGCCATTGTGAAGCTATGTGCATTCCTCAATGCAATCTCTCAGAAGGTGATCGATCCAGAAATCGTACCAAGGCTAAGGAGTGATGTGGCGCAATGTCTTGTCAGTTTCGAGCTGGTGTTCCCACCATCCTTCTTCAATATCATGACGCACGTCCTAGTTCATCTAGTCGACGAGATTGTCATCCTGGGGCCTGTATTTCTACACAATATGTTCCCGTTTGAGAGGTTCATGGGAGTCCTAAAGAAATATGTCCGTAACCGCGCTAGGCCAGAAGGAACCATCTCCATGGGCCATCAAACATAGGATGTTATCGGGTTTTGTGTTGACTTCATTCCTGGCCTTAAGAAGATAGGTCTCCCTAAATCGCGGTATGAGGGGAGACTGACTGGAAAAGGCACTCTTGGAAGAGACTCAATAATATGCAGGGACGGATATTCTTGGTCTCAAGCAAACTACACAGTTCTACAGAACTCTACCTTGGTGACCCTGTATGTCGATGAACACAAGAACAGTCTGCGCTCCAAACACCCGGAGCAGTGCGACGACTGGATTACATGTGAACACATCAGGACTTTCAGCAGTTGGTTGGGAACACGTTTCAGTGGTGACAACACTATTTGTGATGAGTTGTACTTGTTGTCCAGGGGACCATCTTTGACTATATTGACTTACAAAGGATACGAGATAAATGGGAATACATTTTACACGATCGCCCAAGATCAAAAGAGCACCAACCAAAACAGCGGTGTCCGCTTTGATGCAGCAACCGAGAGCGGAAAGGACACATATTATGGTTACATAGTGGACATATGGGAACTTGACTACGGACCTGATTTTAAGGTCCCTTTGTTTAAGTGCAAATGGGTCAATCTGTTAGGCGGCGGGGTACAGGTAGACCCACAGTACGGAATGACAACAGTGGATCTGAAAAATCTTGGGTACACCGACGAACCGTTCGTCCTAGCCAATGATGTGGCACAGGTTATCTATGTGAAGGACATGTCTACCAAACCGAGAAAAAGAAAAGATAAGGAAGCGAATACATCATACGATGAGCCAAAGCGCCACATAATTCTTTCAGGAAAAAGGGACATCCTGAGAGTGGACGGCAAGACAGACATGTCTGAAGATTATGAAAAGTTTCATGAAATTCCTCCCTTCAATGTCAAGGCTGACCCAAGCATCCTGATAAACAATGAAGATTATCCATGGTTACGGCGCAATAAGCAAATGACACAAGCGAAGAAAAAGTGAAGACTTTCTCCCGCAACTATTATGATGATACCATGCCAACTTTGTAACACACGAACATGCCAGCATTGTCCGTTTTGTACATGCACATGTTATGTGGGTGAAATTATGATACCATCCCAACTTTCAACTTTTTCAGAGTTCATTTCAAATTCTTGCAGGCAGAGTTTAATCCCACCTCGCCAACCGAAGGGGGCTCACACCGGTTTATAAGCCCTTCCCTCTCTGCCTTGTTGAGCTCCTCTCAAAGTGAAAATAGATGCCCTAATAGAGAAAAGTTTAACCTAAATACATAGTGAATTTCTCTGAAATTCATAGAAATTTACTAGGAATTTAGGTTGAATTTTCTCTATAAGCGCATCTATTCTCATTTTTAGTAAGTTAATCACAAACTTGTGATTCAAACAATTTTCAAAGAATTCAAATTTTAACTATTCAAATTTGAAAACTAATGGCACTAACAGAAAGTTTATAATTTTTCTAAAACTAATGGCACTAACAGAAAGTTTATAATTTTGCTAACCTAAAAGCAAACAAAATTAAAAATTAAAGCAAAAAACAAAAGAAAATAAATAATGGAAAAAACAAATCAAAAAAACAGGAAAAAAACTATTTTTATAGTAAAGTTAATCACAAAATAAAATAAATAAAGCAACAAAGAAAACAAAAAAACTAAAAAAGTGTTTTCAAATTTGAAAACTAATGGCACTAACAGAAAGTTTATAATTTTTCTAAAACTAAAAGCAAAAAGATTAAAAAAATAAAGCAAAAAACAAAAGAAAATAAATAATGCAGAGAACAAAACAAAAAAACTGGAAAAAAATAGCAACAATAAGTATTTTGTTGTAAGTAGAAACAAAATAAAATAAATAAAGCAACATAAAGTTTATAATTTTGCTGACCTAAAAGCAAAAAGAATTAAAAACAAAGCAAAAAACAAAAGAAAATAAACAATACAGAAAACAAAACAAAAAAACTAGAAAAAATAAAAATAGCAACAATAAGTATTTTGTTGTAAGTAGAAACAAAATAAAATAAATAAAGCAACAAAGAAAACAAAAAAAACAAAAAAAAGTGCCACCTACTGGGCACCCACGGCCTGAATACGACTAGAAACCCTACCATGGGCCAGGATTCAGGCCCGCGGGAGGCCCAGTAGGCCCACAGGCACACATTGCATGGTTAGGCCCGAAAGCCTGCTTTAGAGAGGAGCTCGAGAGGGAAGGCGCACCGCACCTTATAAACAGGTGCGGCTCCCTCTCAACTAGCGAGGTGGGACTAAACATTTGGGCGCGGGGCCGCACAAGGCCTTTGGTCCCAGTTGGTGGCACCAACTGGGACTAAAGGGGGCATTGGTTACGTTCGTGGCACCAACCGTGACCAATGCCCACCTTTAGTCCCGGTTGGTGCCTCCAACCGGGACCAAAGGCCGCCGCTTCCCGCCCTTTGGGCTGCTGAAAAGAGGCCTTTGGTCCCGGTTGGTGGCACCAACCGGGACTAAAGGGGGGCATTAGTCCCGGTTTGTGCCACGAACCAGGACCAATGCGCCGTCTATATAAGCAAGACTTGTGAAAAATTTCGTTCATATCTTCGATCGCGCCCCAACGACGCCGCAGGCTGCCCCTCTGCGCCTCGCCGTCGCCGTCGTCACCCTGCCTCCGACGCCGTCCCGCGCCGCCCCGACGCCGTCGCCACCCCGCGCCGCCCCGACGTGGTCGCTGCGCGCCACCCCGCGCCGTCGCGGTCTCTCCGCGTCGCCCCGACGCCGTCGCCTCCCCGCGTCGCGCCCCGACGCCGTCGCCGCCCCGCTTCTACCTCGCCGTCGCCTCTGCCTCGCTGTGGTCTGAGCCGACACCGCCCCCCTCTTCATTCCCCCTTTTTTTGCAAACATATATATGTTTTTTTCCTGTAGATTATATGTACATGTATGAGTATATGTATGAGTATATGATGATGTATGAGTATATGTATGTGCTGAAAAGATAGATTTTTAGAAAAAATACTATTTTTCTGTTGATGATATGATGATGTTTTTTTTTCATATATGCGTTTTTTCATATATGTATTAATTTTTTTAAGTTGTTAGTAGATATCGATTTTAGGTTAGTGCATTTTATCACTGATTTTAGGTTAGTTGGTCGATTTGTTGCATTTTATGTTTGTTGCATTTTATGTTTGTTGCATTTTAGGTTAGTGCATTTGCTAAGTGATATTAAGAAAGGAAGGAAAAGAAGGATAGGAAAGAAGAAAATAAGAAGAGGAAAGAAAGAACAAGAGGAGAGGAAGAAAAGGAGAAATAAATAAGAAGAAGAAAAAAGAAGAAAAAGAAGAGGAGAAGAAGAAAGGAATAGTGGAGAAGAAGAGAAAATAGAATATTATTTTCTCTTCTTCTCCACTATTTCTTTCTTCTTCTCCTCTTTTTTTTCTTCTTTTTTTTCTTCGATCTTCTCCTCTAGCTATTCCTTTCTTCGAGGGTTCTATAGGGTCGAGGGTTCCAGGGTCATCTAGGGGTCGAGGGTTCCAGGGTCGTCGAGGGTTCGAGGGGTCAAGGATCGCCGAGGGGTCGAGAGAGGTTTCCTAGTGTCAAAGTATTGAAGAAATCCATTGATTCATCATTAGCCGGAAGTAATCAGGGCATGGCGAAGTCCTCCAAAGTTATTTTGGAATGGTGTCCCGGATAGGATAATTTTCCTTTGGAGAGCTTCGTACCATCATGCACCTGTTACTTTCGCCTAATGATGAAGACATGGTTTTGTTGAATCCTTTGACACTAGGCAACCTCCCGACCCCTCGGCGATCCTCTTGAACATGAGAGGAAGAAGAGGATAAAAAAAGAAGAGGAAGAAGAAAAAAAAGAGGAGAAGAAAGAATAGAGGAGTTCTTCTCCTCTATTCTTTCTTCTCCTCTTTTTTTCTTCTTCTTCCTCTTTTTTTTTCGGGAACGAGGATCGTCGAGGGACATAGATGTAGTGTCGTCGTTGTCGATATACCCCCTCTCGATAGCTTCAACATGTGGGGGGGGTCGATATTACCCCCTCCTTGAAGCGTTCTCGAGGCCACCCCAAACCCTTGAAGCGTTGTCGAGGCCACCCCAAACCCTAGAGAAGCAGCGTCGAGGCCACTAATTAATATATATGATTCCTTACTATGATTAGGTAGCTAGTTCTACGTTTGCCACTAATATATCCATCTGTCATGTTTGAATAATAATTGCCATGTTGTCAATATTTGTAGAAACTATGGACACCGCCCGAGACGAAGCAAAAGAAGCGTTGTTGAGGGACATAATCGCAGAAGGAAGTGATGCCGTCTCGTTGTTTCTCAATGACACCGATGGTCTGGAAGGAGAGGGTGAAGAAGCTAACTACGGTGACCTAATGCTGGTGCAAGAAGAAGAACATGAGGACGGCTCCGGTGACCCAATGCCGGTGCAAGAAGGAGACCGTGATGACGGCTCCGGTGACCGAACCGAGTCCGGCCAGGTATATATATTAGTTAAGCCTGTGCTGACTAGCTAATTGATGTATTCATTGTTTTGGTATGTACACATATTAATTAAGTCTTTGTTCTTTTTTCTAGCCCTCCGGATCGAGCACAACTTCGGTAAAGAGACGAGGCCCGAAGAAAAAGTTGAGCTCGGATGAAAGGTTTGAGATCATAGCAATCGCGCCCGACGGCCAACCGATTGAACCCATCCGAACAAAGAACGCATTTGTTGCTCAGTGCGGGGTTCTGGTTAGGGACAAGATCCCGATCAGCATCCAGCAATGGTTTAAGCCGGCTACAGAAGACCCTGAGGTGTCTTATGTCAATGATATGCAGAAAAATGATCTTTGGACTGAGCTGAAGTCAAATTTCACCCTACCGCCAGAGGATAATCCAGAGAAGCCAGTTAAAGAGCAATTAATCAAGTCTTTTGCTCTAAAGAGGATGGCAGAACTATTCAGGAGGTGGAAGAAAGAGCTGAATAAGTTTGTCGAAAATAATGAGACACCAGAATTCAAGGGCAGATATGAGAAGATCAGAGATCACTGGCCTACATTTGTGGCCCACAAGACATTAGAAAAGAGTAAGAAGATGTCGATGACAAACAAGCAAAATGCTGCGAAGAAGAAGCATCACCATCGCATGGGGTCAGGTGGCTACCTCGTAGCCCGGCCTAAGTGGGCCAAGATTGAGAATGATCTGGTTGATAAAGGGATCGAACCAGAGACAATTAACTGGCCAGACCGTTGCCGGACTTGGTTCTTCGGGGCTAGCGGAACCTTGGACCCTGTAACAGGGAAGTGCATTTGGACGAACAATCAAATAGACATACCAGTCAGGAAGCTTCAGCAGTATATCGAAGCAGCGCAGCAAGGGACGTTCTTTCCAGACAGGGAGAACGACGAGCTCACAATGGCCCTCAGGAATCCTGAGCACCCTGGACGGACACGAGGCACGCCAGGCTCCATTTCGTGGAAGGTTGGGTTTCCGGACGTAGGCGGTTACAAATCCCATGAGAGGAGGAAAAAAGTGCAGCAGACCCAAATGCAGGCGCTGCAAGCAAGGGTACAAGCGATAGAGGAACGAGAAGCAAATCGCAGCAAACGTACTACCGAAGCTTCCCCCGAAGCTACCCCGCCATCTCAGCGGAGAAGCAGCGTGGCTTCCACCGAGCTGCTTCAGCCGGAGCATGCCTTGACGGCTACTGCCAGCTATCCCGTGGATGCTATCACGGAGTCTCAAAATTGCCACCTTATGACGCAATGGATGAATTTGAAGGTTAAGGCGGCTGTTGGCTCTGTTTATCCTACTGAACCCGACGCAACTTTTCACTGCCGGCCGATTCCAGAAGGATATGCTAGGGTGATGGTGGATGAAATAACGGAGGGATTTGAGGACCTCCAGCTTGACCACCCTACCGGTGAAGGGGAGACTAGGCTGGGGTCTGATCTGAAGACTCCATGCCTATGAAGGAAGGAGCTCATCAACCTTCCGAACTGGACGCCTCCGCCTCCTCCTCCTCCTCTGGCAAGTCAGGGCACTCCGCCTCCTCCACCACCTCCTCCTCCGGCGAGTCAGGGCACTCCGCCTCCTCCACCGCCTCCTCCTCCGGCGAGTGACGATCAGGGCACTCGATCGGCTCCTTCTCCAGTGTGTGGCGGCACTCCGCCTCCTTCTCCGCCTGCGCCGACGCGCCCGAGCAGCCAGCCTCCTCTTTCTCCGCCTCGTCAGCAAGGGCGGAAGAGACCTGCCGCCGCTCTGGCTGCTCCGGCGCGTCATAGTCCTTCTCCTCCGCCTCGTAAGCAAGTAAAGAAGACAACCGCTCCGTCTGCTCGGTCGGCGTCTAGCAGTACAGCCAGAGGCGGAAGGACATACAGATTCAGTCCTTCTCTGAAGACTCCAGAGAAGTTACCATACGAGAGGACCCCGGAGGAGAACGCCGAGATCGCGCGAACCGAAGTGGATGACTGGTTTCAAGGGTTGAAAGCAAAGAGACATCCACCTCCGGAGGAGAAGGTAGATCCGGTGAAAGCGAAGCGCACTCTGGCTGCCCTGACAAAACCACCCAAGTCTCCGCCGAAAGGAAACTATGAGCGCATTATTGGAAAGGAATTTGCCGAAGCGGAGCGGTCGGGAAGTACTGTCAGTGATCAAAGGCTGAAAGAACGATGAGCTGGGAAACAAATTGCCCAGCTCGGCGAACAAGCGAAGCAATCGTGCCCCCCGCTCAAGGTGCCTAGCCACAATGTCGCTAATGATCCGAGGATAGTGCCCGGTTATAGCAATCTTGCAGATTACCTGCCCGACAATGTACATTATGAACCCATGGAGGTGCAGATACAAAGATACGAGTACGGGAAGCCTCTTGTCAAAGATGAAAGATCTCTATCAACGAGATGCGAAGATTGCATGATTGGTCCTTGAAAATCTGCAGAGACTCTGGGGGAGGAGTACTTTGTATGTGAAAGTTAAAAAGGAGCATGACCTCGTTGGAATTGAACTGTTGCCTGTTCCATTTGAGGAGTTCTATCAGTTTTTCGATCAATTGGCCCTCGATAAAACAACGGTCGCCTGCTACTGTCTGTAAGTAGTACTACTTCTGTCATTAAGTCTCTCTATATAGCTCAGCTCTTTCATTGTATGTATTTATAATCATCCTCACTATATTATGCAGATTGAAGATCGCCGAATTGAAGAAAAGACAAGTCCGTGATATTGGGTTCATTAACACATATCTCATAGATGCAACTCAGGTTAAATTTCATGCCGCAGCTACCGAGGCCAACTTGCTACGATCGTTGGTAATAAATGAAAACAAAGATATAATACTCTTACCTTACAACTTCAAGTGAGTTTTACTGTCTTGTGCGTATCCGGTTTTCCTTATATATTAGTCAAGGTTATAGTAATGTAATTGATGAGTTATGCATGCGTGTGCAATTTCCACTATATTCTCCTAGAGATTAAGCTTGAGCAGGGACTAGTAACCGTCTTAGACTCAAGACGAAAAGATCCCCAGGACTATGCAGACATGACTCAAATACTCGAGAAGTAAGTTAAATCGATCATTATCCACCATATCAACAACTTTGTTCATTTCCTGATATATCAAGTAATTGTTTTCTTTGTCCGGCAGGGTTTGGAGAAAATTCACCAGAAAAGCTCCGGGACTGTCGAAGGAGCTGCAATTTAGACACCCGAAAGTAAGATAGTAGCATGTTCCGCGCATCTACTAGTCATTCAAGCGCTAGTTTCATCAATACCATTTGACATTCTTGCTTATCAGTTTGATTGAGCTCTATTTCTTGTAAAGTGGTTATGGCAGGAACAAGGGAATGATTTCTGTGGATACTACGTTTGCGAGTCCATCCGCCACACGACCTGTGAGCGGGGCTACACTGACGAACAATATGAAGTACGTAAATAACAACATTCACAATTTTATTTTATTACCATCATTTGTGTTGAGTTTCATTCATTCATATATATATATATATATATATACATATATATATATATATATATATATATGTATGTATGTATGTATTGACCCCCTTCTTTAAATTAGATGTTTCGGAAGCGGGATGAACTCCTAGCACCAGCTCGCATGCGAGCAATTCAAGAGGAATTGACGGCATTCTTTCTTGACCACGTGATCGCTGAAGACGGAGAATACTATGTGGACCCTGAGTCCGTATGATTATATTTGTAAGAGATAATTATTGTATATATGTAGCCGGTAGTGTCGGATAGGTATACGAGAACTTGTTGTTCGACCAATCTCTCGGAGAAGGAGAGGTGGTCGATATCACTTCTCTCTGTATGCATATATGTTCATGACAATCTTCTGTTTCCTTCGTTTGCTTACTAGCTAGCTAGCGTGTCTAGTCCTCTCTATATGTATGTATAGTATGTAGCTCGACCAAGCACGGACATAAGAGAGGACACTTCTCTTTATTAATTATAGCTAGCTAACACAATATATGAAACACCTAAATTAACCCCCCAAAACCCCCACCCCCCACCCCTTTAAAAAAAACAAAAACCTCAACCACAGAAATGCTGACGCGTGGATGCCTATTGGTCCCGGTTGGTGCCACCAACCGGGATCAAAGGGTCTCTTGCCTGGGCTCCGCGCACAGGCCACGTGGAGGCCCATCTGTCCCAGTTCTGGATTGAACCGGGACTAAAGGAACAGGGCATTAGTACCGACCCTTTAGTCCCGGTTGCAGAACCGGGACAAAAGGCCCTTACGAACCGGAACAACAGGCCCTTTTTCTACCAGTGTACAGGGTGGGTCCCTCGCCCTACTCGTTGTTGGTGAGGCCGAAGGGAGATGGAGGATCTGGTGGAATGTTGAAAGGGATGGTTCTTGAGAGAGAGGTCACACGGAGAGAACGATAGGCCAGTGCTTCGTTATGATTGAGAGATTTTTTTTAAACAATAGTGAGTATTGCTTTTGGCCACTTTCATTGAAATTTAGATGGTGAATTCAAAAAGGATGGATTTTGGGTTTGTTAGTAAACTATAACTAAAATCTAACATATAGTGTCTAATAATGACAAATCATCTCTGCACATGAGCTTGTATTCATGAAGCAAAAATAATTCAATAATGACTAAGAAAGTAGCCAAGAACACTAATCTTTCCCTAATAATAAAGCACGGATTGATTTCAGGGGTTCACCGTCACAATACGTTTCTTTCCATAAATTTACGTTTTCAGTTTTTTTTCAACAGGTTCAGATTTTTACAAAATCCAAAGTGATACTAATCTATCTATATACTATATCACTTCGTATAAAATTTCAGGGTTGGGCCGCAGCGCAAAGGTCCCTGACCTTTTTAGGAATAAACCCGCAGTCCGCAATTTTGCGCTGCGCCTTTTCCCCAGCGAAGCGGCTGCAGTTCCTCTATGCTCTCCTTCTCACGAACGGATCCGCCGACGCCGTCGCCCCACCCTTGCTCGCCGCTGCGGATCCACCGCCGCCCCCTCCCCCTCCGCACGCTGCTGCCCCCCTCTTCACGACGGTCCCGCCCAAGCTAAGGGCATCTCCAGCCGCGCCCCCAGAAAGGCCTCCCCAGGCGATTTTTTCGCGCCGGCGCCAAAAAAACGGCCCAGTCGCGTCCCCAGGAGCCCGATTTACGCCGGCCTGGGCCGAAAACAGCGTCGGCGGACCCAGGCCGAACCCGGCGCGCTGGGGGGCGCCCGGGGGCGCCGGGGCGAACTGTTTTGGCGCGAAACAGCCGCGGGCCCGCCGCGTCAGCGACACGGCGCCTCGTCTTCCCCCAACGGCCTCGGTTCCCGCGGGGAATCAATGCCAAGGCTGCCGCCGGTCAGCCTTGCCATTGATTCCTCACGGGCGGCGCGTCACGGGACGGCGCGCCGATGCCTCCCCTCCCTCGCACGCGTACACACGGGTGCGGCGCGGCTATATAGCCGGTGGCCTGCACTCGCCTGTGCCCACACCAGCCCCGCCCCTCGCCGCCGCCCAGCTCCTCTCTCTCCCTACCTCTCCCGAGCGCCGCCGCCAAGCCCATCCCTCTATCTCTCTACCTCTCCCGAGCCCGTCGCCATGGCGGAACGCTACCTCGAAGACGAGGCGGCGGCGAACGGCTTCGGCCGCCGTTCGCTCCGCGAACAGGAGTCCTGGCTCCTGTTCCAGGCGAACATCCCGGCGCCGCCGGACATGCGCGCCGGGCCGATGGGGTGGAGGCTCAGCGCCGGGGGAGTGCCCATTCCCCCGTTACCCGACGCCGTGGCGAAGCCGACGTACTTCGCCGAGGAAGTCGAGGTCGTGCGCGCCTCCCTCACCGACGCCCAACTCTCCCTCCCCCAGTACGCCGCCGACAACCACGCGGCTTGGGCGGCGTATTTCGAGCGCCGCCAGCAGCAGCGCTTGGCGTCCATCAAGGGCGCGTCGGTGGTTGGCGGCCGGCAGAACAGCGAGGGGCGCCACCTGTGGTGGGGCGTCCCCGGCCGCACACTCGAGGGCATGCTGACGTACCTCGAGGGCGGCAACGACCCGCCGTTGGCGTACCCAGCGAGGGCGGCCGCCCCGGCGCAGCACCGACGCGTCGGGCCATGGGCGCCAAGGAGGTTTGGGTCCTCCTCCTCTTCTTCCTCCTCCCGATCTTCATCGCACTCCTCCGGCACTCCGGCCCTGCTCGGCGTCAAGGCCGAGCCCGTGGCGGAGACGCCGCTCTGCCGGCGCACCCGCAGCGCCGGCATCGTCATCAACAAGGGCGGTCGGCACGCCTCCTCGTCGGCTCCTCCCCCGCGCTTCGTCAAGCCAAAGACGGAGCCGGGGCTCGCGCCGGTGAAGACGGAGCCGGGGCTCGCGCCGGTGAAGGAGCCGGCCGCGCCGGTGACGACGGAGCTCGACGACGATGAAGTGGCCCTGGAATGGGCGCGCAGGGACTTCATAGCGATGGAGAAGGAGCGCCTGGAGAAGGCGAAGGAGCGCCAGCGCGCCGCCCTGCTTCGCTTCGCGGAACGTCGACGCGGCCGCGACGAAGGCGGAGTCGTCGTCATCTGCGACAGCGACGACGACGACGACGACGATGCGCCGCCACCAGTCCGCCATGGCGACACCGGGCAGGGGTCCAGCAGGGGTGCCCGCGTCAAGGAGGAGAAGGCCGACGACGACGATGGCGGCGACGGCGGCGACGACTTCAGCCCCTTTCTTTTTTAGATTAGGTCAATGTAATGAAAATGCGCGAATTTCGCCGAAATTTGCTATGTTTAACCGAAATTTAACTAGTTTTTATCATAATTTCGCCGAACGGTTTTTTTTTTATTTTAATACGCGCCTGGGGATGGCCCTGGGGCCGACGGCTGGAGACCGACTCGCCCCCAGGGCCATTTTTTGTGCCGGCTCACCCCCAGGCGGCGCTGTTAGACGCCCCCTGGGGGGCCAATGGCTGGAGATGCCCTAACGCGGCTGACACGCCATTGCTCCTGCACGGCCTGACCTGCCGGGGGGACGCGACGGTGGTGGTTGCGAGGAGGCGAAGGAAGCCGTCGTCGTCGGTGTGGTGCCTGGTGGGGCAGGGCCGGAGGGGAGTGTCGCACAGCGAGTTTCGCGCCGGCGGGCTGGGCGCTCCTCGTGCTGGTACCTGCTCTGGGAAGAGCAGGAGGGGCGCTGGAGCAGTGGTCGTCGCGTCCCCGGGTGCCCGCCGCCCTCCCCGCGCACATGGTCGCCGTCAGCTCCCAGTCCACCAGCGCTGGTCTCTGGTAGTCACCACCATTGTGTTGGCTTTTGATCGTTGCTAGATCAAATCCACCCAGGAGCTGTGTACAGGCACGTACAAGCTAGCTAGCAAGCAGGCTGGCTGCTTGATTGATCCACAGTACACGCACGCCTGAGCTAGCTTCAACTTGGCGGCCGGCGACTTACACTACAACGCAACGGATCGATTCGACCTTTGCGGAACACGGCGACTTCTCTCGATGGAACTTGGCGAACTAAACGATGGATAGCCGCAGGCTCGTATCGAGCCTGTTACATTGACGGAGTAGGAGTACAGGCGGAGGTCGGGCAGGGGCATGGCCAGGGTCTAAGTTGGCGTTCGTGTGCTCTCCTACCACCGCTGCCAGGCCACTGTAGGGGCTTCGCTTGACTCATGACGAAACATAGCAGCGTAGGAACCAGCATTCCAGCAATGGAGCAAGCGAGGCAGAGGTGAGCAAGAGCAGCCAGGACTCCCTTCTCCCCCGGTCTCTGAATCCTCTAATCCTTTCCTCAAATCCGGACATACTGAGTAGTTAATTTTGTATGGCTGGCTACTGAACCCGTTATTGCATTATGTGCATCGAGCAACATGGAATTTATCTCTTTCCTTGCAAATTCGGATTTGGATCATTGTTCAACAATATACTTCTGATTTTTCCATAATTATGGCAAATGCCATGCAGTCTAATTTGGATACATATTTTGCTTTCTTGAAGCTTATAGATGTAGACACTATCTATGTTCAGTAGCCAGTAGGTGCTAAATATTCACATTTAAAGATTCTGGATATATCCTCCAACATAAACATTTATGGATACGGAAATTGCGATAATTTGTTTAGCTTTATTTAAATCTGTTTGTTGATCTGTTATTTCGTTCTGTACTATTCTTGCATCACTGGAGCATTGTGTAAGAGATAGGAGGACACACCTCAACGACTGACATATTATAATTACAGACATTAGTTGTAAGGATAATGGAGTGCAATTTTCTGATTCCGTGATCTGCAGGTTTGAAGAACTAATATTATGTAGCAAATGGCAATAGAATAATTTAGATTTAATAAATTAGCTTTAAGGATAAATTAGTTGCCACATTTTATTATCAAGAACTAATACTATCAATATACTAGGAGCAATATGTAGCAAACAGTTCAAAATTAGAAACTTCTTAGATTTAAGGAATAATCCATCTTACCCCTCCAATAAAGAAGGAATAATCCATTTTAATATGTTCCTTTTTATATGCAGGCTACAACAGAGCTCCTAGCCGATGCTCATCCAGGAGCGACACCACTAGCTGCTCGAACAAATTGAACGAGGGTGCACCGGGCTCCAGCATGAAGCCTGCTATTTGAGGCAGTCCTTTGCACTCCACCTCATGCCCGTGCATTGTTGGTACGTGTATGTGAGCTCGGGTGTGTGCGCGCCTCTGCAACCCCATAACTAGAGACCGAAATCAAGGGATTTGATTGATAAGTGAAGGAAAAAAGGAGAGGAAGCAGCAGGAATAGAATGATTTTAGTTCCAGTAGCAAAAGTCAATCCTTAATCATCGTAGAGAGCAAGCTGGACAAGGAGACAAGAAGCATAGGAGTTGGGGAAAAGAGATCCATGTGTTGGCGAGTGCTAGCTGGGTGTGTGCCTCCTGTTTGAGGGAGGACCTTTGCTGGGGAGTCAAAGGATGTCCAACTGCGAGGTAATGCTAACACATCTTGTTACTCTTTCTTCAATTTCGCTAGGTTTACGACAGTTCCATTCAAGCACAAATATGTTTATGACATTAATTCAAAGTTGTAAAATACATATGTTTATAATAGTTTAATTATTCTTACATGATTTCCACATATATGTGTTGCTTTAGCCAAAAAAAATGTGCAGTGAACTTGTTACATAGAACACCCTAGGTATCGCCGCTGGCATCAACTAGACGACGCACATCACTGGCGCACTCTTTTCTTGGGAGCATTGGCCCAGCTCATTGCCGTCGCATCACTCTTCAACCATCACTCTTCAACCACTGACGGCAATGTCTGCATCAGTCTGGACCATACAAATGTTCCTGGACCATTCGCCGCAAGCTAGGGGAATGGAGTTGGGAGAGACGATTGTAGAGTGACATCGTTTCTGTTCCTATTTCTTTTCATTTTCAAGTGGTTACTTTTTTTTCATCAGATCATCTTTAAACTTTTGGTTGTCTCAGCTTAGCTTGCAGCTCCAGCCTTCAGCTTAGATTTTTCAGATTTATGGGTAAGCCAAATTGTTTAAATTTATATTGTCCAATTTATTTATAGGAACCAATCACCCAGATGCCTTTCCTAGACTGATGCAGATGGAGCTTACAATCAGATCCAAAAGACTAATGAAGCTGGAGCTGTCAAACTGACCAAAGCAGGTACAGCCACATCTTAGGCTTCAAAATTTGCATATGGACGTGGG
The DNA here is from genome assembly GCF_018294505.1 of Triticum aestivum. NCBI lineage: Eukaryota > Viridiplantae > Streptophyta > Magnoliopsida > Poales > Poaceae > Triticum > Triticum aestivum. The sequence continues at coordinate 714,607,988 of NC_057800.1, forward strand.
AATCCACTCATATGTATATGGCTTTCATGTACACTTTGAATGGTCCAGGAACATTTGTATTTTTCTGTCTATTGATTTTTTTTCCAAGAGTATTTGCTTTGTGTCTGTAGACATTAGGTTAGTTGTCAAGTTGGTAATTAGAGGATTAGATCACTATCAATTGACAATCATCTCGGAAAAGTATCGTCCTACTTTTCATAGATAATTTGTACTTCTGTAGTTGCACGTTTTTATACTTATGTATCTGTAGCCATTTTTATTGTGTTATTTGTTCCTTTCTTTTTATCATACATATAACTAAAAGTCAGTCTACAGAAAAACGTCGGTCTCATCCCTGGTCTTCTTCAGTTGAGAAGATTACTCTGCCTTTTATCACTGTTGGAGGATTCCTTATTTTGAGAAGTCAGTATCACAACAACAGGCACGCAGCTTAGCCAACTCATTATTTCTACAGGCACCAAATCATTTTTATTATTGCTAGCCAATGTAGATTGTCGTGATTGTATGAAAGATTAATACCTTTCTCACATGCATGCTAGCTAGAAGCCGATGTATGATTCTTTGTGTATTCTTGTGTGTGTCCATCGGAACAGGAGGGAGGGTCAGGCTCGAGTCATCCAGTTCCTATTAATGGAGTTCAACCACTTTGAAAAAGGTGATTGTGCATATTCAGCTGTTCAAAAATGCGTGTCATTAGTGTGCCAAGTTAACCAGCTAAGGAAAGTAATATCAATTCACTTGATCACATGGTGTATGTAAAGCTAGCTGATTAGCAAGTCAACATGGCCTCGGTTAAACATACGTCATTTTTTTGTTGCTGATCAGTTATGCAGCTTGTCTCCAATGACCTTTTCAACTCAAACATGCCATCGATCGGTCAAATAGACAACAAGGACACGAAACAAGTGGAAAGAAAGTAGCAAGCTGTTAAATTAATATCTTTATTTCTGTGATTTCTGCTTTTATTTTGTGGAACCTAGCTTGTGAAATCTACCGTCTTTCTAACTTGAGGGCCGCTTGTGGTTTTAACAATGGACTTGGCTCTAGCTCTTGAAAAGCTGGTGAGTGAGAAGTTCACAACCTGCACACTGTAAGTTGTGCCTTCATGCCTATTACAAGGAAGTTACTCTAAAAGGGATTTGTGTGTGAGTTTGACCAATTGAGTTCCTGATTGATTTATCAGAACCCGTACATGCAATGCTACATCACACCATATTTTAAAAGTTCATTGGAAATTTCAAAGGTAGCAACGAGGTGCAACAGTCCTCCGCTGAGCGACTTTGTTGAGAGTCAACATCTTTAGGGGCAGGTAAACCATCTTCATATAGAGAGATCTGCCATAAACGCACTACTGTCTCAAAACACTTTATGACACTTTGATCTGATACTGCTTGAAGAAAAGGCCTAAAGGTCAGGACAGGAATGCTCCAAGGGGAGATGCATGTAAGGTCGCAAATCATAACTCTCAGGTAGTGGATCATTCAACCACTGGATGTGTTCCATGATTTATTTAGTTCAGTGGGTTTACAAAGTGGTATGTACCGTGCACACGCCCTCCAAAGGTATAATTTCTCTTCAGTTATCTCCTTACGATTTCTTTGATGCTTGTGAAAATGCGAAGGCTTATGTGAACCATGGTGCGACAAGATATGAATGTTGGAGAACGTAGCAGAAATTCAAAATTTTCCTACGTGTCACCAAGATCTATCTATGGAGAAACCAGCAACGAGGGGAAGGAGAGTGCATCTACATACCCTTGTAGCTCGCTATGCGGAAGCGTTCAAGAGAACGGGGTTGAAGGAGTCGTACTCGTCGTGATCCAAATCACCGGAGATCCTAGTGCCGAACGGACGGCACCTCCGCGTTCAACACACGTACAGCCCGGTGACGTCTCCCATGCCTTGATCCAGCAAGGAGAGAGGGAGAGGTTGAGGAAGACTCCATCCAGCAGCAGCACAACGGCGTGGTGGTGGTGGAGGAGCGTGGTACTCCAGCAGGGCTTCGCCAAGCATCGCAAGAGACGAGGAGGGAGATGGTAGGGCTGCACCAAGAAGGAGAGGAACTCGTGTGTCTTGCAGCCCTCCTAACCTCAAGTATATATAGGGGAAGGGGAGGGGCTGCGCCCCCATCTAGGGTTCCCTCCCTAGGGGGGCGGCAGCCCCAAAACCCATCTAGGGTGCGGCCAAGGGGGGAGAGAGGGGGGGCGCACCTAGGGTGGGCCTTAAGGCCCATCTGGACCTAGGGTTTGCCCCCTCCCACTCTCCCTGCGCCTTGGGCCTTGGTGGGGGGCGCACCAGCCCACCTGGGGCTGGTCCCCTCCCACACTTGGCCCACGCAACCTTCTGGGGCTGGTGGCCCCACTTGGTGGACCCCCGGGACCCTCCCGATGGTCCCGGTACGTTACCGATAAACCCCGAAACTTTTCCGGTGACCAAAACAGGACTTCCCATATATAAATATTTACCTCCGAACCATTCCGGAACTCCTCGTGATGTCCGAGATCTCATCCGGGACTCCGAACAACATTCGGTAACCACATACAAACTTCCTTTATAACCCTAGCGTCATCGAACCTTAAGTGTGTAGACCCTACGGGTTCGGGAACCATGTAGACATGACCGAGACGTTCTCCGGTCAATAACCAACAGCAGGATCTGGATACCCATGTTGGTTCCCACATGTTCCACGATGATCTCATCGGATGAACCACGATGTCGAGGATTCGATCAATCCCGTATTCAATTCCCTTTGTCTAGCGGTATTGTACTTGCCCGAGATTTGATTGTCGGTATCCCGATACCTTGTTCAATCTCGTTACCGGCAAGTCTCTTTACTCGTTCCGTAACACATCATCCCGTGATCAACTCCTTGATCACATTGTGCACATTATGATGATGTCCTACCGAGTGGGCCCAGAGATACCTCTCCGTTTACACGGAGTGAAAAATCCCAGTCTCGATTTGTGCCAACCCAACAGACACTTTCGGAGATACCTGTAGTGTACCTTTATAGCCACCCAGTTACGTTGTGACATTTGGCACACCCAAAGCACTCCTACGGTATCCGGGAGTTGCACAATCTCATGGTCTAAGGAAATGATACTTGACATTAGAAAAGCTTTAGCATATGAACTACACGATCTTTGTGCTAGGCTTAGGATTGGGTCTTGTCCATCACATCATTCTCCTAATGATGTGATCCCGTTATCAACGACATCCAATGTCCATGGTCAGGAAACCGTAACCATCTATTGATCAACGAGCTAGTCAACTAGAGGCTTACTAGGGACATGGTGTTGTCTATGTATCCACACATGTATCTGAATTTCCTATCAATACAATTCTAGCATGGATAATAAACGATTATCATGAACAAGGAAATATAATAATAACCAATTTATTATTGCCTCTAGGGCATATTTCCAACAGTCTCCCACTTGCACTAGAGTCAATAATCCAGTTCACATCGATATGTGATTAACACTCAAGGTCACATCCCCATGTGACTAACACCCAAAGAGTTCTAGGTTTGATCATGTTATGCTTGTGAGAGAGGTTTTAGTCAACGGGTCTGCAACATTCAGATCCGTATGTACTTCGCAAATTTCTATGTCATCTTGTAGATGCAACTACTACGCTACATTTGGAGCCATTTCAAATAACTGTTCTACTTGGAGCTATTCCATTATACGTATCCGGTATCTCTACTCAGAGCTATCCGGATAGGTGTTAAGCTTGCATCGACGTAACTCTTTACGTTGAACTCTTTATCACCTTCATAACTGAGAAACATGTCCTTATTACTCCAAGGACAATTTTTGACCGCTATCTAGTGATCCACTCCTGGATCACATTTGTACCCTCTTGCCAGACATGTCGCAAGGCACACATCAGGTGCGGTACTTAGCATGGCATATCGTATAGAGCCTATGACAAAAGCATAGGGGACGACCTTCGTCCTTCCTCTTTCTTCTGCCGTGGTCGAGCTTTAAGTCTTAACTTCATAACTTACAACTCAGGCAAGAACTCCTTCTTTGGCTGATCCATCTTGAACACCTTCAAGATCATGTCAAGGTATGTGCTCATTTGGAAGTACCATTAAGCGTTTTTGATCTATCCTTATAGATCTTGATGCTTAATGTTCAAGTAGCTTAATCCAGGTTTTCCATTGAAAAACACCTTTCAAATGACCCTATATGCTTTCCAGAAATGCTACGTCATTTCTGATCCACAATATGTCAACAACATATATTCATCAGAAATTCTATAGTGCTCCCACTCACTTCTTTGGAAATACAAGTTTCTCATAAACTTTGTATACACCCAAAATCTTTGATCATCTCATCAAAGCATACATTCCAACTCCGAGATGGTTACTCCAGTCCTTAGAAGGATTACTGGAGCTTTGCATACTTATTAGCATCTTTCAGGATTGACAAAACCTTCCGGTTGCATCACATACAACCTTTCCTCAAGAAAATCATCGAGGAAACAATGTTTTGACATCCTATCTGCAAGATTTCATAAATAATGCAGTAATCGCTAATATAATTCCAACAGACTCTTAGCATCGCTACGAGTGAGAAAGTCTCATCGTAGTCAACTTCTTGAACTTGTCAGAAAACATCTTAACGACAAGTCGAGCTTTCTTAATGGTGATACTTACCATCATTGTCCATCTTCCTTTTAAAATCCATATGTACCTAACAGCCTTACGACCATCAAGTAGTTCTTCCAAAGTCTACACTTTGTTTTCATATATGGATCCTCTCTCGGATTATATGGCCTCGAGCCATTTTGGAATCCAGGCCCACCATCGCTTCTCCATAGCCCGTAGGTTCATTGTTGTCTAGCAACATGACTTCCAAGACAGGATTACGTACCACTCTGAAGTAGTACGCATCCTTGTCATCCCACAAGGTTCGTTAGTGACTTGATCTGAAGTTTCATGATCACTATCCTAAGCTTCCACTTCAATTGGTGTAGGTGCCACAGGAATAACTTCCTGTGCCCTGCCACACACTAGTTGAAGAGACGGTTCAGTAACCTCATCAAGTCTCCACCATCCTCCCACTCAGTTCTTTCGAGAGAAACTTTTTCCTCGAGAAAGGACCCGATTCTAGAAACAATCCCTTATTGCTTTCGGATCTGAGACAGGAGGTATACCCAACTGTTTTGGGTGTCATATGAAGATGCATTTATCCGCTTTGGGTTCGAGCTTATCAGCCTGAAACATTTTTTTCACATATGCGTCGCAGCCCCAAACTTTTAAGAAATGACAGCTTAGGTTTCTCTAAACCATAGTTCATACGGTGTCATCTCATCGGAATTACGTGGTGCCCTATTTAAAGTGAATGCGGTTGTCTCTAATGCCTAACCCATAAACTATCGTGGTAATTCGATAAGAGACATCATGGTATGCATCATATCCAATAGGGTGCAGTTATGATGTTCGGACACACCATCACACTATGGTGTTCCAGGCTGTATTAGTTGTGAAACAATTTCCACAATGTCTTAATTTTGTGCCAAACTCGTAATTCAGATATTCATCTCTATGATCATATCATAGATATTTTATCCTCTTGTCACGATGATCTTTCAACTTCACCCTGAAACTACTTGAACCTTTCAATAATTCAGACTCGTGATTCATCAAGTAAATATACTCAACATCTACTCAAATCATCTGTGAAGTAAGAACATAACGATATCCACTACATGCCTCAGCACTCATTGGACTGCACACATCAAAATGTATTACTTCCAACAAGTTGCTTTCTAGTTCCATTTTACTGAAAACGAGGCTTTCAGTCATCTTGCCCATGTGGTATGATTTGCATGTCTCAAGTGATTCAAAATCAAGTGAGTCCAAACGGTCCATTTGCATGGAGTTTCTTCATGCATATACACCAATAGACATGGTTCGCATGTCTCAAACTTTTCAAAAACGAGTGAGCCCAAAGATCCATCAACATGGAGCCTCTTCATGCGTTTTATACCGATATGACTTACGTGGCAGTGCCACAAGTAGGTGGTACTATCATTACTATCTTTTGGCATGAACATGTGTATCACTACGATCGAGATTCAATAAACCATTCATTTTAGGTGTAAGACCATTGAAGGTATTATTCAAATAAACAGAGTAACCATTATTCTCCTTAAATGAATAACCGTATTGCGATAGACATAATCCAATCATGTCTATGCTCAACACAAACACCAATCTCGATGGTAGAGGGAGCGTACGAAATTTGATCAACCTTGGAAATACTTCCAACACATATCGTCATCTCACCTTTAGCTAGTCTCCGTTTATTCCGTAGCTTTTATTTCGAGTTACTAACACTTAGCAACCAAACCGGTATCTAATACCCTGGTGCTACTAGGAGTACTAGTAAAGTACACATTAACACAATGTATATCCAATATACTTCTATCGACTTTGCCAGCCTTCTCATCTACCAAGTATCTAGGGTAATTCTGCTCCAGTGGCTGTTCCCTTTATTACAGAAGCACTTAGTCTCGGGCTTGGGTTCAACTTTGGGTTTCTTCACTAGAACAGCAACTGATTTGTTGTTCCATGAAGTATCCCTTTCTTGCCCTTGCCCTTCTTGAAACTAGTGGTTTCACCAATCATCAACAATTGATGCTCCTTCTTGATTTCTACTTTTGTGGTGTCAAACATCGTGAATATCTCAAGGATCATCATATATGTCCCTGATACATTATAGTTCATCACGAAGCTCTAGCAGCTTGGTGGTAATGACTTCGGAGAAACATCAATATCTCATCTGGAAGATCAACTCCCACTCGATTCAAATGATTGTTGTACTCAGACAATCTGAGCACAAGCTCAACAATTGAGCTTTTCTCCTTAGTTTGTAGGCTAAGAAAATCGTCGGAGGTCTCATACTTCCTGACGTGGGCACGAGCCTGAAATCCCAATTTCAGCCCTCGAAACATCTCATATGTTCTGCGACGTTTCGAAAACGTCTTTGGTACCTCAACTCTAAACCGTTTAACTGAACTATCACGTAGTTATCTAAACGTGTATGTCCGATGTTCGTAACATCCACAAACGACGTTCGGGGTTCAGCACATTGAGCGGTGCATTAAGGACATAAGCTTTCTACTGTCCGCATAATTGCTACTGTCAACTCTCAACTATATTTTTCTCTAGGAACATATCTAAATAGTAGAACTCAAGCGCGAGCTACGACATAATTTGCGAAGATCTTTTGACTATGTTCAGGATAATTAAGTTCATCTTATGAACTCCCACTCAGATAGACATCCCTCTAGTCATCTAAGTGATTACATGATCCGAGTCAACTAGGCCATGTCCGATCATCACGTGAGACGGACTAGTCATCATCGGTGAACATCTTCATGTTGATCGTATCTTCCATACGACTCATGCTCGACCTTTCGGTCTCTTGTGTTCCGAGGTCATGTCTGTACATGCTAGGCTCGTCAAGTCAACCCTAAGTGTTTCGCATGTGTAAATCTGTCTTACACCCGTTGTATGTGAACGTTAGAATCTATCACACCCGATCATCACGTGGTGCTTCGAAACAACAAACTATCGCAACGGTGCACAGTTAGGGGGAACACTTTCTTGAAATTTTAATGAGGGATCATCTTATTTACTACCGTCGTTCTAAGTAAACAAGGTGCAAAAACATGATAAACATCATATGCAATCAAATAATAGTGACATGATATGGCCAATATCATATAGCTCCTTTGATCTCCATCTTGGGGCTCCATGATCATCTTGTCACCGGCATGACACCATGATCTCCATCATCATGATCTCCATCATCATGTCTCCATGAAGTTTCTCGCCAACTATTACTTCTACTACTATGGCTAACGCTTTAGCAATAAAGTAAAGTAATTACATGACGTTTAAGTTGACACGCAGGTCATAAATAAATAAAGACAACTCCTATGGCTCCTGCCGGTTGTCATACTCATCGACATGCAAGTCGTGATTCCTATTACAAGAACATGATCAGTCTCATACATCACATATCATTCATCACATTCTTCTTGGCCATATCACATCACATAGCATACCCTACAAAAACAAGTTAGACGTCCTCTAATTGTTGTTTGCATGTTTTACGTGGCTGCTATGGGTTTCTAGCAAGAACGTTTCTTACCTACGCAAAAACCACAATGTGATATGCCAATTGCTATTTACCCTTCATAAGGACCCTTTTCATCGAATCCGATCCGACTAAAGTGGGAGAGACAGACACCCGCTAGCCACCTTATGCAACTAGTGCATGTCAGTCGGTGGAACCAGTCTCACGTAAGAGTACGTGTAAGGTCGGTCCGGGCCGCTTCATCCCACAATGCCGCCGAATCAAGATTGGACTAGTAACGGTAAGCATATTGAACAAAATCAATGCCCACAACTACTTTGTGTTCTACTCGTGCATAGAATCTACGCAATAGACCTAGCTCATGATGCCATTGTTGGAGAACGTAGCAGAAATTCAAAATTTTCCTACGTGTCACCAAGATCTATCTATGGAGAAACCAGCAACGAGGGGAAGGAGAGTGCATCTACATACCCTTGTAGATCGCTATGCGGAAGCGTTCAAGAGAACGGGGTTGAAGGGGTCATACTCGTCGTGATCCAAATCACCGGAGATCCTAGTGCCGAACGGACGGCACCTCCGCGTTCAACACACGTACAGCCCGGTGACGTCTCCCATGCCTTGATCCAGCAAGGAGAGAGGGAGAGGTTGAGGAAGACTCCATCCAGCAGCAGCACAACGGCGTGGTGGTGGTGGAGGAGCGTGGTACTCCAGCAGGGCTTCGCCAAGCATTGCAAGAGACGAGGAGGGAGAGGGTAGGGCTGCGCCAAGAAGGAGAGGAACTCGTGTGTCTTGCAGCCCTCCTAACCTCAAGTATATATAGGGGAAGGGGAGGGGCTGCGCCCCCATCTAGGGTTCCCTCCCTAGGGGGGCGGCAGCCCCAAAACCCATCTAGGGTGCGGCCAAGGGGGAAGAGAGGGGGGCGCACCTAGGGTGGGCCTTAAGGCCCATCTGGACCTAGGGTTTGCCCCCTCCCACTCTCCCTGCGTCTTGGGCCTTGGTGGGGGGGCGCACCAGCCCACCTGGGGCTGGTCCCCTCCCACACTTGGCCCATGCAACCTTCTGGGGCTGGTGGCCCCACTTGGTGGACCCCCGGGACCCTCCCGGTGGTCCCGGTACGTTACCGATAAACCCCGAAACTTTTCCGGTGACCAAAACAGGACTTCCCATATATAAATCTTTACCTCCGAACCATTCCGGAACTCCTCGTGACGTCCGGGATCTCATCTGGGACTCCGAACAACATTCGGTAACCACATACAAACTTCCTTTATAACCCTAGCGTCATCGAACCTTAAGTGTGTAGACCCTACAGGTTCGGGAATCATGCAGACATGACCGAGACGTTCTCCGGTCAATAACCAACAGCGGAATCTGGATACCCATGTTGGTTCCCACATGTTCCACGATGATCTCATCGGATGAACCACGATGTCGAGGATTCGATCAATCCCGGATTCAATTCCCTTTGTCTAGCGGTATTGTACTTGCCCGAGATTCGATCGTCGGTATCCCGATACCTTGTTCAATCTCGTTACCGGCAAGTCTCTTTACTCGTTCCGTAACACATCATCCCGTGATCAACTCCTTGATCACATTGTGCACATTATGATGATGTCCTACCGAGTGGGCCCAGAGATACCTCTCCGTTTACACGGAGTGACAAATCCCAGTCTCGATTCGTGCCAACCCAACAGACACTTTCGGAGATACCTGTAGTGTACCTTTATAGCCACCCAGTTACGTTGTGACGTTTGGCACACCCAAAGCACTCCTACGGTATTCGGGAGTTGCACAATCTCATGGTCTAAGGAAATGATACTTGACATTAGAAAAGCTTTAGCATACGAACTACACGATCTTTGTGCTAGGCTTAGGATTGGGTCTTGTCCATCACATCATTCTCCTAATGATGTGATCCTGTTATCAACGACATCCAATGTCCATGGTCAGGAAACCGTAACCATGTATTGATCAACGAGCTAGTCAACTAGAGGCTTACTAGGGACATGGTGTTGTCTATGTATCCACACATGTATCTGAGTTTCGTATCAGTACAATTCTAGCATGGATAATAAACGATTATCATGAACAAGGAAATAACAATAACCAATTTATTATTGCCTCTAGGGCATATTTCCAACAATGAATGGCCGGACAATGTGTCATTTTTCTTTTGCACCAAAGAATTTCAGACCATCATGTCGTTCTTTTCAGTTTGAATCTTCTTAGAAGTTGCAATGTACTCCCTCCGTTCCAAATTACTCGTCGCAGAAATGGATGTATCTAGAACTAAAATACATCTAGATACATCCATACCTGCGACAAGTAATTCGGAACGGAGTGAGTAAGTAGGAAGATAACAATACACAGTTCATTTTTGTATGTCCAATTAATAGTGGTTTTGTGGTTGACATTTAGGGATGATGATATCAACAACTGCAATGGTAACAATATGTATGATGACATTCAAGGACAATGAATGTGAAGATAACATGCCTGCCAGTGTACTTGAATTCATCAGTTGTATGAGGAAAATCCAATGTAAAACTGCTATGTAAAATACTACGATTCGTAAGGTTTCATAATAACAAATTCTTATTTCAAGATTGATCGTGCTAACTTCAATTTGTTCAAATAGGACGTGCGTGCTATTTCTGAAAACATATGCTTCTCTGATGGCTCGCATCCCTGGTGGTAGTTTTAAATATCTAGCAAATTAAAGGGCGCCTCATAATTCATTGGATATAGGCCAGTTGGGTGAATTATATATAGTTAACTGTAAATTACTTTGAGTTTCTAGCTTGAAATGAAATCGTGACCTATACTCTTTAACAATATTATGTGCTTGATGGTGGTCCTGTGTATTGCTTAAAATTATCACGTAGTTTACTAGCAGTTGCAGTGCTCTTATTATTTAATTTCCACAAATATGTTCCCCTCAATCTGAAGATATGAACTATGCTGCTCGTCCTGGTTCGTGTGGTTCTTCTGATGGATGGTGTTCTGTTTCTTCAGTGTGTGGCAACTCTTCATTAAGATCGGGAATAAACAGGGAATCACGGCCATGTTGTTTTGGTGGTCCGGCGACCTACCCTATCTCCCTCGAGGCGTCTTCGCGCGCCGTTGTCCTCCCTCCATGCCAACCATGGTGGTCTTCGTGCGCCGTTTGTCCTCCCTCTGCGGCAACCATGGCGGAGAGCAAAAAATAAAACCAATTTAGAGACTATTCCGTGAACCACTACTCTTCAATCAAATGAAGAACGCTATGGTGGCTTCTTAATGACCAAAATTCAAATAAAAAGCAATAATCAGTGTAACATTAATTATTAGATTTGAATAAGTGTAACATTAATTATCATATTTGAATAAAAGAAAATGGTGCGTAAGGACACATGGAGCAGGTTTTGCAATATTTTACGCGTTGCAACTCACGGGCATTAAAAAAAGGAACAAACTCTTTCCAAGCAAACAACCATCTGTAAAACTAAAAATTCCCTAGCAAAAATGCTCTAAAAAATATATGTAAAAATATCTTTTTCCTAAAAAACTATTCTTTTTAGGGAAATGTTCCAATTTTCATGAAAACGTTAATTATTAAGTGTTCCGATTTTTATAAAAATCTTAACTTTTATTAAAAATAAGGAATTTTCCATGTTGAACCTTATTGTGGGCGTTTATTAAAATTTGATATAACAAATGATGCACAATGGCACATGTGTCTTTTTTCGCCCGGTGCAACGCACGGGCATTTGTACTAGTATTGACTATACACCATTCAAATTTAGTGTTTACACATGCCTTTCAACTGATGAGAGTTTTCCTTTCATTTCCTTTGATTGATTCCATATTCTTTCTTTTTCATTTGCAGGGATGATTGGTTACATATTTACAAGGATGATTGATTCCATATTTGAGGCACATAGTTTACATAAATCTGCATCATGCATTAGCTTCTGAACTAACTACACAATTGTGTATCATGCATTACCTTTCTGAACCGCCTATGGAAATGTGAAGGTTAGGGCATCTCCAACAGGACCCCCAAACCGTAGACAACTGTCTGGAACGCGTGGTCCAAACGTGTTTTGCCATCCAACAAGTCCTGTATCGGTCTCCCTACCGGCCCGGGCGTACTTTTTCCCGCAAGCTGGAAACAAAGTGGTGGTGGTGGGGGGGGGGGCTTTTCGGGTGATGCACATCCACATGTCCTCCTGCCCGACCCTGTCCTTCTCTTCGAGCCCCTCCTCCTCTCTGAGACTTTCCTTTCCGGCAAGGTCGAAGTTTTGGTTCTCTGCAGTGATAGTTCTTCGGCAGGCGGCTCATGGCTCATTCTCCATCCCTGTTGCGTGATTACTTCCTTTGGTGATCCAGAAATGAAGCAGAAAGGATTCTCGCCTTTTCCCCCAAGGTGATCCTGAGTTACCGAACCGACGAGAGGATGATCCCCTTGAAGCTAGGGTCTCAAGCAAGCTTTTTCTAAAGAAACAATTCCATCTTTTGACCGGATATAAATAATACAATTAAAGTAGAACACTTATAATAAAAATAGGCATGGGTATGAAGTCTTAACGCTTACAACCGTATATGGTATAATTGTGTTGGGACCAAATATGGTCGTAATTTGTGCATTGGAAGTCACCCACGAGATGTGCTTGTTACAAACTAAAGTGGGGGATGAGTCCAAATTACATCTTGACCAACACGCGTTTTGCATCAAGAGTTAGTTATCCAACTGAAGGCCCTATCCGTCTCGCTGGGTTGCCTCGATAATTAATATTGCAATAATCAGACAAAAGCATTGGGCATTAAATGAGTACACCTCTTGAATCCCCGGTGATAGGATATGTGTTACCGTATTAAACCTTTCTGTCAATGGTGTTCAGAATAACACTTCACTAGTAGAGAACAGGGCTTTGGTCCAGGCTGGGTCAGCCCATTAGTCCCGGTTCAGTCCAGAACCGGGACCAATGGGGACATTGGTCCCGGTTCGTGAGCCCAGGGGGCCGGTCGGGCCGCGTGGGCCATTAGTCCCGGTTCATTTGGACCTTTTGGTCCCGGTTGGTGGGACGAACCGGGACCAATGGGCCTCGCTCCTGGCCCACCACCATTGGTCCCGGTTGGTGGCTTGAACCGGGACCAAAGGCTCCACTTTAGTCCCGGTTCATGCCACCAACCGGGATCAATGGTGGTGCCTATATATACCCCCTCGCGCAAGAGCAGAGCACACTGCTCTGTTTTTTCTGGCCGAGGGGGAGAGGGCTTGGTGGTGCTCTAGCTCACCTCCTATGCACACAAGGTGTTCGATGGAATGCCCGAGCCACACTACTTAAGCTTTCTCCTCTCCAAGCTCGACCTCCAAGCTCCATTTTCCACAATATTTGTCTAGGTTTAGCGGTCCATCATGCCCCGTCCCCGTCTTCACCGCCGTCGATCAACCGCGCCGAGCTCATCGCCGGCACCACCGTGGTGAGCCTCTTGTTCTTATCTTCTTTCTGAAAGGAAAAATATTCTTACTTGTATGTTTACATAGGTACTTGTATTATTTTCTTACTTTTATTATTGCATCTTATATAGTGCGATGGTTTTGGTATCCGTCCCCGTCGGCCCTCGTCCTGTCTATGATTCGGATGTGGTATATATATTATCTTTATAACTATTGGTTCATTTATTGTTTATGAAAATTATGCCGACCAACGTGACATAGATTTTATTTATGTAGGATGTATGTGAATCGGAAATGCCAACCGACCCTATTGTCGAGAGGTTAAATTTAGTTGAAGAATAAAACAATTTGTTGAAGGAAAAAATAAAAAAATTGAGGAGGAGAAGATGATATTGGAGTTGCATGTTGCGGATGTCGTCGATGATCACAAGATCAAGATGGATGCAATGCGCTTGAAGATTAGAAAGATTAGAAAATATGCCATTCATACCGAGGCTTGGTATCATTATGCCGTTGGATCAATTGTTACCTTGGTTGCGATTATGACCGCATTTGTTTTCGCATTGAAATGTTTTACATAGTTTCAATGTATGATTTAATTAATTAGATGCTGTGGAGAGCTATATGTTGTTAGATGAGAACTATGTATGCACTTTGGTTTTAATGTGATGATGAACTTCTATTAATTTGGACACTTAATTATATATAATGCACGCAGATGAACCGGCAACGGATGTACGGTGACAGACACACCTACGAGTACATTAAGGGCGTGCATGAGCTTCTCGATGTGGCTGAGGCAAACAAGCAGAATGGTTTTATGTGTTGTCCATGCACAGAATGTGGGAATACGAGGTCTTATTCTAACCGGAAAATCCTTCACTCCCACCTGCTTTACAAGGGTTTCATGCCACACTATAATGTTTGGATGAGGCGTGGAGAAATAGGGGTTATGATGGAAGACGGCGAAGAAGAAGAGTAAGATGACAACTATGTGCCCCCTGAATACGGTGATGCTGCAACGGGGGGAGTTGGTGAAGATCAAGAGGAACCAGACGATGTGCCCAATGATGCTGCAACGGGTGAAGCTGCTGAAGATCAAGAGGAACCAGACGATGTGCCCGATGATGATGATCTCCGCCGGGTCATTGTCGATGCAAGGACGCAATGCGAAAGTCAAAAGGAGAAGCTGAAGTTCGATCGCATGTTAGAGGATCACAAAAAAGGGTTGTACCCCAATTGCGAAGATGGCAACACAAAGCTCGGTACCGTACTGGAATTGCTGCAGTGGAAGGCAGAGAATGCTGTGGCTGACAAAGGATTTGAGAAGCTACTGAAAATATTGAAGAAGAAGCTTCCAAAGGATAACGAATTGCCCGACAGTACATACGCAGCAAAGAAGGTCGTATGCCCTCTAGGATTGGAGGTGGAGAAGATACATGCATGCCCTAATGACTGCATCCTCTACCGCGGTGCATACAAGGATCTGAACGCATGCCCGGTATGCGGTGCATTGCGGTATAAGATCAGACGAGATGACCCTGGTGATGTTGACGGCGAGCCCCCCAGGAAGAGGGTTCCTGCGAAGGTGATGTGGTATGCTCCTATAATACCACGGTTGAAACGTCTGTTCAGAAACGAAGAGCATGCCAAGTTGATGCGATGGCACAGTGAGAACCGAAAGAAAGATGGGAAGTTGAGAGCACCCGCTGACGGGTCGCAGTGGAGAAAAATCGAGAGAAAGTACTGGGATGAGTTTGCAAAGGACCCAAGGAATGTATGGTTTGCTTTAAGCGCGGATGGCATTAATCCTTTCGGGGAGCAGAGCAGCAATCACAGCACCTGGCCCGTGACTCTATGTATGTATAACCTTCCTCCTTGGATGTGCATGAAGCGGAAGTTCATTATGATGCCAGTTCTCATCCAAGGCCCTAAGCAACCCGGCAACGACATTGATGTGTACCTAAGGCCATTAGTTGAAGAACTTTTACAGCTGTGGAATGGAAACGGTGTACGTACGTGGGATGAGCACAGACAGGAGGAATTTAACCTAAAGGCGTTGCTGTTCGTGACCATCAACGATTGGCCCGCTCTCAGTAACCTTTCAGGACAGACAAACAAAGGATACCACGCATGCACGCACTGTTTAGATGACACTGAAAGTATATACCTGGACAAATGCAGGAAGAATGTGTACCTGGGCCATCGTCGATTTCTTCCGACCAACCATCAATGTCGAAAGAAAGGCAAGCATTTCAAAGGCGAGGCAGATCACCGGAAGAAGCCCGCCATGCGTACCGGTGATCACGTACTTGCTATGGTCAATGATTTACACGTAATCTTTGGAAAGGGTCCCGGTGGACTAGCTGTTCCGAATGACGCTGAGGGACACGCACCCATGTGGAAGAAGAAATCTATATTTTGGGACCTACCCTACTGGAAAGACCTAGAGGTCCGCTCTTCAATCGACGTGATGCACGTGACGAAGAACCTTTGCGTGAACCTGCTAGGCTTCTTGGGCATGTATGGGAAGACAAAAGATACACCTGAGGCACGGGAGGACCTGCAATGTTTGCACGAAAAAGACGGCATGCCTCCGAAGCAGTATAAAGGTCCTGCCAGCTACGCTCTTACGAAAGAAGAGAAAGAAATCTTCTTTGAATGCCTGCTCAGTATGAAGGTCATGACTGGCTTCTCGTCGAATATAAAGGGAATAATAAATATGCCAGAGAAAAAGTTTCAAAACCTAAAGTCTCATGACTGCCACGTGATTATAACGCAACTGCTTCCGGTTGCATTGAGGGGGCTTCTATCGGAAAACGTCCGATTAGCCATTGTGAAGCTATGTGCATTCCTCAATGCAATCTCTCAGAAGGTGATCGATCCAGAAATCGTACCAAGGCTAAGGAGTGATGTGGCGCAATGTCTTGTCAGTTTCGAGCTGGTGTTCCCACCATCCTTCTTCAATATCATGACGCACGTCCTAGTTCATCTAGTCGACGAGATTGTCATCCTGGGGCCCGTATTTCTACACAATATGTTCCCCTTTGAGAGGTTCATGGGAGTCCTAAAGAAATATGTCCGTAACCGCGCTAGGCCAGAAGGAAGCATCTCCATGGGCCATCAAACAGAGGATGTTATCGGGTTTTGTGTTGACTTCATTCCTGGCCTTAAGAAGATAGGTCTCCCTAAATCGCGGTATGAGGGGAGACTGACTGGAAAAGGCACTCTTGGAAGTGACTCAATAATATGCAGGGACGGATATTCTTGGTCTCAAGCACACTACACAGTTCTACAGAACTCTACCTTGGTGACCCCGTATGTCGATGAACACAAGAACAGTCTGCGCTCCAAACACCCGGAGCAGTGCGACGACTGGATTACATGTGAACACATCAGGACTTTCAGCAGTTGGTTGGAAACACGTCTCAGAGGTGACAACACTGTTTGTGATGAGTTGTACTTGTTGTCCAGGGGACCATCTTTGACTGTATTGACTTACAAAGGATACGAGATAAATGGGAATACATTTTACACGATCGCCCAAGATCAAAAGAGCACCAACCAAAACAGCGGTGTCCGCTTTGATGCAGCAACCGAGAGCGGAAAGGACACATATTATGGTTACATAGTGGACATATGGGAACTTGACTACGGACCTGATTTTAAGGTCCCTTTGTTTAAGTGCAAATGGGTCAATCTGTCAGGCGGCGGGGTACAGGTAGACCCACAGTACGGAATGACAACAGTGGATCTGAAAAATCTTGGGTACACTGACGAACCGTTCGTCCTAGCCAATGATGTGGCACAGGTTATCTATGTGAAGGACATGTCTACCAAACCGAGAAAAAGAAAAGATAAGGAAGCGAATACATCATACGATGAGCCAAAGCGCCACATAGTTCTATCAGGAAAAAGGGACATCCTGGGAGTGGACGGCAAGACAGACATGTCTGAAGATTATGAAAAGTTTCATGAAATTCCTCCCTTCAATGTCAAGGCTGACCCAAGCATCCTGATAAACGATGAAGATTATCCATGGTTACGGCGCAATAAGCAAATGACACAAGCGAAGAAAAAGTGAAGACTTTCTCCCGCAACTATTATGATGATACCATGCCAACTTTGTAACACACGAGTATGCTACCATTGTCCGTTTTGTACATGCACATGCTATGTGGGTGAAATTATGATACCATGCCAACTTTCAACTTTTTCAGAGTTCATTTGAAATGCTTTAATGTCTTATGGTTCGGCCCTCGTAATACCATTATTCAAATTTTAACTATTCAAATTTGAAAACTAATGGCACTAACAGAAAGTTTATAATTTTTTCTAAAACTGATGGCACTAACAGAAAGTTTATAATTTTTCTGACCTAAAAGCAAAAAGAATTAAAAAATAAAGCAAAAACAAAAGAAAATAAATAATGCAAAAACAAAACAAAAAAACAGGAAAAAACTATTTTTATAGTAAAGTTAATCACAAACTTGTGATTCACACAAATTTCAAAGAATTCAAATTTTAACTATTCAAATTTGAAAACTAATGGCACTAACAGAAAGTTTATAATTTTTCTAAAACTAATGGCACTAACAGAAAGTTTATAATTTTGCTGACCTAAAAGCAAAAAGAATTAAAAATGCAAAAAACAAAAGAAAATAAATAATGCAAAAAACAAAAAAAACTGGAAAAAGTAAAGTTAATCACAAACTTGTGATTCAAACAAATTTCAAAGAATTCAAATTTTAACTATTCAAATTTGAAAACTAATGGCACTAACAGAAAGTTTATAATTTTCCTAAAACTAATGGCACTAACAGAAAGTTTATAATTTTGCTCCTCGCCCCTGGCCCATGACCATTAGCCCCGGTTTGTGCCACAAACCGGGACTAAAGGGTTGGTCCTCGTTGCGGGCAGAGTTTAGTCCCACCTCGCCAACCGAAGGGGGCTCACACCGGTTTATAAGCCCTTCCCTCTCTGCCTTGTTGAGCTCCTCTCAAAGTGAAAATAGATGCCCTAATAGAGAAAAGTTTAACCTAAATTCAGAGTGAATTTCTCTGAAATTCATAGAAATTTACTATGAATTTAGGCTGAATTTTCTCTATAAGCGCATCTATTCTCATTTTTTAGTAAGTTAATCACAAACTTGTGATTCACACAAATTTCAAAGAATTCAAATTTTAACTATTCAAATTTGAAAACTAATGGCACTAACAGAAAGTTTATAATTTTTCTAAAACTAATGGCACTAACAGAAAGTTTATAATTTGCTAACCTAAAAGCAAACAGAATTAAAAATTAGAGCAAAAAACAAAAGAAAATAAATAATGCAAAAAACAAATCAAAAAAACAGGAAAAAAACTATTTTCATAGTAAAGTTAATCACAAAATAAAATAAATAAAGCAACAAAGAAAACAAAGAAACTGAAAAGGTGTTTTTCAAATTTGAAAACTAATGGCACTAACAGAAAGTTTATAATTTTTCTAAAACTAAAAGCAAAAAAGAATAAAAAAATAAAGCAAAAAAAAAGAAAATAAATAATGCAGAAAACAAAACAAAAAATCTGGAAAAAAAATAGCAACAATAAGTATTTTGTTGTAAGTAGAAACAAAATAAAATAAATAAAGCAACAAAGAAAACAAAAAAAGTGTTTTCAAATTTGAAAACTAATGGCATTAACAAAAAGTTTATAATTTTTCTAAAACTAAAAGCATAAAGAATTAAAAAATAAAGCAAAAAATAAAATAAAATAAAATAAATAAAGCAACAAAAAAACAAAAAAAGTGCCACCTACTGGGCCCCCACGGCCTGAATACGACTAGAAACCCATCCAAGGGCCAGGATTCAGATCCGCAGGAGGCCCAGTAGGCCCATAGGCATAGCAATGACAATTAGGCCCGTAAGACTGCAATGGAGAGAAGCTCGAGAGGGGTGCGGCAGTGGGGCTTATAAACCACTGCGCACCCGTCTCAACTAGCGAGGTGGGACTAAACTTTCAACGCCGCAGCAGCACAAGGCCTTTGGTCCCGGTTGGTGGCACCAACCGAGACTAAAGGGGGCATTGGTCACGGTTGATGCCACGAACCGTGACCAATGTCCCCCTTTAGTCCCGGTTGGTGCTACCAACCGGGACCAAAGGCCGTCGCTTCCCGCCCTTTGGGCTGCTGAAAAGAGGCCTTTGGTCCCGGTTGGTGGCACCAACCGGGACTAATGCCCGCCTTTAGTCCCAGTTGTTGCCACGAACCGGGACTAAAGGCTCTGCTATATAAGTCCACACTTAGGAAATTTTCACTCTCATCTTGCAGTTGCCGCCCCCGATGACGCCGACGCCGCCAGGCTGCCCCGACGACGCCCGCCCCGGCCCGCCCCCATCATCGCCGTCGCCCGCGCCCCTACCCCGACGCGCGCCGCCCCGGCCCAGCCCCGTCGCCGTCGCCCGCGTCCCTGCCCCGACGCGCGCCGCCCCGGCCCACCCTCGCCGTCGCCTACGCCGGGCCCTTCCCCAACACGCACCGCCCCGGCCCGCCGTCGCCGTCGCCCGCGCCCCCTACCCCGAGCGCGCGCCCACTGCCCCGTCGCCATCCTCGCCGCCGACCCCGCGGTCCTCCTGGTCCGGCCGGTGCCCTCCCTAGCTAGCATTTTTTTCATATATATGCTTTTTTTCTTATATATGCTTGTTATATATATATATATGTTCTCTGTGTATATATATGTTCATGTATATATGCAAAAGATAGTTTTTTAGAAAAAATAGGATTTTTTTTTCTGTTCATAGATTTTTTTTGGTGATATTAATTATTGTAAATATGCAAATGTTTGTATATTCATATGAACAATGAATTAGGCAATACTACTTCATGTATTTTTGAGAAGGAAGAAGAAGAAAAAGAATGAGAGGAAAAAGGAAATAAGAAGAGGAAGAAAGGAGAAGAAGAGGGGAGAGGAAGACGAGGAGAAATAAATAAGAAGAAGAAAAAAGAAGAAAAATAAGAGGAGAAGAAGAAAGGAATAGAGGAGAAGAAGAGAAAAATAGAATATATATTATATTTTCTCTTTTCTCCTCTATTCCTTTCTTATTCTCCTCTTTTTTTTCTTTTTTTTCTTCGACACGTGGGGGGGGAGGGTCGATATACCCCCTCCCCGATAATATTATTTTCCCATGTACGTATGTCGTGTCGATATAAACTCCCGATAACTTCATAGCATTTTTTCCATGTATGTATGTCATTGTCGATATACCCCCTCCCCGTTAACTTCTACAGGAGGGGGTGTCGATATAACCCTCCCCGATAACTTCGACATGAGGGGGGGTCGATATACCCCCTCCCTGATAACTTCGACATGTGGGGGGTCAAGAACTAGTTTAGGGGGTCGAGGGTTGAGAACTAGTTTAGGGGGTCAAGGGTCGAGAACGTCGGACATTCATGAGAGAGGCGAGGAAGAAGGGGAAGAAGAGGGAGAAGAAGAGGAGAGGAAGAAAAGGAAGTCTTCTCCTCTATTCTTTCTTCTCTTCTTTTTTCTTCTTCTTCCTATATGTATTAGTTTTTTTATTTAGGTTGTTAATTAGTAGATATTAATTTTGTTCATATATGTATGGATGCATGTGATATGTATGTATGTATGTATGTATCGGGTATGTCGTTGTCGATATACCCTCTACCCGATAACTTCGACATGAGGGGGTCGAGAGGTGGTCTAGGGTCGCCGAGGGGTCGAGGGTCGTCGAGGGTCAGGGTCACCGAGCGGTAGAGGAAACCCTAAATAGCAAGTATCATCGATGTGAGATACATGTGGCCGTCGGTGTCGGACACTACATCCACGTCCCACAAGTGACGTGGGCGTCGAAGCCCGCGTCACTTGTGGGACGTGGATGTACTGTCCGACACCGACGGCCACATGTATCTCACACACACGATACTTGCTATTTAGTGTTTCCTCTACCGCTCGGTGACCCTCGACGACCCTCGTTCCCGATAAAAAAAGAGGAAGAAGAAGAAAAAAAGAGGAGAAGAAAGAATAGAGGAGTTCTTACTCCTCTATTCTTTCTTCTCCTCTTTTTTTTCTTCTTCCTCTTTTTTTTTTATCCTTGAAGCGTTGTCGAGGCCACCCCAAACCCTAGAGAAGCAGCGTCGAGGCCACCCCAAACCCTAGAGAAGCAGCGTCGAGGCCACTAATTAATATTAGTTCTACGTTTGCCACTAATATATCAATCTGTCATGTTTGAATAATAATTGCCATGTTGTCAATATTTGTAGAAACTATGGACACCGCCCGAGATGAAGTACAAGAAGAGTTGTTGGGGGACATAATCGCACGAGGAAGTGATGCCGTCTGCTCGTTGTTTCTCAACGACACTAATGGTCTGGAAGCAGCTGGCTATGATTATGATGGCTCCGGTGACCTAATGCCGGTGCAAGAAGGAGACCGTGAGGACGGCTTCGGTGACCCAATGCCGGTGCAAGAAGGAGACCGTGATGACGTCTCCGGTGACCGAACCGAGTCCGGCCAGGTATATATATTATAGTTAAGCTTTTGTTGACTAGCTAATTGATGCATTCATTGTTTTGGTATGTACACATATTAATTAAGTCTTTGTTCTTTTTTCTAGCCCTCTGGATCGAGCATAACTTCGGTAAAGAGACGAGGCCCAAAGAAAAAGTTGAGCTCGGATGAAAAGTTTGAGATCATAGCAATCGCGCCCGACGGCCAACCGATTGAACCCCTCCGGACAAAGAGCGCATTTGTTGCTCAGTGTGGGGTTTTGGTTAGGGACAAGATCCCGATCAGCATCCATCAATGGTTAAAGCCGGCTACAGAAGACCCTGAGGTGTCTTATGTCAATGATATGCAGAAAAATGATCTTTGGACTGAGCTGAAGTCAAATTTCACCCTACCGCCAGAGGATGATCCGGAGAAGCCAGTTAAAGAGCAATTAATCAAGTCTTTTGCTCTTAAGAGGATGACAGAACTATTCAGGAGGTGGAAGAAAGAGATGAATAAGTTTGTCAAAAATAAAGAGACACCAGAATTCAAGGGCAGATATGAGCAGATCAGAGATCACTGGCCCGCATTTGTGGCCCACGAGACATCGGAAAAGAGTAAGAAGATGTCGGCGATAAACAAGCAAAATGTTGCGAAGAAGAAGCATCACCATCGCACGGGGTCAGGTGGCTACCTCGTAGCCCGTCCTAAGTGGTCCAAGACTGAGAATGATCTGGTTGATAAAGGGATCGAACCAGAGACAATTAACTGGCCAGACCGTTGCCGGACTTGGTTCTTCGGGGCTGGCGGAACCTTGGACCCTATATCAGGGAAGTGCATTTGGACGAACGATCAAATGGACATATCAGTCAAGAAGCTTCAGCAGTATATCGAAGCAGTGCAGCAAGGGACATTCTTTCCAGACAGAGAGAACGACGAGCTCACAATGGCCCTCGGGAATCCTGAGCACCCTGGACGGACACGAGGCACGCCAGGCTCCATTCCGTGGAAGGTTGGGTTTCCGGACGCATGCGGTTACAAATGCCAGGAGAGGAGGAAAAAAGTGCAGCAGACCCAAATGCAGGCGTTGCAAGCAAGGATACAAGTGATAGAGGAACGAGAAGCAAATCGCAGCAAACGAACTGCCGAAGCTTCCCCCGAAGCTACCCCGCCATCTCAGCGGAGAAGCAGCGTGGCTTCCACCGAGTTGCTTCAGCCGGAGCATGCCTTGACGGCTCATGCCAGCTATCCCATGGATGCTATCACGGAGTCTCAAAATTTCCACCTTATAATGCAATGGATGAAGTTGAAGGTCAAGGCGGCTGTTGGCTCTGTTTATCCTACTGAACCCGGCGCAACTTTTCACTGCCGGCCTATTCCAGAAGGATATGCTAGGGTGATGGTGGATGAAATAACGGAGGGATTTGAGGACCTCCAGCTTGACCACCCTACCGGTGAAGGGGAGACTAGGCTGGGTTCAGCTCTGAAGACTCCATACCTTTGGTGGAAGGAGCTCATCAACCTTCCGAACTGGACGCCTCCGCCTCCTCCTCCTCCTCCGGCAAGTCAGGGCACTCCGCCTCCTCCACCGCCTCCTCCTCCGGCGAGTCAGGGCACTCCGCCTCCTCCACCGCCTCCTCCTCCGGCGAGTGACGATCAGGGCACTCGGCCGGCTCCTTCTCCGGCGCCTGGCGGCACTCCGCCTCCTTCTCCGCCTGCGTCGGCGCGCCCGAGCAGCGAGCCTCCTCCTTCTCCACCTCGTCAGCAAGGGAGGAAGAGACCTGCCGCCGCTCCGACTGCTCGGGTGCATCGTAGTCATTCTCCTCCGCCTCGTAAGCAAGTAAAGAAGAGAACCGCTCCGTCTTCTCTGCCGGCGTCTAGCAGTACAGCCAGAGGCGGGAGGACATACAGATTCGGTCCTTCTCTGACGACTCCGGAGAAGTTACCATACGAGAGGACCCCGGAGGAGAACGCCGAGATCGCACGAGAAGAAGTGAGGAACTACTTTGAAGGGGTGAAAGCAAAGAAACATCCA
The DNA here is from genome assembly GCF_018294505.1 of Triticum aestivum. Taxonomy (NCBI): domain Eukaryota; kingdom Viridiplantae; phylum Streptophyta; class Magnoliopsida; order Poales; family Poaceae; genus Triticum; species Triticum aestivum. The sequence continues at coordinate 714,632,070 of NC_057800.1, forward strand.
TCTCCGAAGGAGAAGGTAGATCCGGTGAAAGCGAAGCGCACTCTGGCTGCCCTGACAAAACCACCCAAGTCTCCGCCGAAAGGAAACTATGAGCGCATTATTGGAAAGGAATTTGCCGAAGCGGAGTGGTCGGGAAGTACTGTCAGTGATCAAAGGCTGAAAGAACGATGAGCTGGGAAACAAATTGCCCAGCTCGGTGAACAAGCAAAGCAATCGTGCCCCTCGCTCAAGGTGCCTAGCAACATCGTTGCTAATGATCCGAGGATGGTGCCCGGTTATAGCAATCTTGGCGATTACCTGCCCGACGATGTACATTATGATTTCATGGAGGTGCAGATACAAAGATACGAGTACGGGAAGCCTCTCGTCAAAGATGAAAGATCTCTATCAACGATGATACGAAGATTGCATGATTGGTACTTGAAAATCTGCAGAGAGTCTGGGGGAGGAGTACTTTGTATGTGAGAGTTAAAAAGGAGCATGACCTCGTTGGAATTGAACTGTTGCCTGTTCCATTTGAGGAGTTCTTTCAGTTTTTCAATCAATTGGCCCTCGATAAAGCAACGGTCACCTGCTACTGTCTGTAAGTAGTCCTACTTCTGTCGTTAAGTCTCTCTATATAGCTCAGCTCTTTCATTTCATGTATTTATAATCATCCTCACTATATTCTGCAGATTGAAGATCGCCGAATTGAAGAAAAGACAAGTCGGTGATATTGGGTTCATTAACCCATATCTCATAGATGCAACTGAGGTTAAATTTCATGCCGCCGATACCGAGGCCAACTTGCTACGATCGTTGGTAATAAATGAAAACAAAGATATAATACTCTTCCTTACAACTTCAAGTGAGTGTTACTGTCTTGTGCGTATTCGGTTTCCCTTATATATTAGTCAAGGTTATAGTAATGTAATTGATGAGTTATGCATGCGTGTGCAGTTTCCACTATATTCTCCTAGAGATTAAGCTTGAGCAGGGACTAGTAACCGTCTTAGACTCAAGACGAAAAGATCCCCAAGACTATGCGGACATGACTCAAATGCTTGAGAAGTAAGTTAAATCGATCATTATCCACCATATCACAACTTTGTTCATTTCCTGATATATCAAGTAATTGTTTTCTTTGTCTGGCAGTGTTTGGAAAAATTCACCAAAAAAGCTCCAGGACTCCCGAAGAAGCTGCAATTTAGACACCCGAAAGTAAGTACTATAGTAGCATGTTCCGCGCATCTCCTATTGATTCAAGCGCTAGTTTCATCAATACCATTTGGCATTCTTGCTTATCAGTTCGATTGACCTCTATTTCTTGTAAAGTGGTTGTGGCAGGAACAAGGGATTGATTTCTGTGGATACTACGTTTGCGAGTCCATCTGCCACACGACCTGTGAGCGGGGCTACACTGACGAACAATATGAAGTACGTAAATAACAACATTCACAATTTTATTTTATTACCATCATTTGTGTTGAGTTTCATTCATTCATATATATATGTATTGACCCCCTTCTTCAAATTAGATGTTTCGGAAGCTGGATGAACTCCTAGCACCAGCTCGCATGCGAGCAATTCAAGAGGAATTGGCGGCATTCTTTCTTGACCACGTGATCGCTGAAGACGGAGAATACTATGTGGACCATGAGTCCATATGATTATATTTGTAAGAGATAATTATTGTATATATGTAGCCGGTAGTGTCGGATAGATATACGAGAACTTGTTGTTCGACCAATCTCTCAGAGAAGAAGAGGAGGTCGATATCACTTCTCTCTGTATGCATATATGTTCATGACGATCTTCTGTTTCCTTCATTTGCTTACTAGCTAGCTAGCGTGTCTAGTCCTCTCTATATGTATGTATAGTACGTAGCCTCGACCGAGCACGGACATAAGAGAGGACACTTCTCTCCCCCCCTTTCAAAAAAAAACAAAAACCCCAGCCACAGAAATGCTGACGCGTAGATGCCTATTGGTCCCGGTTGGTGCCACCAACCGGGACCAAAGGCCCTCCTGCCTGGGCTCCGCGCACAGGCCACGTGGAGGCCCATCTGTCCCGGTTCTGGATTGAACCGGGACTAAAGGGACAGGGCATTAGTACCTACCCTTTAGTCCCGGTTCAGGAACCGGGACAAAAGGCCCTTACAAACTGGGACAACAGGCCCTTTTTCTACCAGTGCTTCATGGTCTCCCTACCCTTAGCCACTTCGTCGCTCGCTCTCCATGATCCTGAGTACCTGCAAGGATGAAGAACGTGAATGAGACAAGAGACATCTATGGAACAATTTTCTTTCACACATACGAGTCATTTATTCAAAGCCCATCCATTGATCCCCATAGCAAATACATCGGGTTGCAAGGCTCTTGCCTCAACCCATACCTTACCGAACTACTCACACATAGACATCAGATCACACAAAGAACACATCATAAAACCCATCATGAAGGTAGATTGATTGGTAATATGTCTTACAATGGATGTCGTGTGAGATGCACGATTACATGTATGACTAGAAAAGGAAGAACTATGGTGGAGATGGAGATGGTGGCTATGGAGATGGGAAATGTCGGCAGATGGGGTTGATGAAGAGGGGATGAAGATGACTCTGTTCTGGCTCCGCTCATGGTTGTTTTGTTGACATTTTGGACTCAACCCCTTTATAAAAGTTGTTTAGCTGGACGAGGAGCATTGGTTTCCATATGTCATACGAGCGCTCGCATTCGCATGGAATGTCGTGTTTGCTCTGGAATTGCTGGCGCGCCTCCACTTGATTTCTTCTATCTTCTCCTTTACTCTTTTCCATGTCCTCACTTGATTTCATAAATATTTAGCCCATTTCATATGGAAACACAATAAAGATAGGATTTTGGAATCCTATGCATTCGTTAGGCGTTAGTGGCGATATCGTAGCAAATATCTCGGTGGAGTCTCCGTCCCTCCTGCGTGATTACTTACTTTGGTGATCCGGAAATGGAGCAAAAAGGATTCTCTCCTTTTTTTCCTAGAGGTAACTCTAAGTTATCGAACCCATGAGAGGATGATCCCCTTGAAGCTAGGGTCTCAACTCTCAAGCAAGAGTTTTCTAAAGAAACAATTCCTTCTTTTGATTGGATCAAAATCAAACAAATGAAGGAGAACATATAATAAAAATAGGCATGGTATGAGGTCTTAATGCTTACAACCATATAATTGTGTTGAGACCAAATATGATCTTCACTTGTGCATTGGAAGTCACCCATCGAGATGTGGTTTTTACGAACCGAAGTGGGGGATGTGTCCAAATTACGTCTTGACTGGTACACGTCCTGCATCAAGAGTCAGCTAACCAACCGAAGGCCCTATCTATCTCACTAGATTACCTCGATAATTAATATTGCACTAATCAGACAAAAGCATTGGGTGTATAATGGCTAAACCTCCTAAATCCCTAGAGATAGGATCCATGTTACCATACTAAACCTTTCTGTCACTAGTGTTCGGAAACACTTCACGGTCTCCCTGCCCTTAGCCTCATCATGACTCGCTCTGCATGATCCTTCGTACCCGCAGAGGTGAAGAATGTGAATGAGACAAGAAACATGTACGGAACAATTTTATTTCACACATACGGGATGTTAATTCAAATCACTTCCATGGATCCTCACAACAAATAATCGGGTTGCGAGGTTCTTTCCTCAACTCAGATCTTACCAAACTACTCACACGTGGAGATCAAATCACACGAAGAACACATCATGAAGGTAGATTGATTGATATTATGTTTTACAATGGATGCTATGTGCAATGCACGATTATGACTAGAGGAGGCAAAAGTATGGTGGAGATGGAGATGGTGGCTATGGAGATGGCAAGTGGCCGCGGCTTGGGTTGATGAAGAGGGGATGAAGATGACTCTGTTCTGGCTCCGCTCACAGTTGTTCTATTGACATTTCGGCCTCAATCCCTTTATAAAAGTTGTTCAAGTGGACAAGGAGCATCGGTTTCCATGCCATACGACCACTCATGCGAGTACTCACGGTCACATGGAACGCTGCCTTTTGCTCTGGAATTGGTGGCACGCTTCCACTTGATTTCTTCTATCTTCTCATTTACTCATTTAAATGTTCTCACATGATTTCGTCTATATTTAGCTCATTCCCTATGGTAACACAATAAAGAGAGGATTTTGGAATCCTATGCATTCATTAGGCATTAGTGGCAAGATCGGAGTGAATATCTCGGTTTTAATGAACTATATCGGTTTAAACTAAGGGTAGAGGAGTGTAAAAATATCACTCATCACTGCGCTACCGCATGGAGGAGCTAGCAAACCTCCCACGGAACCGCGATGGCGTCTAGATCAGACGCTGCGCCAAGGAGGAGCCGGCATGCAACCGCGATGTCCAAATCGGGCGACGCGTGAAGGAGGAGCCGGCGTCGGCGCCGCACAACTGCTATGCCCGGATTGACGGGACGGCCTTGCCGCCCGGCCGCAACCGGCGCAGGTGGTTTGTGAAGGACAAACTGCATTTGCGATCGCCAAGGCGTGAGGCCACATTCTCCACTACCTCGGTGGCGGCGGTCCCTCGAGCTGGGGGGCGTCATGTCCGCAGAGGAGCGGCCGGCGAGGCAACAGGTGCTCTACGAGCAGCGCGACGCTGCTCGCCACTCGGCGTTCGCCAAGTCAGATGTGACGCCGGCCGAGGTCCTCAACGGTCCCGACCTGGCCACTCTGGGCCCTCGACCGCCCCGTCACCACTGCAGACACGGCCGTTGTCTGGGCCCTCGACTGCCCCGTCACCACCGCAGACACGGCCACGAGGCACCGCCACCGCCTTCACCGCGAGCTCGCCTAGATCAGTGAGGAGTGGTTGCTTAGCGGTTGCTCCGCCAATGCTGACAGGGGCAAGGAAATTCTCAGGGCTCTGCGGGTGCCGTCCGCATTGGCCGCGGTGGTGAAGTGCCTTCTCCGCGAGCTCCAGGCATCAGCCGGACAAGGCTGCCGTGGCAGACCCGTGCTCTTCCATCGCTAGAGGGATGACTACGATGACACATATGGCAATGGTGGTGCGGCTGGGCAGGGCGGCCGCACGTACAAGATGGTCGTTCGATACAAGTGTTAGTTTTTTTCCCGTAGTTTTAAGCTAGAAGGCCAATACCAGCTCCCGCTTCAGTGTCATGGACTGGTCCCCTCCAGTCCGTGAACGGATGTGGTGTCTGCTTTGCGGCTCAACGTAGAAGATGCCCTTTCCAAATGTACAATCGGACACCTCCCCTATCGAAAGAAGGATGGAGCTGAAGACAAAAAAAAGCCATTTATTTTTCTAAGCGCATGTCTTGGCACCTTGCCTTGTACGTACATGCCGCAGGGACGGAAAGCAACGGAACAAGCTAAGTATGCACAAAGCCATTAAACACATAGTACAAGTCTTTATTTATTTTTCCCACAAGAAAGTATTTATTTCAATGTTGTTTCAAATTTTAGATCCACACACACGCATCAATCAATCTAATTAATCTGCACCAAATTAAACCCAGGCGAGTTCATGTGGTTGGCTGCCGCCTAGGGATAGGGGGATGTTCATGCGAATCTCATGGGGTACACGGGCAATTTGTTGGGGTAGAAGAGCCCAAAGTTCCTCTCCGTCTCATCCCCGGGCTTCATGTTCTCGTTGAACATGGCGAACACATAGGCCTCAATGGGCCCAGGCCTCTTGGGTGTGCCGCGGGCCACATGGTCGATGAGGCCCTGGTTGTATGCCCGCGCGTTCTCCGGCGTGGCCGCGAACCCGCCGGCGGAGGGCCACCCGGTCTCCGACACCACCACCCTCACGCCCGGCGCCCCTGCCTTCTCGAGCGCCGCGTACAGGGCGTCGACCATGGCGTCGAAGAGGTTGGTGTAGATCAGCCCATTTCCGGCATCCCTCACCGGCGTCGCGCCCGGCTGGAAGGTGGCGTAGTTGAGCTGGATGTCGCGCGGGCTGCTGCGGTAGGCGATGTAGGGGTACACGTTGGCGAGCAGCGGCGCGCCGGTGGCGGCCAGGAGCCGGGCCACGTCGGCCATGTAGGGCTGCGCGAACACGGCGGCGGAGGGCGGGAAGGAGTTGGCGATCACGTCCAGCCTCACCGCCGTGGACACCTTGATGCCGGCGCCGGCCCCGCCGAGGCCCTCCGCGGCCAGGGCGTCGTTGAGGTTCCGCATGGCCGCCAGGATGCTCTGCGCGGTGTCGCTGGCAAGCTCGTTGCCGACGGAGATGTAGCGCACGTCCACCGCGGCGCGGTAGTAGGGCTTGACGTTGGCCTGCACCCAGGCGGCGGCGGCTGAGAGGCTGCTGGCGAGGACGGCCACGTCGTTGTTGGTGGTGCCGAGGCTGAGGCTGATGCCGGAGCCGCGGAGCGCGTCGAGCGCCTGGAGCTGGACGGAGTAGACGCGCATGTTGGTGATCCCCAAGAATCTGTAGAACTGCACCACGTCGCTCGGCGGCGGGAGGTTGTTCCCGATGATGCCGTAGCACACGCCAATGGACTGCACACCTGCACCGAAGAATGAATTCAAGCAAATAAATATCCAAATAAATCATATTTTCATATCGTATTTATATAAAATCGGCATCTGCATCAGTAAATCAAATACCACTACATGTACCATGACTTATACTCTATTTTCACATTCTATTTATATGGAGTTGTATATGTAATAATTTTCTTCATAATTAAGTTTAGTCAGACTTCAAAAATATTTCACTAAAGACAAACCAAATAAGCCTTGTAAATCCAAACGGAGGGAGTACCACTGTAAACAGCGCATACTGACTATATTCTAAAAAAGAAAGAAAAATGCATACATTTATTAGGATACATCAGTTATCGTTGAGTAAAAAAGTATGGACACCGACAAACAACATTCATGACAATTGATACTCACTTTGATCCAAAAAAAGTGTCGCGAGTTTAATACGAGTACCGAGTACGAAATAATTTATTGATCTTGTCACAATACATCAGTGGAACTCGGCATGTGGCTATGAAATAATTTTTTGGGGTGGTTGTGGCTATGAAACTTATTCTCGTGAACATTGGTACGAAACCTTAACGATACCGATATGCATATCCGACAAATCCGTTATCGTTTTGATAGTAGAACACGACAAGAAGGTGTCGCGTATTTAAAAATACAGAAACATCCAACTACTTCACAAAAATGCTCTGGTCCTTCTCTGATAAATCTATCAGAGAAGGGGCCCCTTCATAAGAGAAGACTTCATACAAATCAAGCCGTAGTAGTACATAATCTGCTTGTTCTAAGATAATAATCTATCACAAAAGAAAGATGGACAATTCTTACAGATCCACTTCTTCTCTTGTTAAAAGGCAGAAGAAAAGAAAAACAGATCCACTTCCAAACACCTACACCAGATTCACACATACCTGCAGGGGCCTGGGCGATGAAGACTCCGACGAGCAACGCCAGTGCAAGCACCGGAGCAGAGCCGCGCATCCCTGGCATCCTGTCGAACCCTACACGGCTCTCGATCTACTCCAACGGCAGAATGTACACGCTTCTACTGGTGTATACCACAAACTGGCCGGCACGCCTGTATTTGTACTGGTGCTGGACGTGTGAAATTACACTAGCGCACACCGACACTAGTGTAAGGGTAGCCAACTGTCGAGGTCATATCCGTAATTGCTCCCCTGCATTAATGGAGTAGAAGTGGAAATAGTTGGCACCACATTTATGCTGCAAGGTTAATGTTGATGGATTTTAGCGGTGTAGCCAGCCCAACGGGTCAAGATGGTCCAGCAATGAAAATATTCACATTTTTGGTGCTACATACTCCTTAGCTACCCCACTGACAGATTTGTACTTAAATGATAAGCATACTTCTTCTTTGGCATATAATAAATGTGGTAGAAATACATTCGATATTTGAGAGAAGCGAGCCAAGACGCATGCCCTCACGTCGCTCCTTCCCCAAGGCGACACAGGGGCGACCCCAACCACCGAGGGTCGGAAAACCCCACCCTCCTCCTCCCCTCGCCATCGCTGGTGCCTCCGCAGGCAAAGCACGCGTGGAGCGGGCGGCGACGGGGCCAGTTCCTTTTCTCCCGCAGCGGCATCCTCAATGAGTTGACGAGCTCATGGCGGAGGGCGGGAAGCGAAGGGTGATGGCCAGCGCGGCGTCGAGCCTCTTGCGTCGGCCGATGTGGTGAGGTGGGTGGCCTGGCAGGCGTGGGTGGCTCGGCAGCTCTGGCGGCTGCCCGGGAGCGGGCTTGAAGGCACAGATCGGGGCGGTCCCCATCTGTTAGCTCAGACCACGGGGCTGGCCGTCAGGGACTGCAATGGCGTGGCGGCTAGCTAGAAGATTGGCATGGAGACACGCAACAAGTGCAGCGGCACGTGCGCGCAGTGGAGGAGGCGGGCTCGATCTGGGCATGGTTGGGCTACGGTAGGATGTCTTTCATGCGTGAGCTTCGGCCTTCGCGGTGGATCTGACGCTTCGTGGTGGTGCGTTGTTCGTCAGTGTTGACTCACCTCCATGGTGGCATTGCGGTCCGATTAGAGGGCTCTCGAATCTGGCAGTGATGGTTTGCTACTGTCGGCATAGCGCGGCCGCGGCTTGCTCTTTGTCGATAGTGGATTGGGTTCCTTCCCCATGGTTCGGTTAGTTGGACGGCTTAGGGTTCAGGTCGAAAGCCTTGGTTTGATGAGGGTCGAAGGATACTGACGACGATGGCATTGTGGTGCACTCCTCTTTGGAGTTGTCGCCGATGAGTTCCCCCTTTCACTAGATCGTGGCCTGCTGGTTCCAAGGGTTGCCATGGGGGATGTTGGTTTGGCCAGCCTTCTCCCGAGGTCTGGTGGGGCTGTTGTGGGTCACTTTGAGCGAAATCTTAAGCCTTCGAAAAGGGTCAACGCCGGCGGTGATGGCGCCCATGGGCGCCGTTTTATCTTTCTTGAAGGCGTGTCTGAAGAGCTCACCCCCCATCTCTGGGTTGTGGGCAAGATGGTGGTGGACTTTGAGTTGGCCGGTATTAGCATCGTTGGATATTTTGTATCTTGTTCTTTTTTGGCGTTCTTTCAACGATTGTCCCATTCAATAGTGTGGTTTTCAACCTAGTTTTCTTGAAAAACCCGGGTCATTCTGTATTTGGTTTTCTCTCTTATTGAATTCAGCAACGTTTCCCGCAATGGGCCCATCTAACCTGACGAATTTATACTGCTGCAACCGCTACGGCACCCCAGTGGGATCTGCTAAAATGAATTTTCTCATTCTTTTATTATTTCTTTTCCTTTTTTCCTTTTTTCCTCATCCTGGTTTTCTTGAATTTGTTGCAAATATGCGAAATTTCTTTTAAAACAATATTTTTTAAAAAAATTGATGAACTTTTTTTTTCAAAATTTTCAACTTTTTTTCCAACCGACGAACATGTTTTCAAATTCAGTGAACTTTTTTGAAAACTGATGGACTTATTTTTAAATACGGTGAACTTTTTTCAAATCCAATGATTTTTTTTCTAAATTGATGAACTTTTTTCAAATCTGATGAACATTTTTTTCAAATCTGATGAACTTATTCCTTCAATTTTGCTTACCTTTATGGTATTTTCATGTACACTTTTGAATTCATGATTTTATTCCCTTCTTTCTTTTTTTCCTAAATTCAACGGTTTCACTGGTCAACGATTGACCGGTCAATCGCGACCAGTTAGCAGCTTTTTTTTTGGCAATTTTGACTATTTTGACCTGTGGACGAAATCAATTCACAAAATGAACTGCCCGTGAAACTATTTCACAGCACTGACCCTTTTGTGTAGCGCCCGCCACGCAGGCGCCACACCCTACGGTGCAGCGCCTAGCTCGGGGGCGTTGCACCTCAGTCCACCGTGGCAGCCCCTGGTCCCGCACCCAGCAGTGCAGCGCCTCAGAGCTAGGCGCTGCACCGTAATGTGTAGCGCCCGGCCCGCAGGCGCTGCACTGTGACTTAGATGCCAGCCGCCCGCTGCCCCCCCCCCCACACCCCACCCATTCGTTCCAGAGGAGTTACAGAACAGGCGGCCGGCGGCTTCCTCCTCTCCCCCTCTCAATCCCCTCTTAAAAAATCTTCAAATCTGACGATTTGGCCCGTGGATTCCTTCACCAATCCATCCTAGAAGATACTTTTCTCCGATCCCCTTCTTTCTATCCATAGAATGTATGCTATTTCGGAGATTTGAGGAACCCTTGTTTGAATCTTGTGTGTATTAGATTTAGGGAATTTTTGTTTGAATCTTGCATGTATTAGATTTGGGGAACCCTTGTTAGACTAGAATGTGGTTTGGATACATAGGTTGACATGTTATTTATATAGTTTGGATACATAGGTTGACATTTTATTTATATGGAAAAGATATTTGTATTGAATCTTGCATGAGGTAGGCTTAGTTTAGTTTATTGAAATTACATTTGTATTGGCAAGAATGGTTTGGATACATATGCTTTGTATTTTGCATCTAGTAGGCGTACTTTAGTTTATTTGTACTGAAAAGATAATCGTGTTGACAAGAAAGCTTTCTTTCAAAATTGTTAGGATGGTTTGGCTTCTCGATGATCACTGGGACAAACAACACCGGTCGTACGCTATGGCGGTGGAGCAGCGGGTAATAATGAAAGTGGCCTGTTTTATGAATTTTGTATTTATTTCAAACACAAATGCCCCATATGTAATGTTATGAATTGTTTGTTTGTAGGCGCTTGCACCTTTGAAGCTTCGTTCTCACAGGGTCACCCTTGGGTGGATGCGCTATGATGAGCGATACACACCGTATGTAAGGGAGACAGGACTTCTCCCTTTCATTCATATGGTCAGACAGTCGACGCCACCCAACAATGCTCCAGCACTCACTGCGCTTATTGATCATTGGCGGCCGGAGACACATAGTTTCCATCTACGGACCGGGGAGATGACAGTGACGCTCCACGATATTGCTATGATCACCGGTCTTTCTATCGATGGGAATCCTCTATGTATGAGCACCGACTCCGATGGGTGGCGCGCGCAGATGCATGCCCTTATCGGTATGGTTCCTCCGGAGCCTCCGGAACCAGCAGCAGAAAACAAGAAGAAGGAAAGAGTCGCAGCTGGTGCTACTTTCACGTGGATTACTGAGCACTTTGGTACTTGCCCACCGGAAGCTGATGAGGACACGGTCAAGATATATGCTCGTGTCTACATGTGGTATGTGATATCCAGAACTATGTTTGCTGATGGCACATGCAAGAATGCTCCATGGATGTGGCTGAAGGAGTTGACCGTCTTCGATAGCAAATGGAGTTGGGGTTCGGCGACACTGGCTTACTTGTATAGACAGGTATGAAGTTGTTTCTTTTTTACTTCATTGCTACATTATGAATGCGATCTTGCTCTTAATTGAACCATGTTCTCTTTTATGTGCAGTTGGACGAAGCCTGTTGTAGGTCATCTGGAGGTATTGGTGGTTGTTTGCTCGCACTTTCCATATGGAGCTGGGAGCGTTTGCCGGTTGGACGTCCGAAGAAGGTGAAGTACGATGATTGGGACGACAAAGGCGACCTACTACGGCTACCCACTTGGGCTTACAAGTGGGATGTGATAAATGAGACGACAGATGATCCCTCGGTCATGTACAAGTTGTACCAGAGTGAGCTTGACGCGATCACGCCTGAGCAGGTGAATTGACATGGCATAAGTGATTACGATGCTTCTATTGCAACTCGATATCAATTTTGCATTCTATCCCATTTGGCAGGTGATATGGGAGCCGTATGGAACAGGAGATAGTTTTGGTAACCCTTTAGAGTTCAGGCTGAATCCGATGTGCACTAGGGATAGGGATCTCTGGCGTATGCGGTGCCCACTCATATGCAACTGGGCGGTTGAGCTTCACCTCCCACATCAAGTGCGCCATCAGTTTGGTTTGTTCCAGGCACATCCGCCGGAGTGGGAGGACACGGACAAGTTGCTACACGCGTAAGATATAATTAACCTTGAGTACTTAGCAGCTTCTCGGCGGTTTCGATGCTACTAATATTATGTTTCTAACTTGCAGGTTGGATAGGAAAAGGCAGCGGAAGATTAAGGATTGGGCCAAGCATCACAGAAAGTATGTCGTACAGTTTGCGCTTAGTGTGGAGCAAGCTAGGGCTGGAAAAGGAGTCCAGCTTCGTGAGCACTGCCCTGTAGCGTTCAACAACTATCTCACATGGTTTCTTGCAAGTACCCATGTGGAGGTATGCAAGCCGGCGTATGCTGAGGAGATTATGGAAGAACCCACTGTTTTTGATGAGGTAGCCCAACACCAGTACAACGCATTAGTCAGGAAAGGCAACTCAGTGATCCTTTCAGCTCCAATGATGAACTTTGTGGTATTTGCCCTCTTTGCTTTTCATTGACACTATTCACATCTTTGCTTGCCTAACACGTTAATACCATTTCTGTTCATAGCGTGCCCAGATCAAGAAAGCAACTGATGAGACCGAGACTATTCTTGAAATAACCCCGGCTGGCAAAAGCGATGGAGAAGGTGCACTTCGAGCATTCATCAAGGTTCACATCTCCTTCAAACTAGCACTTAACATGTGTTGCTACGTTCGATGTCTCATTCACTTGTACATGTTGCAGCGCCAGGGCCAAAAGTTAAGGCGGCTATCAAACCTTTTTGGTTGTCGTGACCCCGAGTATGTATCACCAGAACGGTCTAGGTCGGCGACACCATCAGATCCTGCTTCGGGCCAGAGCCATGGTGATCATTTGGAGGATGAGGGTGTGGGTGTGGTCACCCAAGAGGTATGGCATGAGCATATATATCCAATTGTTGATGCATTGCTAACTATATCCTCACACACGGTCTTTCCATATCTTTTGTTGATGCATAGGTTGCTGATGATGATATGATCTTGGGGGCGTACCAGGTTAGGTCTGCATACATGCTAAAGCCTAGAAAGGGAATCAACAAGTACACACCTGAAGACTTCACCGAAAGAGGCAAAAGGACGGTCGGCACCTCGCGGATGGCGGCTTTGGATGACTATTTGGATGACGATGTCGATGACGTGGAGGAACCGGAGCCGGAGCGGGAGCATGTTCCTCTTCCTAGGAAGGTCAAGAAGTTAGCCAAAAAGCGCTCAAGGAACTAGCTCTTCTTAGGAACTAGCCATAGTCCTTTATTTGTGGTAGCTCTATGTTGAACTTGATCCTCTTTGTATGTCTTAGTTATGTTGAACTTGGAGTTGACGTCTTAGCAATGTTGAACTTGGTCCTCTATGTTGCACTTGTTGTCTTAATAATGTTGAACTTGATCTTCATTAGCTTCACCATTAAAGCCCTCATCTTGATCATTCACATTGGCAGTCTCGACATGTTTGAACTGGTCTGGATCCTCGAGGGTGACCTCAACTCCCTGCTCAACCACATTGAACTCTGAACCATGACAATCACCCTCTGGGTGCACCAAGTCCCCCTCTCCCTTCCTCATCTCTACCTGATAATGATTCTATTTGCAAGCTACAACCCATGCAGCGCCTAGCACCGAGGTGCCACACTCTACAGTGCAACGCCTAGCTACTGGGCGTTGCACTGTACAGTGTGGCGCCTCGGTGCTAGGCGCTGCAGTGGCTGTAGCTTGCAACCAGAGTGTTTGCTCTCTGGTTAGCTCAGTCCATGTGTGCAACGCCTCGGCTCTAGGCGTCACACTGTATAGTGCAGCGCCTAGAGCTAAGGCGTTGCACACATGGACTGAGCTAACCAGAGAGCAAACACTCTGGTTGCAAGCTACAGCCACTGCAGCACCTAGCACAGAGGCGCCACACTGTACAGTGCAATGCCCAGTAGCTAGGCATTGCACTGTAGAGTGTGGCGCCTCGGTGCTAGGCGCTGCATGGGCTGTAGCTTACAAACAGAAAGTTTGCTCTCTGTTTAGCTCAGTCCATCTGTGCAACGCCTCAGCTCTAGGCGCTGCACTATACAGTGTGACGCCTAGAGCTGAGACGTTGCACACATGGACTGAGCTAAACAGAGAGCAAACACTCTGTTTGCAAGCTACATCCCATGCAGCGCCTAGCATCGAGGCGCCACACTGTGCAGTGCAACGCCCAGTAGCTAGGCGTTGCACCTGTACTTAGCAAATTTTTGGCACACGCACACATATTCCGATGAGCAGAGATAGTAGCTCACGACACATAGCAAGCAAAGAACTGTGACACATTGTAGTTCACGACACATAGTACTTCACGACACATACTAATTCATAATACATAGTACTTCATGACACATAGTAGATCACAACCAAATCGAAGAGGAGAGATAGTAGTTCATGACACAAAGTAGTTCACAACCAAATCGAAGAGCATAGTTTAGAGGATAACACGATTATCGTCCACAAGCAAGTTGAAGATGACATAGCTCTATTGCGTAGAGCAAGGCCCCTTTCCCTTCTTCTTCTTCTTCTCTTCTTCCTCTTCCTCCTCCCTTTTCCTTATGAGGTGGGCCTCCTTAACCACCCTCTCCATGAATATCTTTTCCTCCCTCTCTTTTTTTTCAGCTGCAATTGCCCAAAGCTTCATGGTTCCTTCTTCAAAATCCTTTTGACGCTTCTTCTGTGCCTCCTCACATTTCCTCACCAATGCTTGCTCCCTAGCGCGCATCGCATTTGACGCTCTCTCTTCTTCCTTCCTCTTCTCCTCAAGCTCCTCTTCCTTTTTCTTCTTTAGCTTGGCTGCATCCTCCTCTCTAAGCTTCTTCGCAGCCTTCTCCCACCATCCCGCCATCTCATCTTCGCCATCCTCCTTCATTGTTGGTTTGTTGGGTTGGGAAGCCGCCATACCTACAATGAGTGAAACATAATGGTTAGTAAAGACAATACAAACAAATGGAACATATGAAAAAAATAACATATGGAAAACAAGAACATTTGAAACATTATAGTTAGTGAGCAACATACGGAAATGTTCCATCGAGGTATCCAAACATTCCTCTATAACGACCTTGCCCTTGTCCATCACCACGGCCAAGTCCATCACCAAGGCCAAGACCATCACCACGGCCAACACCACCACCACGAGCTCTACCACCACCACGGCCTAGACTACCACCACCACGGCCTCTTGTAAGTCCTAGTTGCCGACCTCTTTGTTGCCTAGATCCTCTTTGACTAACACTTGGTTGGCTTGGCACTTGTTGGCTACCACTTGGTTGGCTAGGCACTTGTTGGCTACCACTAGGTTGGCTCCCACTTGGTTGCCTTGGCACTTGTTGGCTACCACTAGGTTGGCTCCCACTTGGTTGCCTTGGCACTTGTTGGCTACCACTAGGTTGGCTCCCACTTGGTTGCCTTGGCACTTGTTGGCTACCACTTTATTGCCTTCGCACTTGTTGGCTACCTCTTGGTTGGCTTGGCACTTGTTGGCTACCACTTGGTTGGCTCCCTTGTGTAGCTCCTTGTTGGCTAGTGCTTGCATCATTTTTCTTGGACCTTTTCCTTGGTTTTGTATATTTTCTTTTGTTGTGGCCATGACCTTTGCATTCCCCACAACGGGAGCTCTCACGAGGCTCTTGGAATTGATCGTTTCCCGCTTTGCGGCGGCCACCATGGCCCCATCCGTCCATGTCGCCTCTAAAACGCTTTGTTTTACGTCTACCACGTTTAACAACCTTCAACTCCGGATCCGGCCATAGTTGAACTCCATGGTACTCCGGCCATTGTGATTGGTCAAAGTATGGGTGAAAGCGGGGAGCCCATGTTTTCTTGACCGTCATGATTGAGAACCCCAACTCCCTCATGGTGCGTGGGTGATTGATGTCCACATTTCTAACGCGACCGGCGGTATACAAATGTGATCATGGGAGATGAAGCAACAATGGCCTCCCGCAAGAGCAATCACATTGTGTTAACGACACCTTGAAAGCCCGACCTCCATGTTGCCGGCCATCGTTTGTGGTTCCTCCTGGCTCTTTCACTTCATACTTCCACTCTTCATTGTCATATAATATAGCTTCTTCTGAGTCCACCTTTCGTGATTGAAATTCTAACCATTCATCAACCTTGGGTGGGAACTTGTACTTGTACTTGCGCGGCTTCTCACCCGCTATCTGTGCAGCAGTTTCCATTGAGTACTTTAGAAAGTACGCATTCATCTTGTCAAATGTGTATTGAACTATTGCCGTCACAGGTAATCCACGTGCACCTTTGAGCACCCTATTGAAGCATTCGGCCATATTGCTTGTCATTTGACCGTATCTTCGGCCATCTTCATCAAAAGCACGTGCCCACTTGTTCCGGTGGGGAATGTGCCTATTCATAAAGTCTTGACCCCCGTGATCAAGTTTTTTGTGTGCGAGCAATTTGTTTAACAAAGTGGCGAACCGCTTCTCGGAGAAAGCAAGACAACAATCTTGAAGATCATCGGCCAACTCCCTAAGGCCACATGCCCTATAGAAGTTCGAACAAAAGTGCCTCATGCACCATCGATGGTGCAACGGAGCATGCCCGGGAATGTCAATCTCCACTGCGTTAAGAATTCCTGCATGCCGATCCGATATGACACAAATTTTCCTTTGAGCGGGTAACACCTTCGTCCTCAAAAGACGCATAAACCACTCCCAGTTGTCATTGTTCTCCGCCTCAACCAAAGCAAATGCCAATGGCAACACCCGGTTATTGGCATCACTTGCTATCGCAACCAACAAGGTGCCCTTGTATTGTCCGGTCAAGAACGTGCCATCAATGGAGATGACCGGCCTACAGTGTTCGAAAGCCCTCACGCATTGCTCGAACGCCCAAAATGCACGGCCAAATACTCGGACTTTCTTTCCTTCATAAACCGTTGTTTGGTGCCCATGAGGCTCGACAACATGAACCATGCCCGGGTTTGTGGCGACCATGGCTAACAACAACCTAGGGATTCGGTTGTATGCTTCCTCCCAAGTACCATACAACATCTTAAATGCGGCTTGCTTCGCCTTCCATGCCTTGCCGTACTTCACCTTGTAATGAAAGATGGCTTTCACAAGGTCAATGACATGTTGGACGCTCATTGTTGGAAGTGTGGATATTGAGTTGGAGAGCCTGTAAGCAATGAACTCAGACGTGAGTTGTCTGTGGTCTTGGGACACAATCTTGCCATCCACCCTTTTGCCTCGGCACATGTGAGTTGGCACACAACTCACTACGTGCCAAGCGGGACCTCCTTTCCATGGTCTTGCACGCACAATCCACGGACATATTTCATCTTCACATGCACATGCAACCGTGTAGCGCACATTGACGTCTGAATGCACCACCTTGTGTGGACGATAATGCGTAACCGAGTAGTTGTCGAGCCACATATTCGATTCCAAGAAGGTTTCGAACTTACACCCTTTACCAATCCGGTTCTTGTCGTCTCCCAAATCACGGTGAGAGCTTGGCCTAACCCCAAGAGATATAGATTTGCCACCATCCACAACGGCTTCATCCGGGAGACTAACATCCTTGAACAATGGTGTCTTGTGATCCCGACCGAATACCTTCTCAAAAGCTTCGGCCTCCTTCACCGTGAACCCCTCCTCATCAACTTGTTCATCGGGACCTTCGTCATCCGAATCCGATGCATATGCACGGGAAAAAGGGATGGAATGGTCCATTGTCTCTTGCAAATGATATTTATCAATATCACCCACATTGTTGTCATGGAGATCAACTTCATTTTCATCGTATGCATACTCATCATTGTCCTCTTGCAAAGCTTCATCTTGGTTGTTTGTAAACGGGCTCAATGTTGGCCTCACTTCTTGGGTCAAAATAGGTTCAACAATCTCATCTCGCTTCAAGGGTGGGGGGCTACTAGCAACCAAAGGGGAGGGTTTCCGGTTCAAGTCCAAATGCAAATTTGAATCAACCTTCTTCGTTGCAAATAACTCAAGAGCCTTGTCAAGTGAATCGGCCACCATTTCCTTGTATGCAACCCAACGTTGCTCCGAGTTGATACGCATTGTCTTCCAACGGATGTGCATTCCAAAACCTACATTATGCCTTCCCTCCAACTCAACGATATCACTAGGGTCCATCCAATTCAAATCTTTCCTCACTGGTTGCAAGAGCTCCGCATAGCTAGGACTACTATCAAACAACATATCTAGCTCATCCGGATCCGGTTCAATATTGCCTTTCAAGAAGGCGTCTTTGTCCCCATGATGAACAAACACACATGTTCTTCCCATCCCTATAAGCATTCAAACAACACATCGTAACATTGCTTCCATGAGTACTAATTTAAGGATTAACACGGAATACAAACCCTAATATATATATATCAAACAACAACCCTAACCCTAACCCTAACCATAACCCTAACCCTAACCATAACCCTAACCCTAACCATAACCCTAACAATAACCCTAACCATAACCCTAGCACCAACATAAGAACACCCATAAGAATAACCCTAACATACTAACAAAGCCTAATCATAGGAAATTGGCAAACAAAGATCTCACATCTCCATGCAAATCTCTAGATCCAAACAAAACTAGGATTTTCCAAACTAGCATTACTTGGATCAAAACAAGGGATCGGAGAAGATTACCTTGAGGGAGGGTATGACTTCGAAATCCACGGACAAATTCTTCAAATTTGCAAGTTTTGGGAGAGGATTTGAGAGGGGGAGAGAGTGGGAGAGGGGGCAAAGCTCGGGTTGGGGTGTGTGGGGTGGGGGGAGTGGGGGAGGGGGGCCCAGCCGCTGGATAAGTCACAGTGCAGCGCCCGAACGCTAGGCGCTGCACATTACATGTGTGGCGCCTAGCTAGGAGGCGCTGCACTGCTGGGTGCGGGCCCAAGGACTGCCACGGTGGACTGAGGTGCAACGCCCCCGAGCTAGGCGCTGCACCGTAGGGTGTGACGCCTGCGTGACGGGCGCTACACAAAAGGATCAGTGCTGTGAAATAGTTTCACGGGCAGTTCATTTTGTGAATTGATTTCGTCCACAGGTCAAAATAGTCAAATTTGCCTTTTTTTTTTAAGCAAAACCAGTCAACAGCTAACCCAGGACGACCAACACCAAAGCGACGTGCCAGCCAGCGAAAGCGCGTGCTATTGGGCCAGGACCAATAGTATGCCAGCGTGAGCGCCGGGATCGGGTAGTTGGCCCGAATTTCTCTATGGCTGCTGTGGGCTGTGGCCCAAGTTCGAGTTGCTCAAGTAAAATGGGCTTTGTTCTATCTGGTTAAGAGCATTTTTATCTACGTGGACATTGCGGAAGAGGATTTATGCGAAATCTAATTAAGGAGTACTCGTTGCAAAGAACACTCTATTTTTCCAGGTTGCGACAAGTGACGCACATGCAGCGCGCCACTTGTTGCAACCTGGAAGTTTTCCGTTTTTTCGTAGATCCGTTTCTTCAAAACATTTTATCTCTTAAACCGTGCGTCCAAATCTCGAACCGTTTTCACCATTGGATTCCTCGCGTTGAGATCTTCAAAACTAGATCCCATGTTGATAGGTTTTGACGAACTTTTTTTTCACGAAAAAACCAAACGAAAAAACCGGGCAAAAAAACCGAACCGGGAGCACAGTTTTTTCCCTTTCCGAAAGAGGCACGCCCGTACCTCTCGCAAATTCACAACCGTGCCTCTCGTGAAAGCAAACCCGTGACTCTCGTGTAAGGAAAAAAACAAAAAACGCGTTTTCTTCCCGTTTCCGAGAGGCACGGCCGTGACTCTCGCGAAAACACAACCGTGCCTCTCGCGAAAGAAAAACCGTGACTCTCGCGAAAGAAAAAAACGGAAAACGCATATTTTTTTCCTTTTCTGAGAGGCACGGCCGTGACTTTCGCGTAAGCACAACCGTGCCTCTCGCGGAAGCAAAACCGTGACTCTCACGAATAAAAACAAAAACAAAAAACGCGTTTTGTTTTTCCCTTTCCGAGAGGCACGGACGCGACTCTCGCGAAAGCAAAACCGTGACTCTCGCGAAAGAAAAAAAATAGAAAACGTGTTTTTTTTCGTTTCCGAGAGGCACGGCCGTGACTCTCGCTAAAGAACGACTGTGCCTCTCGCGGAAGAAAAACCGTGACTTTCACGAAAGAAAAAAAACACGCATTTTTTCGCGAAAAAAATTTCTTCGAAATTCTTTTTTGATCGAAAAGCTAAGAAAGACCGGGGGAAATCCAAAACGTCGAAAAAAATCGAAAAAAAAACCGTTTAAAAAGCCGAAAACGTGTGCGGAAAAATCCGAAGAAAGCGTCCAGAGCGCGACACGTGGCGAATGGCTGAGAGCGCGTCAAGTGGCGCTGATCGTTGCGAGGCTCCCGAAGGAGCGCTCGTTAACTAGTTGCTCCCGGATTTATGGCAGGCAAGTGCCGGGGCACTCTGGTCCCTGTTCCCAGCTTTTTATTTCGGCTTTCGATTTTTAAAGTTTTATATCTTTTAAATGGAAAAATTAAATGAAGTTCTGTTTCCATATTTGTGTTTCTCGCGACCGGTGCTTTCAAATAAGATCCATTTTGAATATATTTTGATGACTTTGAAAAGAAATTAAGTTTCAGTGTTTGAAACTTAGTATGAGCGATCGATAAAAATCAAATATTTTGTGTGTACGACCGACAGATTTTTTTTTGCTTAAAATAGTATCTCTGAAACTTGTTGAAACCGGGCATTTTTTGATGCAAAATCAGTAAGTTTCATTGTTGAAACTTAAGGCTTTTCGAGAGATTTTCTTTTTTACCGTGCACTTGTGTGGGCTTGGCAGGTGAGTGCACCTGCATTTACGTGCCCCTACGGTTCTCAACTTCTGAGACACTACTTGACCAATTCCGTGTCGTTGTGTGTATACCTGTATGCACCACCTTCGTATAACTGCAAAAGGAAAAGAAGATACCAAGGACTTGCACAACCGAGAGGCATTAGGCTGAGCCATGGGGCGAAGCAAAAAAGAAAAGGAAAAACAAGGATGCAGGACACAAACTATCAGACGTAAAAACTTAGAACAAACATACAGTAGTCTTAAAACAAGTTTTTTATGGGAGTCATAAAACAAATTTATAATCTTCAGCTGCGTCTGCATCTAACTTTTAGTCTTCTCTGGAAGATCTCCAATCATACAAGGGGTGTATATAAAGGACTCATCAACGGACCATGAGATATGAATTCGTGGACGCATATAGCCTATGTACTGAACTTTTGAGCTATCAAAATGATAAGCCACTGCTTTTAACCCCAGATGGAAGAAAGCAATATCTTTGTAGGGGTGAAACCCAAGTAATGGACATCCAAGTAACGGACAGTATCCAGGATGACGGCCACACTCATCGAGAATATTATCATCATCCCAGTCCCAATCAGAAATCACATTCTCAAGCCTTTTGCTATTGCCATATTTGTCAAGAACATGATCGTCATCAAATATCCAAGGTCCGCAGATTCGATAAGGGTTGAGCAAATATATATTTGCCGATGGCTCAACAAGGCCAATGCTATTCTTCAACACCCATTCTACCTCATCATTGGATTCACTCAGGTGCCAAATCCGAATTCGATCATGAAGATTTGCAAAGTACACAGCCTCCATGGAGCTCCCAAGATAATGCTGTCCAACTTTGTGTTCGTTAGCATCTATTGGTGTTTTTATTACTTGATATTTGCCGGTAGATGAGGATAACCTTCAAAGGTGCCCATAAAGATGTCAATATCATTTTTAGTGGTACTGATACAATGGTGATGTCTAATAAACAATACAAATACAAAGGAATTTAATATTTTACATTAATGTACCTTGTGACGAATGCACCGCGATAAAGCAGCACATGTAATGCTCCTCGCCAGTAGGTGCCGTAGCGCCATCTTGTCAATCCAATGCTCGTGAACGGCAGTGAACCCCGCACGTTGACCACTCTCCTCGTAGCACTTCCTTCCCTGACAAACGACCTCTCCTGCCATTCTCCTGCGCTTGATAAGAAAACGTCCAGCGTTAACACGGCCGGTGGCCATTCCGTCGAGTGTTGCGGAACCTCAGTGCTCCACCGAGGTTTGGACAAGAATCTTGAACTTATCGTGAAGTTTTCTTCCACGAGCTGTTCTGGCTGAACCTCCGCTAACTCGCAGTTCGTCACATCGAACAGCCGTAGATCCTTAGAGCATCTTCAGCCGCGCTTCCAACAGGCCCTTTCCAGGCGTTTTTTCCACACCGACGTCGAAAACACGGCCCAGTCGCCCTCCAGAAGCCTGTTTTTCGCCGGTTCGGATCGAAACTGGTGCCGGCGGACCCAGGCAGCACCCGGCACCCCGGGGGGCGCCTGGGGCACCGGCACAAGCGAAAAGGGCGCGTGGGTCCGCCCTGTCGGCGAGTCCAGCGCCTATTTCCACCGTTTCTTCTCGCTTTTCCCCCACTTCCCTCCCATTTTCTTCTTCCCTCTCGCCAATCTCCCTCCTGCTCACCTCCCAGCCGGCCGCCATGCCATCGAAGAAGTACGTCACCCCCCGCGCGGCGGCAACCGCGACCGTCTCCGTCGCCCAGCCGAAGCAGAGGAAGCCAAGGGCGCTGCCGTCCAAGCCACCGGGCATGACAAAGCCGAGTGGAGGGCGGAAGTTCAGCGACGGGAGGTTGTCACCACCGACCGGCGCAACAGGGCCATCGCCAAGAAGGCCCGCGACAACGCGGCGCGCGCGGCTGCGGCTGCCGCTTCGGCGGACCAAGCCGAGGCCGAGGCGACTCGCACGGGGATGATGAATCCACCTGGCAGCCACGCCCAGTACGCTCCCTGGGGCCAGCAAATCGTCGGCTCTCTGTCGCCGCAGCCATGGGGATCGCCCTCGCCGAGCTACGCCGACGATGACGCGCACGGTAGGTTCAACCCAAACATCACCTTTCCCCATGGACACCCGACCCAGCGCACGCCCTCGGCCGCCTTCGCCGACGTGCAGTACCCTCCATACAACTACTCGCCGCCCGCCTACGCATCCTCCCCGACACCCCATCTACGCCGTTGCGCGCTGCCCTTCTCGCACCTTGGCGACACCGACGAGCCCGAGGGCGACATGGATGACATCATCGCGGCAGGTTCGGCCGCGGCCGCCGCGTCTCCTGGGTTTGTCACCCAGGAAGAGACGATGGATCTCAGCGGCGGCATGGATGGCGAGCTTGGCTACGTCTAGGGCGAGGACGAGCAGGAGGAGGAGGAGGAGCAGGAGCAGGAGGACGAGGAGGAGGAGGAGGAGGAGGAGGAGGAGCCGGCGCCTGTTTCGGCGAAGGGGCGCGAGAAGAAGAAGCGGGCGACCAGGTAAGGCGAGCCGCGCATCAAGTGGGCGTCCAAGGAGGAGGAATGTCTCACCAAAGCATGGAAAGTCATCTGCCTCGACCCGACCACCGGCACGAACCAGAGCATCGAGACGTACTGGGACCGCATCAAGGCCGAGTTCGACGAGCGCAAGCTCGTCGACCCCTACTTCAAAGGCGTCTACATGCAGCGCGGCTCAAAGGCGATGGCGAACCATTGGGGGCGTATCCAGGGCGTGCAACAAATGTCATGGGGTCGTCGAGGAGGTCGCGGCTCGCCTAGAGAGCGGCGCCGGCGTTGAGGATCAGGTATGCCACGCCGGTCTCCCGCTTCTCTTCGCCGTGTACGCCTGCCAACTGTTTGTTCCTCCGCGCAGTTACTGCGCATGTTCACCCTGTACCGGCAGAGCAACAGCGACGCCGAATTCAAGCACCTCCACGTTTACAAGTGCATTGACAAGTGCGAGAAGTGGACGGAAGTCCGGCGCACCCTCGACAAGGACAAGGAGACCTACAAGCGGGACGCGCCGACTCCTGGCGCATCAGAAGGGCGGCCGGACGGCAACAAAGGTGCCAAGAAGGGAAACACGCCGACGCAGCTACCGCTCGAGTGCACGAGTCCATCGAGAACTGCCTCGCCGACGTGCAGGCCCGGGCCGTCCTTCGTGAAGAGAAGACCGACGCACGGTGGTCGGCGTTGATGTCGAGCAGCGCCGTCAAGCTCGACCTGCTCCGGACCAACATCGCCGCGAAGAAGAGAAACACCGACTTGGCTTTCCTGCTGGGCGGGGAGGACATGCTCCAGAGCACCGACGAGGCGGTCAAGGCGTGCTACTTGGCGGAGCGCGGGCTCATTCTGAACCAGCTTCCCTCGACACCGCTGCCGCCGCCGCCGCCAAGCCCGCGTGATGACGCCTCCGCGACGCCCAGCAGCACCGATGCCGCGCCAACACCGCCCAGCGCAGAAGCAGCTCCGACGCTGCCTAGCACGCGCATGCCAACTCCGCCGACGCCTGGGGCAGAGCCCGCCGATTGATGCGAACGCGAACTTCTGCCGCTCTATTTTATGTACGCCTGTCCGATCGACGAACTGTGACTTGCGATTGCCGGACTTGTATGACGTCTTTTGTGAGCGGGAACGACCAAATTTGAATTTTCCGTGTCCTGGGGGCGTGACTGGGAGCTAGATCACCTTCAGGGGCCGAACTAGCGCCGGTTCGCCCCCAGACCATTCTTTTTTAGCGCCCTGGGGGGCCGAACAGCTGGAGATGCTCTTAGGAGGGATCAAGAACACTTCGTAGTGCGGCGACGCGACAGGGTCAAATGTGAGATAGGCTTCACGACATTCCCCATCATTGTGTGTTCCAGGCAGCCGCTGCCACCGCCGCGTGGCGGGGTTGGCCACAAAAAACTCCGTCGTGTCGCCGTAGAGCAGGAGACCATTGCACTGGTCCGTGATCGTTCTACAGCCTTCTGTGTAGTCGGGCAGGAAGTGGAGGTTGCCATAGTCGACACGGGGGTGCTGCGTGGAGGGACGGGCAAGGAATTGCGGGTGGTGGTGGTCGGTGTAGTTGGCGAAGATGCCCTCCACGGAGTGCGGGAGGAGGTGCCGGGCGTCCACGATGGCGCGCCACGCCCTGCGCTGTAACAGGCCCGATCTACCTCAGCTATCTATTACAATCAAATCAAGGAGGAAGGAGGAGTAATTTGGGATCTGGAGAGGAAGGAGTGGAAAGGGGAATAATCGGAGGAGGAGCAGCCTCTCTCTCTGTTGCCAGTTGTCTCCATAGTTGATACCGAATCCGTGGCTCAGCCACCTACTTAACCCATCGCGAGCACACAGGCTACGCTTGTCCCAACTACCCACACACACCGTCACTCAGCGAGGCCGGCTGGCCCAGCTGCATCAGAGCCCACCACGGCTGGTGGGGTCGGTATGTCAGGCGTGACATTCTCCCCTCCTTGAGTGGCGGCTTGTCCCCAGGCCGCTGTTGACGGAAAACAACGACGAAGCTCGACGGGGTCCTCCCAGGTAGCCAGCGACGGAGGCAGTTCCGACCATCGCACCAGGAACCGCGGCTGGAGTTCACCTTTGACGCGCACCAGCTTCTGATCATGTATCGCCACCGGATGGTGTTCTGCCTGCAAAACGGAGTTAGCAGGTGGTAGCGACGGACTCACCCGAGCCTCTGGCCCGATCGTCCATTTCAGTTGAGACACATGCACCACTGGGTGTATCCTACTGTCTTCAGGCAATTGGAGCTTGTAAGCTACCGCTCCCACTCTGGCCAGGATGCGATAAGGTCCATAGTAACGGAATGCCAGCTTCTGGTAAGGTCGTTGCGCCACTGATGTTTGGATAAACGGCTGCAGTTTGAGGAATACCATGTCTCCCACCTCGAATGAACGATCTGTGCGATGCTTATCAGCTTGCTTCTTCATGCGGTCCTGTGCGTGCTTGAGTTGTTGCTGTAGGTGCTCCATCATTACCTCTCTTTCGTGCAACCAAGCTGCCAAATCAGGAACTGAACTTTCTTCCACTTGCGTAACTGCAAACTCTCTCGGTAAATGACCATACATTACTTCAAACGGAGTGCGCCCCAACGATGAGTGGAAGGCAGTATTGTACCAATACTCTGCCAGAAACAGCCACTTGCTCCAATTCCCCGGGCAGGAGTGAACCGCACAGCGCAGGTATCCTTCTAAGCACTGGTTCACTCGTTCCGTTTGCCCGTCAGTCTGCGGGTGGTACGAAGAACTGAGGCGCAACTGGGTTTGTGAGATCTTGAACAACTCTTGCCAGACTGCACTTGTGAAGATACGATCTCTGTCCGAGATGATGGCCAGAGGAAGCCCGATGTTCTTCATGAATGTTGTCGCCACTGTCAGCGCCGTGAAGGGGTGGGTTGGCGGCACGAAGTGAGCATATTTCGAGAACTTGTCCACCACCACCAGAATCACATCATATCCTCCCGATTTAGGCAGCCCTTCGATGAAATCCAGAGATACGACAGCCCAGGGTCATTTAGGTATCGGTAGGGGCTGCAACAACCCCGCTGGAGAGACGCGCTCAGTTTTAGCTTGCTGACAGGTTACACAGGCGCGGACGAACTGTTTGATCATCCCTTTCATGCCTTTCCAGAAGAACAGATTTTTCACCCTATGATACGTGGCATAGAATCCCGAATGACCCCCCACAGCGCTGTCATGTAGTGCTTTGATCAATGACTGTTGCACTTCCACATCAGCCCTGATCCAAATGCGCCCTTTGTAGCGGATCACTCCATCTTGCAAGGAGTAGTCTGCGTCGCTAGCTGGGTCCAAAGCCAATTGTTCCAGTTTGGTTTGCACAGCTTTGTCCTGACGATAGCTAACTGCTACAGCTTCCAGCCATGACGGTCGACAGACCGATACTGTTGCCAATTCTGACCCCTCTTCTTGATCCCTCCGCGACAGTGCATCGGCCGCTTTGTTAGTGACACCCACCTTGTATTGTATCTGAAACTGCAACCCAACCAATTTGGTGAAGGCTCTTTGTTGGATTGGTGTGTTCAACCGCTGATCTGTCAAATGCAACAAGCTCTTCTGATCTGTATGCACCAAGAACTCAGCGTGCTGCAAGTACGGCCTCCAATGATCGACAGCCATCATTAGTGCCAAGCACTCTTTCTCATAGGCCGAGAGAACAATGTTACGGGGTCCCAAGGCTTTGCTCAGATATGCCAACGGATGCGAGTCTTGCATCAGAACAGCCCCGACCCCTGTAGCGCTTGCATCAGTTTCCACCACAAACTTCTTGCGAAAATCTGGCAAAGCTAGAACTGGAGCTTGAATCAGTGCTTTCTTCAACTCCTGGAATGTTGTGTCAGCCGTGGGAGTCCAGATAAATAATGTCCCTTTCTTCAGCATGTCCGTCAGTGGCCGGGAGATAATACCAAAGTTCTTAACAAACTTGCGATAATATCCTGCTAGTCCCAAGAATTCCCTTAACTTGCGAACAGATTCTGGGCGCGGCCAGTCCCGAACTGTCTGGATCTTCTCCTCCAATGTGGCCACACCAGAGCTGCTGATTCGGTGCTCCAGATAGCTGATTTGCTATTGCGCGAAAGAGCATTATGATAGCTTCGCTTTCAGGCCATGCTCTTCCAGTAGTTTCAGCACCTGCCGCAGCAGCTTGACGTGCTTCTCTAGTGTTGACGAGTGGACTAGGATATCGTCCATAAACACCAACACACCGTGGCAGAGCAAGGGTTCAAACACCAAATTCATACCTCCCTGGAAGGTCGGTGGCCCCCCTGTGACTCCATAGGGCAGGACCCGGAATTGATAATGGCCTTGGTGAGTCTTGAAGGCAGTTTTGAATTCATCCTCTTCGCGTAACCGTATCTGGTGGTAGCCCGCGCGAAGGTCCAATTTGGAAAACCAGCAGGAACCCGCCAATTCGTCCAACAACTCATCAATCACTGGCAAGGGGTAAGTGTTCTTGACCGTTATCGCGTTGAGGTGGCGATAATCGACACACATGCGCCAAGTCATGTCTTTCTTCTTCACCAGCAACACTGGCGACGAGTACGGGCTGGTGCTAGGCACTATTAGCCCCGCTTGAAGCATCTCCTTCACCTGTTTCTTGATCTCGTCCTTTTGCTCAGGTGTGTATCTGTATGGCCTTATATTAACTGGCTTGGCTCCCGGCAGAATAGGAATCGTGTGATCCCACGAGCGATGGGGAGGCAGCCCCGTAGGTTCCTGAAATACTGACTGAAATTCTTCCAACACCTCTTGTACCTCAACTGGGATGTGCTCGATTACCACTTCGGGCCCACTGCATACACGCATACGATGTGAGCCACTGAATTACTGGCCTCCAGATCAGCCAACTGCGCACAAGAAATCTGGTGCACTTCCTGAAGCCGACTCTGCACCCCTCTGAGTTCAATAGGCTGCCCTTGGTGTGTAAACTGTAATTGTTTTTCTGCCCAATCAATCCACATCGGACCGCAATCTTCAAGCCAATCAATGCCTACTATCATATCGTAGCAGCCCAGTGCCAAAACTCGCAAGTCAGTCACAAATTCGTGCCCCTGTGTCGCCCACTTGCACCTTGGAATGCTGCCTGAACAAGAGAGCGTTCCTCCATCCGCAATCTTAACTGACACAGTGGTCATCGGCTGTACTGATAACTGCAGCCACGCCGCTACATCCTCACTGAGGAAGCTATGGGAGCTTTCTAAATCCACCAGGATTAAGACTTCCTGACCACAAATTTTTCCCAACAACCGGACTGTGCCCGGTGTAGTTTGGCCGGTAGTAGCCATCTTGGAGATGCACATGAGGACATCATCATCTGAATCTGAATCCTGAACTGGTTGCCCCATTTGATCAGCCTGCAACAGCTCCAACAGCTCCTCCACAACATGCAATTGCACTGTCGGTCCACACTGATGCCCTTGCCCCCACCTTTCTCCACATTTGAAACACAAGCCCCGGGCACGCCTGTAATTTCTCAACGCTGCGACACAATCGTCCCCCCGCGCCAATCGCTCTGGTGGGTGCGCTGCTTCCACTCCCCGGCGATCATCTGCCATTGCTGGTTGCACCATGGGAATGGGGCGACCCAGTGGTGCCCGACCCGCCAGAAGTGGACGAGGTTGTTGCCGATTCTGGGGAGCTTCGTATCGCCTTGGATCCCGGCGAGGCATGGCGTCCATCATTTCTTCCTGCAAAGAAGCCAGGGAAAAAGCGGAGTCCAAGTCCTTTGGCTGGTGAAGAACAACGCCAATACGAATCTCTTGCCTGAGCCCTTCTAAAAACTGTGTAGTGAAGAAAACATGATCGAATGCAGGGTTATGCGCTAACAAGTGATGCATGATTTCCTCAAATTGATGCATGTACTCACTAACTGTGCCAGTTTGTTTAAGAGTTCGAAACTGACGAAGATACACTTGGTACTGTTCTCTGCCAAATTTCCCACAGAGAGCTGTGCATAATTCCTCCCAAGTCAAATTTCTACTCTTAGCCTCCTGTAATTGCAGCCAGCGAGCAGCGTTCCCCGTAAAATGCAGGGTAGCTACCCGGACCCAAAATTCTGGTTGAACCCCATAAACATCAAAGTACTTTTCGCAGCGAGTCCGCCAAAACTGTGGATTATCCCCATCAAACGATGGAAAATCCAGTTTAGGCAGGGACCAACTCGCCGGAGTATGATGTGCGCGTGCATCGTACTCTCTACACTGACCTACAGAACCCAGGGCAAGAGATTTAGAGGCAGGGTCAGTTAGAGACGTACTGTTGATCGGAGGCGGCAACTGGGTGGTGACTACCCCGTAAGCCGAACCCCCGGAATTCTCGACATCGCCATGGCCGCTTGGCCCGTGGTGCTCGGGGTTGCTGGTATTCGGCGCGCCCGTCTTGAGCCCCACCAGATCGGCTTCAGATCGGCCCAAATCCACCGCGGCTCCGGCGAGATCCACCGCGGGACCCGTCGATTCCGCCAGCGCGGGGTGGAGGGCGATGCGCCCCACTTGCATGCGGAGCTCGTCGAGCTGGTTCTGCAGGCTCATCACCGCTGGACGCCAGAGCTCGAGGGAGGTCTGGATCGCATCCAGCCGGGCGTCGTTGGCCGCGCGGCTCTCGTGGACGGACTTGACGAGAGCGGCGAGCTGCTCTTCCATCGCCGCCGTCTTCAGCGCCTGCTTGGTGGCGTAGCGCGGTCGGGGATAGGCCGTCTCCAGATCGTCTGACCTCTGATACCAGATGTAACAGGCCCGATCTACCTCAGCTATCTATTACAATCAGATCAAGAAGGAAGGAGGAGTAATTTGGGATCTGGAGAGGAAGGAGTGGAAAGGGAAATAATCGAAGGAGGAGCAGCCTCTCTCTCTGTTGCCAGTTGTCTCCATAGTCGATACCGAATCCGTGGCTCAGCCACCTACTTAACCCATCACGAGCACGCAGGCTAGGCTTGGCCCAACTACCCACACACACCGTCACTCAGCGAGGCCGGCTGGCCCAGCTGCATCAGAGCCCACCACGGCTGGTGGGGTCGGTATGTCAGGCGTGACATGCGCACGCACCGGGACGCGGCGAGGTCATGCGGCTGGAGGCGGCCGAGGATCGCCGCGAGCGCGTCGTCGGGCAACGCCTCCGTGTGATCCATCGGGTCTCGCTGACGTGAACCGCGCACACACGTACTGCGGCTTATATTGAGCCGGACTTTGACGGAAAAGGAAAAATTCCTTTTGGACAACGATCGCCTGGTATGATACAACATGTGACTTCTTTTGTAGTTTTTTTTTGGCATACATGGTAGAGTTTGTACCGACCACATGTGACTTCTTTCTCGTTCGCAATTCGTACCGAACTCATGTGCGCTTTTTCTTCTTTCAAAATTCTACCGAACTTTTTCTTTTAAAAAAGGCTAAAACTTCAAGAGCCATCACAACTGAATTTTCCAATGACAAAGTTTATTGCGGCTTATGATCCGTATCTCCAAATGGCGTCTAGTGGTTGTTTGTTCCGTAGAAGAAATGTAGCGGTTGTTTGGATAATGAGAATTAGTTGTAACATTATCAAAACAAATTTTTAGAGTATATATAGGAAAACCAGTTTTTTCGCTTTTTTCACCGAGAAAAAGAAAACTAGTTTTCGGCAGCAGTTCTGTTATAGTAGGTCTATACACTTTCAGCACGCGGGCATATCTGGGAGAGCACATTTGTAGTGGGTTATTATTTTCGCCCGCCACTGCAACAACAATTACGGTGGTGGTCGCCTTTTGCTACTCGCCACTGCTATTTTTGAAAACTAACAGTGACGGTTGACAGGTGACAGGTCCTGCACGCCACTAATTATCGTTCACTTATAAGCCCTTTCCCAGTAGTGTGTAAGAGGGAATGGAGAGTATGGTTTTAGGTGCCGAAAAGGCATCTGAAGGAAAATTGCTCTCTCTTCTTTCATAGACATGATAGTCCCAAATTCGGATCAAAGTCATCCATATTGTAGAAAAATGGATGTATATGGTGAAGGGGACAAATTTGCCATTCATGCAAATTTTACGTATTTGACCCTGGATGTTTTCTTATAGATGGTTTACCAGTGGCCAATAATGTGGTGGACGATTTGACATAGAACTTGTTTAGAAAATATCCAAACCAGGCCCGCTTTACGCATCATTTTCTGAGCCATATTTCTCTATATGTAGCCGGCCTGTCCCAAGTTTGAGTTGGCCAATGGGCCTTGTTGTGGGTAAGAACATTTTTATCTACATGCAGACAATGAAGTAAGTTGAGGCTTCTCAACATTTGAGAGAATAATTGACCAATTCCGACTTTTGTTTCTCAAAACTTCCTAAAGATTTTGAATAGCAATGACCGTGGCTGAAGCTGTAAGAGCCATCAGCCAATCAATCTAAGCATCATTTTCCAATAGTTCCACTATGAACCATTATTCAGCAATGCAGCTGTTGCTCCAACTTGCCAACTCAACTAGACAAAACAAACATAATCTTCTAACTCATGATACTGAGACCCCTTGTTTTCAAAAGCAGTCTCCACCTTGGTCATGTGTGGACAATAGCTAGCTAATTCATGCGTGTATAGCACTTATCCTGCTTATTTTGCTTCCCGTTTCAGAGTTTTTAAAGTTTCACGACTTGAGGATTCGATGGTAGTGAACTCGACTCAATTATCAGACCATTCTACCTTTTTCAGATAAGAAAGAAAATAAAAGCAGGAAAGGGAGAACTGATATAATGGGTTGAGTTCATCACTAATCAAAGCGTATTAGTCACATTATCTCAAAAAGAGCAATGCTGAAAACTCGGTGATACTTTGAGACAAATAAATCTAATGGATAACGTGGAAATAACTTCGCCCACCATAGTTCAAACTTCAAATCATAGCACTCACTTTTACTCACACATTTGTGCTTCAATAAAAGTTTACTCCACAATCTTAAGCATGTCTGATGTGTGTCGTGTAAGATTAGGGAAACCACACGTTGTGGTGCCTTGTATTGATCAATATATATAGGTTACAAGGCTGAGTTCGTGTCGTACAATATACGGACACCTATACAAGGACTACACATATACAACCGTATAACTATACAAAACAAATACGGTTATATATTCTAACACCCTCCCTCGGTCGTAAACGGGCGTCGTCGAATGTTAAGACTGTCCCGAAAACCCAAAAAAAGAGGAGATGGTAATCCTTTGGTGAAAATGTCCGCAAATTGAGAAGAACTCGGAACGTGAAGAACCCGGACCTCGCCTGTGGTGACACGATCTCGCACAAAGTGTAAATCGATCTCCACATGCTTGGTGCGCAGATGATGAACGGGATTCTGTGTCATGTAAACAGAGCTCACATTGTCACAAAACACCACAGTGGCACCAGTAACCGGTCGATGAAGCTCCTGAAGAAGCTGTCGTAACCAACATGTTTCAGCCACGACATTTGCAACTGCCCTGTATTCGGCCTCGGCACTGGAGCGAGAGACCGTGTGCTGCCGCTTAGCAGACCATGACACCAAGTTAGTGCCAAGGAATACACAATAGCCTGAGGTAGACCGGCGAGTGTCAGGGCAACCTGCCCAATCAGCGTCAGAATAGGCCAGCAATTTGTTGGAGCTGTGTCGAAACAAAGTGAGGCCATGACCGGTAGTACCGCGGATATAGCAAAGCACACGCTTCACAAGGAGCAAATGATTAGTCCGAGGATCATGCATATGAAGACAAATCTGTTGCACAGCATAAGAGATGTCCGGCCGAGTGAACGTGAGGTACTGAAGACCGCCTGCAATACTACGATACTCGGTGGGATCTGCAACTGGATCACTGGACTTGGCTGAAAGTTTGGAGGTAGTATCAACTGGAGTAGAGATGGGTTTGCACTGCAACATGCCAGCTCTGTCAAGAAGATCCAATGCATACTTCTCCTGGGAGAGGAACAAACTATCCTTGCTGCGTGTGACAGAGATGCCCAGAAAATAATGAAGATCACCCATATCTGTCATACTGAATTCGGTACGAAGAGAGGCAATCAAACTGTGCAACAATGTCGAGGAAGATGCAGTCAGGATAATATCATCCACATAGAGCAGGAGATAGGCCATGTCAGCACCACGCCGATAGACAAACAAGGAGCTGTCGGACTTGGAGCCAATGAAACCAACCATGCAATGAACGAAGCAAACCGCTGAAACCATGCTCGAGGCGCCTGTTTCAAACCATAGAGTGATTTGTTGAGACGACAAACCTTATCAGGGAAACGAGGATCAGTGAACCCAGAAGGCTGACAAGCATAAAAAGTCTCGATGAGAGTGCCATTGAGGAATGCATTCTTGACGTCAAGCTGATGAATGGACCAGTCACTAGAAAAAGCAAGAGAGAGCACTGTTCGAATAGTGGCTGGCTTAACGACCGGGCTGAAAGTTTCATCAAAGTCGATACCTTCCCACTGAGTAAATCCACGAAGCACCCAACGAGCTTTGTAGCCATCCAAAGAACCATCAGACTTCATCTTGTGACGGTAGATCCACTTACCAGTAACAATGTTAGCATTGCGAGGTGGATCAACGAGGTCCCAAGTGTTGTTGGAGAAAAGAGCACCATACTCCTCAACCATAGCGGAATGCCAATTTGGATCCTTGAGAGCACCGCGATAAGTCTTCGGTATTGGAGATAAACCCTCAACATGAAGATCAAATATCTTTTTCGGCTGCACAATGCCCTGTTTAGCACGAGTGGCCATGGCGTGGGATGGAGGCGGTGGAGGGGCCCGCGGTCGGCGGGTCCGGGGTGGATCCACAGCAGCAGGAGCCGGCGACGGCGTTGCCGGCGGTGACGCGGCTGCAGTAGGAGAAGGACTCCCAGCAGGGCCGCCATCTGGACTCCCAGCAGGACCCTCGACAGAAGCTCGTGCCCGAGGCGACTGGGGCGAGGTCGGTGGCGGCGATCGTGGAGGGGGCCGTGGCGGTGGCGACAGTGACCGTGGCGGCGACCGTGGGGCCGCGTCCGGGGTGACCGTGCCTGGCACGGTGAACGGCATCAACGAGACCGGCTGCTCAGTACCCTGCAAAAAATCATAAGTGTGCAGGGAAGGAGTAGGAGTTGACGAAGATGGAGTGGAGGCAAAGGGAAAGGTGGACTCATCGAACACTACATGACGAGAGATGATGATCTTTTGGGTGGAACGATCAAGGCAACGATAGCCATGATGCCGTGATGGGTACCCTAGAAACACGCATGGCACGGAGCGAGGCGCAAGTTTGTGCGGAGCAACGGCTGTGGTGTTGGGGTAACATAGACATCCGAAAACCCGAAGACCAGCATAGGCAGGATCTACGCCAAGTAAAGCTTGAAAAGGAATACGATCCGAGATTGCCTTGGAAGGCAGCCAATTATGCAACATAACGGTGGTGTGGAGAGCTTCGACCCAAAAACGAGGTGGCATACTAGCTTGGATAAGGAGTGTACGAGTAATGTCATTAAGAGTACGAATAATGCGTTCGGCTTCTGTTGCGAAGTGTATGGACATGAAAAGAGGAGTGCAATTCCATGGTGCTGGGCAAACGAATGGAGGAATGAATTATCGAACTCACGACCATTATCACACTGAATAGCCTGCAAGTGTGCACTGAACTGGGTGAGCGCTAAAGCATGAAGGGACGACAAGTGCGAGAAGGCTTCAGACTTAACCCGTAGAGGGTAAACCCATGCATACTGAGTAAAATCATCAAGACAAACGAGATAATACTTAAAGCCAGAAATACTCTCAACAGGAGATGTCCACAAATCACAGTGAATAATTTGAAACGGAGTAGTGGTTACACGATTGGTGGAGGAAAAAGGAAGACAAACATGACGGCCTAACTGACAAGCATGACACAAACTACCTGTATTCTTTTCCCTAGGGATGATCGAAGAACGAGCTAATGACTCCATAACGGGCCGCCCAGGGTGCCCAAGCCGACGGTGCCAGAGTGCTGCATCGGCGACGAGGAAGGCGTGTGGCTGACTGGTAGAGGAAGGATGGATGGAGTAAAGAGCTCCGAAGCTATTGCATCTGAGAATCTCGTTCATGGTTAGGAGATCCTTCACAGAAAAACCGAGAGGGTCAAATTCGATGGATACACGATTATCAATGGTGAATTGACGAACAGACAAAAGGTTTTTAACTATGTTAGGAACTACTAAGACATTATGAAGGTAAAGAGGACGAGAGGTGGTGGAAATAGGAAGACGTGCATGCCCAGTACCGGTGATCGGAAGGGTGGAACCGTTACTGACAACGACAGCACGTCGAGAGGAGGAGGGGGGACACGGAGTTGAGCATACCGGGATCGGACGCGAAGTGGGAGAAGGCGCCGGTGTCCATCACCCACTCCCTGGTGGGTGCTTGCAGCCCCATGGTCTGGAACTGATGCATGAGCGCGGCCTGGTCCCATGAAGCAGTTGTTAATGCCGATGATGATGGAGCCGGCCCGGGGAGTCCGTAGGAGGACTGTCCAGGGGTGTAGCCGTAACCGTAGGAGGCAATGCTGTACGGGCTCTGGGCATAGAACGCATGCGGCGACGGGGTGTGCCGGGGCGCGTAGCCTGGAGCAGGGGCGTAGGCGGGCGGCGCACGGCCGAGCAGGCCCCCCTGGCCATAGGGCCACATCTGGATGGCACCGTTCCAGGGGTGCTGTGGTGAGGGCCAGGAAGAAGTGGCAGCCGACGGGGTCGCGGGCGCCGGGATGATCTCCTTGGCGACGCCAGCGGCGGCCTTCTTCTTCTTCTTTCCTTTTCCAGAGGCCTTGCCAGGGTTGCCGGCGGTGTTGGTGAAGAGGGCCGTGTCGGAGTTGCGGGCGCGGCGATTTTTG
Source organism: Triticum aestivum (assembly GCF_018294505.1). Lineage (NCBI taxonomy): Eukaryota > Viridiplantae > Streptophyta > Magnoliopsida > Poales > Poaceae > Triticum > Triticum aestivum. The sequence continues at coordinate 714,668,169 of NC_057800.1, forward strand.
CGCTTCATGTCCTGGAGCGCGAGCAACGAGTGGCACTGCGCGAAGGTCATGCCCGGCATGAGGGAGATTAAATCAACAGCGGCCTCGTATTGCTTGGAGAGGCTGTTGAGGCAGTGGACCACCATCTCAGCATCATCAACGGGGGCGCCGAGATCCGCAAGCCCATCGGAGAGGGATTTGACCTTCTGAAGATAGTTGGCCATGCTCATCTCTCCCATCTTGACATCGCAGAGCTCGGCCGTGAGGTGGAGCTGACGATTGATCTTGTGGTCGTTGAAGAGACCGTTGATGCTGTTCCAGAGATCGACGGCGAGGGGATCGTCACCGGGCGTCATGACGGCGTCGAGGATTCTGAGAAAGACTGACCCATAGAGCCAAGAGACGACGGTGGCGTCGAGGAGAGACCACTCCGGGTTCGGCGCGTCGGGGGCGTCGAAGTCGAGGTGATCCAGGAGGGCGTACTTGCGGCAAGCGGCGCGGAAGAAGGTGCGCCACTGACGGTGAACGCCGGTGTCAAGCGCGAGCTCGACGGGAACGTGTCCCTTGATGGAGTGCAGGCCGACGGCCTGGGCGTGCAGTGAGGTCAAGGAGAAAGACCCCGTGCTCGACCCAGATCCATCGGGGGCGGTCGCGAGAGGCAGCTTGGCCTTGGCGGCCTCGGCGGCTTCAGCGTCCTGGCGCTCCTTGGCCGCTGCCAGCGCCTGGTTCGTGGCGTCCGCGTCGGGCTGCGACATGGAGGCGGCGATCGGGGCGCGGCGGCGAGAAGGGTGGTGGCTTCGGCGGCAGCGGAAAGAGGAGGGCGGCGGCACAGGCTAGGGTTAGGGTTTTAGGCTCTATACCATGTAAAATTAGGGAAACCACATGTTGTGGTGCCTTGTATTGATCAATATATATATAGGTTACAAGGCTGAGTTCGTGTCATACAATATACGGACACCTATACAAGGACTATACATATACAACTGTATAACTATACAAAACAAATATGGTTATATATTCTAACATGTCGTGCTGTGTGTACGTGTATACTCCACCTTTGAAATTGCAAAAAGAAAAGAAGATACCAACTATTTACACAACCGAGGCATTAAGCTTAGTCATGCATGGGGCGAAGCAAAGAAGAAAAGGAGAAATAAGGATGCAGAACACAAACTATCGGCTCGTAGTAATAAATTAACTAAGAAGAAGATTGTACACTTAAATACTTAGAGCAACCATACAATAGTGTTAAAACAAGTATTTTGATGGGAGTCATACAACAAGTTTACAATCTTCAGCTGCGTCTGCGTCCGCGTTTAAGTCTTTTAGCCTTCTCTGGAAGATCTCCGATCATACAAGGAGTGTATATAAAGGACTCATCAACCAACAATGTCATACTATCAACTGTTGGACGCATATAGCCTATATACTGAACTTTTGAGCTATCAAAATGATAAGCCACCGCTTCAAACCGCTCCATCAAGAAGAAGGCAATCTCTTTGTAGGGGTGAAACCCAAGTAGCTGACATCCAAGTAATGGACAGTGTCCAGGACGGCGTCCACACTCATCGAGAATATTATCATCATCCCAGTTCCAATCAAGAATCACTTTCTCTAGCCTTTTGTTATTGCCATATTTGTCAAGATCATGATCATCATCAAAGATCCAGGGTCTGCAGATTCCCTTAGGGTTGAGGGAATATATATTTGCCGATGGCTCAACAAGGCCAATGCTATTCTTCAACACCCATTCTACCTCACCATTTGATTCACTCAGGTGCCAAATACGAATTCGACCTTGAAGATTTGCAAAGTACAAACCCGTCTCGGAGCTTCCAAGGTAATGCTCCCCAACTTTGCATTCGTTGGCATCTATCGGTGTCTCTATTACTTGATATTTGCCATTAGACGATGATAACCTGCAAAGATTCATGCCCATAAATATTATTTTTAGTGTGGTACTGATACAATGGTGATGTCAAATAGACAATAAGAATACAAGGGAATTTAACATTACGCTTTCAGTTTAATGATGTGTACCTTGTGACAAACGTACCATAACAAAGCAGCACGTGTAATGCTCCACGCCAGTAGGCGCTGTAGCGCCATCTTGTCACCCCATTGGTCGTGAACATCAGTGAACCGCGCACGTTGACCACTCTCCTCGTAGCACTGCCTTCCCTGACAAACGACCTCTCCTGCCATTGTCCCATGCTTGACGAGAAAACGTCGAGCGTCAACACGGGCGGCGGCCATTCTGTCGAGTGTTGTGGAACCTCCGTGCTCCATGGAGGTTCCAACAAGTAGCGTGAACTTATCGTGAAGTTTTCTTCGGCGAGCTGTTCTGGCTGAACCTCCGCCAACTTGCAGTCCGTCACATCGAACAGCCCTAGATCCTTAGGAAGGATCAAGAACACCTCATAGTGCGGCGACGCGGAAGGGTCAAACGCGAGATAGGCTTCACGGCATTCCCCATCATCATGCGCTCCAGGCAGGCGTTGCCACCGCCGCGTGGCGGGGTTGGCCACAAAAAACTCCCTCGTGTCGCCGTAGAGCAGGAGACCATTGCAGTGGTCCGCGATCTTTCTGTGGCCTTCTGTGTAGTTGGGCAGGAAGTGGAGGTTGCCGTGGTCGACGCAGGAAGTGGAGGGGCGGGCGAGGAATTGCGGGCGGTGGTGGTCGTTGTAGTTGGCGAAGATGCCCTCCACCGAGTGCGGGAGGAGGTGCGGAAGCAGCAGCCGCCGGTCGTCCACGACTGCGCGCCACGCCCTGCGCACGCAGCAGGACGCGGCGAGGTCACGTGGTCCGAGACGGCCGAGGATCGCCGCGAGCACGTCGTCGGGCAGCGCCTCCGTGTGATCCATCGGACCTCGCTGATGTGAACCACGTAGACACGTACGGCGGCTTATATTGAGCCGGACTCTGACGTTTCTGTTTGGGAAAAGTACTTTTTCTGATGACAACTATCGCCAAGTATGATGCAACAGATACATGGTAGAATCCTCCAAAAAAAACATATACATGGTAGAGTTTGTACCGACCTCACCCCTAAAAAAAGGAGAGTTTGTACCGACCTCATGTGACTTCTTTCTCGTTCGAAATTCGCACCGAACTCATGTACGTTTTTTCTTCTTACCATATCGTATGGATTGAAATTGAACAAAAAAAAAGCAGAAACTTCAAAAGTCGTAAGGGCATCTTCAACGGCAACCCACAAAAAACATCCCGCATTTGTCAGCATCAAGGGAGACCAGTCCACGGACACGGATATGTGAGATAATAGGTCGAAGCGTCTCAACTCCTATACACAGGAGCCCGCATGTATATATTGATATTGGCGAGGCCTGATCTCGCATGAGGCATACATATACGATTGAGAGATACATGGAGAGATAAGGGAAGATTACATCAAGAGATAAAGATAAAAGGATCTTCCTAACTACTCCAATATCTTGAGGTACAAGGCTGCTATACAGACTTGTAACGTGACAATGTTTAACACGCCCCCATAATCACAACTGGATTAAGTTGAGATTACGTTGAAACACTTCAAAGCTTCTAGTAGGTAATGCCTTGGTAAACCCATCTGCAAGCTGATCTTTAGAGAGAATAAACCTGATCTCAAGTTCTTTGTTTGCAACTTTCTCTCTAACAATTAAAACGAAGTCTATTTCAATGTGTTTGGTTCTAGTATGAAACACTGGATTAGCAACAAATAACTTGCTCCAAGATTATCACACCAAAGAAGAGGAGTTTGATTGTGCATTACTCCAAGTTCTTTTAATATGGCATGAACCCAAATAACTTCAGCTGTGGCATTGGCCAATGCCTTGTATTCTGCTTCAGTGCTAGATCTGGAAACAGTAGGTTGCTTCTTTGCGCACCATGAAATCAGATTAGGTCCATGAAAAATAGCAAAGCCCCCCGTGGACCTTCTGTCCTCCAAGCAACGCCAGTCCAGGCCGCATCAGAGAAAGCACTAGCACGAGTGGAAGATGATTTTTTGATTGCTAGACCAAAACACATTGTATTCTTGACATACCTCAAAATACGTTTTGCTGCAGTCCAGTGAGCTGTGGTAGGGGCATGCAAGAACTGACATACTTTGTTAACTTCGAAGGAAATTTCAGGTCTGGTCAGAGTTAAGTACTGAAGTGCACCAACAATGCTCCTGTAACTTGTACTGCCCTCCTGATTCAGGGGTTCTCCTTCTGTCAAAGAGAGTGGTTCCGAATTGGACAGAGGAGTTGGGCAAGACTTGCAATCTTGCATACCAATTCTGCGCAATAGGTGAGTCACATACTTGCCTTGTGATAAGTGAATGCCATAGTCAGTTTTCATTACTTCAATGCCTAAGAAGTAGTGCAAATCACCCAAATCTTTAAGAGCAAAATCTGACCTAAGATCATTTAACAATGTTGTGATTGCTGAGCTAGATGAACTTGTGACAATAATGTCATCAACATATATGAGGACAAAGATGGTGGTGTGAAACTTGTTGAAAATGAATAAAGAAGTGTCAGACTTTGAGGGAATAAAGCCAAGTGCTTGCAGTTTCAGATTTAACCGGGAATACCAAGCTTTGGGGGCCTGTTTCAGTCCATACAGAGCCTTGTCAAGCTTACAAACATGAAGGGGTGCATCTTTATTCTCAAACCCAGGAGGTTGTTTCATGTACACCTCCTCTTCCAGAACACCATAAAGAAACGTGTTATGAACGTCTAGATGTCGAATACTCCATCCCCTGGAAATAGCAAGAGATAACACAAGACGAATAGTTGTAGCCTTGACAACAGGGCTGAAAGTATCCTCATAGTCAATGCCATAGTGTTGCTTAAATCCTTTTACAACCAAGCGTGCTTTGTAATGATCAATAGTACCATCTGATTTTCGTTTGACCCTATAAACCCATTTGCAATCAATTAAATTTGTACCTGCACGACGAGGAACAAGATGCCATGTTTTGTTACGGTGCAACGCAGAAATTTCTTCTTCCATGGCATGTTTCCAGCGGGCATCCCCAAGCGCATCAGCCAGGGTCTTGGGTTCACTAGCTTCTCCTGTCAAACAAGTGAGACCATACTTGGAAATATTTTTATAGTTTATACGGTTTGTGACTCCCCTTTGTAGACGTGTACGTGGAGGTGAAGAAGCAGCAACAGAGGATCCTAGTGCCCGACCAGGTGTTGCAAGAGGATCTGCAGCCACCGTGGACCCCAAGCCTGGGGACTCATCAACTAACGCGTCAGATGGTGCTGGCGAATCAGCATCCGCCGTGGGCTCCAACCCGAGGAGGCAGCATGGGCCGGGGAAGCAGTGTCAGCGTGGGCCGTGGAAGCAGCGTCAGCGTGGGCCGGGGAAGCAGCATCAGTGCGGGGGCCCGCGCGGTCGGCCGAAGCGGGGCGATGATTGGTGATGTTCGCGCGGGTGGAGGGCGCGGGGTTCGGTGAGCAACATGCAGGCCCACCCGTCAGCGAGGAGGAGACGGGGACAGGCACAGATCCCGTGGCGAGGCGCGTTGCTTCTGACGGGCGGATCTGAGTGGATACCGAGGCCTCTGGTGGGTCTGGCGATGACGATCCCAAGGTGGATGCGGTTGGGAAGTGTGTGCACATGAAATCTTGCACTGTAGCAGTATTTTCCAACCTGTTTTTAGCAGCATTTGCACCATTTTCTGCAGCTGATATTTCTGAAACAGTACACTTGGGCAAACCATTAGGAGAGTTAGGCAATAATGGACCAAAACAATTATTTTCTTCCCCACAATCAATACCAAGGAGATGTGGAGGCAACAGAAGGATTTCTTTTTGGAGGAGTGCACCGGCGTTGGGGTGGAGTTTGGCGAAAGGGAATTGTGTTTCATCAAAGACAACGTCACGAGAGATGTAGACGCGTCTAGTGGGAATATTCAGACATTTAACTCCTTTGTGTTGTGCACTACAGCCAAGAAATACGCATTGCTTGGAACGAGACATAAGTTTTCGATTGTTGTAAGGACGAAGATTAGGCCAACATGCACAGCCAAACACACGAAGTGGAGTATAGTTCGGTTTAGCATGCAGAAGCCGTTTAGTGGGAGTGTCATGTTTGATGACACGACTTGGTAAGATGTTTATGAGATGCAAAGCAGTAAGAAATGCTTCGTCCCAAAATTTCAGTGGCATAGATGCAGCAGCAAGTAAAGCAAGACCTACCTCAACTATGTGTCAATGTTTACGCTCGGCAGAGCCGTTTTGCTGGTGTGCGTGTGGGCAAGAAACATGATGAGATATTCCCAATTTCTGAAAGAAGGAATTTAGCTTTTCATATCCCCCCCCCCTAGTCGGATTGAACAGCTTTTACTATCAAACTGTCTTTCAACAAGAGCTTGAAAATTGAGAAAGACTTGAAAGACATCATTTCGTTTTTTGAGGAGATATATCCATGTATATTTGCTAAAATCATCAATAAAGCTAACATAATAAGCATGTCTACCAACAGAAAGAGGAGCAGTCCCCCATACATCAGAAAATATAAGTTGTAGTGGTTTGGTAGAAACACTAGTTGATATAGGTATGGCAACTGATGACTATTTGCTTTTTGACAAAAATCACACATTGTTTCAGGATTGTGCTCTCCAACAAATAAGAGTTTATTTTTGCTAAGAACTTGATAAACAATAGAAAAAGAGGGATGGCCTAAACGAGCATGACATCGCTCAAGTGAGAGTCTAATGGCACTACACACTTGTTTATTGAATCTGCAAACTTGGGGAATCAACGGGTAAAGTCCATCCACGCATCTACCTCGGTAGAGAACCTTCCTCGTGACCTGATCCTTGATCAAAAAGAAGAATGGGTGAAATTCTAGAAAGACATGATTATCAAGAGGAATGCGATGAACGGAAAGGAGATTTTTGGATGAACTAGGGCAGTGATGAATATTATTATGAATATCTCTATGTGGGGAATGAATAATTGAATGGCCAATGTTGCTTATCTCCATACCTGTACCATCCGCATTGTGGACTTGATCATGTCCATGATATCTTTCATGCATGGTGACTTTTTCCAACTCATGGGTGATGTGGTCGGTTGCACCAGAGTCCACATACCAATTGGTATCTACACCATATGACTTGTTGGCTGGTGCGGCAACCTTTTTCTTCTGGGAGTTATCATTAGCATAGCGCCACTTGCATTCTTTTGCAATATGATTAGTTTTCTTGCAAATCTGACATTTTCCTTCATATTCATCATACCCTCTGAAATTGTTGTTGTAGTTGTTTTGGCCTCCCCTGTTGTTGTTGTAGAAGGGGCGACAGACGTTGGTGTTGTAGTTGTTTCCTCCGCTGCCGCCGGAGTTGGAGTAGTGGCCGCCATAGCCACCGCCATGGTTGCTTCCACCATCACTATAGTGGCCGCCGCTGCCACCACCGTGGGGGTTGGAGTAGTGGCCGCCGCCGCCACCACTGCCGTAGTGGCCACCACCACCGATGCCGTCATGTCCTCCGCGACGAGGGTCGCTGCCGCCGCCACAGTAGCCTTTGGAGGAGCCACCCCGACCGCGAGAAACGTATTGGCTAAAGACTTGAAAGCTTGGCCGCCTGTGCCCTGGAACATCTCGACTCGCTGGTCAAAGGTGGATACCATGCTGAAGATCTCTTCGACCATGGTCGGCTCAGGACGCACGTCCAAGGCGCTGATGATGGGATGGTACTCCATGCCAAGCCCAGAGATGATGTGGGAGAGGAGCTCGTCCTCATCTATGGGTTTCCCTGTTGCTGTGATCTCATCGGCAAGACCTCGCATATAGCCGAAGTATGCAACAGCCGACTGGGTTCCCTTCTGGGCGGTGGTGAGTGCGATGCGGATGTGGTTGCAGCGGGAGCCGGATTGGGCAGAGAACATGTTGGCGAGGGCGGACCAGATGGCATGGGAGGTTTAAAGAGATGTGACTTGAACTAGGACTTCTTTGGAAAGATTGCGAAGATAGGCAACTATTTGCTGATCTTGGATGAGCCAAGGCGCATAAGCAGGGTTCACAGCCACCTGATCTTTGCCCTCGGCATTCTTGCTAGTGATGGTTTTGGATGGTTGTTCTAGGGTTTTGTCGATGTACCCAAAGAGGCCGCCCCCCATGATCTGGGAGCGAGCTTGAGCACGCCAAAGAACATAGTTGGATCGTGTGAGGGGTTCAGAGACATTGTTGTTGAGGCCAGAGGAGACTACCGCGGTGGATGTCGACATAGTCGAGTTTGGAGGTGGAAGGGAAGGATGGGAGGGATAGCTAGATGAAGGGGAAGAGGGTAGCTCTGTATACCATGTGAGATAATAGATCGAAGCGTCTCAACTCCTATACACAGGAGCCCGCATGTATATATTGGTATTGGCGAGGCCTGATCTCGCATGAGGCATACATATATGGTTGAGAGATACATGGAGAGATAAGGGAAGATTACATCAAGAGATAAAGATAAAAGGATCTTCCTAACTACTCCAATATCTTGAGGTACAAGGTTGCGATACAGACTTGTAACGTGACAATGTTTAACAGGATACGGGAGGCAGCCATCCAACACCAGTCGCATAGATTTTCACAACAACTCAAACCAACCGGACGAAATTCGTGCAAACAAGTGTGGATTTCATGCGAACTCGACTGGATTTCATACAAACATGACGAATTTCATATAAACATAACAGGTTTCAGTACATTTACATCAACCGTGCTAGTCTAGCTCTGAAGTATAATTAACAGCTAATCTAAATCGCCGCCCGCCGATCCCTTTGTCTTCCTCATGTCTGCCAGCCCGATCACCGGACCGCCGGGACCCCCGATGGTATATGCTTCAGCGCAAAGGACGGCTTGCTTTCCCGCCACTCATCAGAGTGGAACCCCTGGCTGATGCTTCAGCCTCCGCTTCCGTGAAGCCCATGTGGGATCGACCGAGGTCCTCGAAAGAGAAGAACCGGGCAAGAAACCAATTGTGTACGCCAGTGTCGCCTAGACGGTGGCCTTCGTGAGCCCAAACGGCGGTGGACTCCCGTGTTCTACTTCTCCTCGGTGATGGAGCGGACACAGATGCACCGGCCACCGACTCGTCGCTCTCCATGCACCGCTTCCGCCACTGCCTGCATGGCATGGTCGCAGGCACAGGAGGCGCGGTCGTCAATGGCAGCGATGACGCCCGTGCCGCCATGCTCCCCGCCGTGTCGGCGTTGAGCAACTGGCCACTCCTCATCGAGTGGGCCTGGAGCGGCGAGTTGTTGAACCACGCGGCGGGTTGGAGCGGCAACTTTGCTCTGTCAGGTGAGCCTCGGGAGGTGGAGCAGCGAGCTGATTCGCTCGTATCCGGCCGGCTCGGCGAGCCACCCAGCCGGCTTGTATGTTGGAGAACTGCTCTTCGGAAGCCATTGAAAGAGTGATGGAGTTGGAGATTGGGGGAGCGGCAGAGGGGTGTGGTTCTTTCCTGGCTTCTGCCCTCGTTTAAATAGAGCATGGACGGTAGGAGCTCGGCCAGTGTTGCATTTAATGCCGGCCTGCTCATGAACGGACGTGTGGCTGGAGTAGGTTTCTCGGCTTCCACGCTGGGTTAATGGGGGTGTATGAATGTGGCGAGGAGGCATGTTCAGTCAGGCGTGCAGCAGGTGGCGCCTTTGGCCGGCGCGCCGCTTTCAGTGGTGGAGGCAGAGAGAGGTCACGTCCGCCCTGAGCCAGCTTCAATGCGGAGCGGCGCGCTCTACATCGGCTTGAATGCGGGCAGGTGGCGCAAGACGGGACCGCGCGCGGGTGAGGTGAGGGGTTTTTTGATGGGGCGGGGCAGTCAGAAGCGGGCTTGGGAGCGGTCCGGACTCCGACAAACCTCCTCCACTTTTGTCTCCGGTTTACGAAGAAATCACGTCCAGACCGCTCCCCGGACCGACACAGGTCGGCGTTGAATGGCTTCCGCGGTCCGAACAGATGCGGAAGGTTTGCGGGTCCGCCTTGGCGATGCCCTAAGGCCCGTATGATACAAAGTAACTGTAGTTTGAAATACTGCGAAGTGTTTGGCTATATAACAACAACTATAGTTTCATATATGTAAACAGTGGTATTCCTGATACCGTGTTTTTTTAAAGCATTAAAGAAAAGAGGTCGAACTGAGAAAAAACGCTCATGTTATCCCGTCCTTGACTACCATGCAGCTTCGTTGGTAAGCACAACTAACCACACTTATGGCAGGGGCGTGCCTCTGTGAATTCTTAACGTGTGTGTGCAGTCCAAATCAGCGCCAGTTTTCAAAAATAGAATACACAGAATAGAAATGCAGCGGCATAGTATTCACTCATAAAGCAGATACAGCAGAGCTAGCTAACAGGTCTATATTAAGAGAAAGGTTACAGTCTTACAAGTTGGATTACTGAGCACACAGAGACACGTCTAGCTGTTGAAATCAAAATAGGAGTACTGTGTCATTGAATAAAGCGGGGCCAAAGCCATTTTCGATAATCTTACAAGTTGGATTACTAGCACACAGAGACACGTCCAGCTGTTGAAATCATAATAGCAGTACTATTCCATTGAATAAATCATTATCATTATAGTAAAGGTGCCTTGTTGCTTGTCTTTACTATTCGCTCCCTATAAATTTTTAATGCCTTTTGGCACTGTGAGTCACCAAGGGAAGTCACATTACAATTCCAAAGTGATACTGAATGCTCTAGTCCAAAAACACCAATGACTACCTTTCTCATGATCCTTTTCTTTGAATAAGGCGACATCACCGGAATGCACAGACCATGACAACCGCCCATGATATTGTATGCATATAAAAGTAAGCTTATATGACAAATGGGATCTCACCTTTACATAGTTAATACAAAAAAGACGACTTGTGTTAAAATCAAGGGCCTCTGGATTAAACAAAAATCAAGGGCAAACAAATAATGCTGGAAGTGCTTTTTAAGATGTAGTTTTGACATCCAGCAGCCATTCTTCCTGATAAACTGAATAATTCATGACTGGGACGTGTGTACTCCCTTCGTTTTTTTAGTCTGCATATAAGATTTGGTCATAATTAAACTTTGTTAACTTTGACTAAGTTTATAGACAAAAATATCAAGATTCACAATATGAAATCAATATTGTTAGATGCATCATAAAACTAATTTTCATACCATATAGCTTTAGTATTGTAGATGTTGATATTTTCCCCTACAAAGTTGGTCAAACTTTACCATATTTGACTTTGACCAAATTTTATATTCAAACTAAAAAGAAACGAAGGGAGTACCAATGAACCTCAGTGACACTGTTTGAAAAGAATATTCCAGTGAATATAGGATGAAGAAACTTACATGAACACTTTCTGAAACCTGGTCCAATTGTTTGCTGACTATGTTCATCAAATCACAAATCAACCATCCCTGTAAATCAGTGAGTTAGCTTCAACAAAAGTACCAATTGTGAACTTCAAACATCAGAGTGGGAACATGATTGCGTGCATGAGGTAATCAAGCAAATTGTAAATTAATGGATAAAGTCGTTGCCACTGTTACCAAATATGAGATACATTTGTTTGTTTCCTAGCTATTTCTAATATAATAGACTCTGATACAACACAAAGATTGATATTTTATGTTCAAAAGAAGAATCAAATATCAGAGGCTATCTGAGCTTACTTAATACAACCTCTGTGACTTAATATAAAACATTTTTTGACACTACTGATAGTGTAAAAAAATGTCTTATATTCTCTCCATCTCAAAATAAGTGTCTCAAGTTTAGTACAACTTTGTAGTACATTTAGTATAAAGTTGAGACACTTATTTTAGGACGGAGTGAATATTAAGTTACCGAGGGAGTAGTAAACACACACATTGCACATGTACGATGAACCACCATACATGTAATTAGTTAACCCACATCTTATCTATCATAAGAAGTGTAATTTGAATCCTACCAAACCAACCTATAAAAACCTCGCCTCCCCGTGTAATGCATCACATACATTTCCATCTCCAGTCAGGAGACCAACGCGGAGGAGCCGTAGGAGCCGGAGTTGTGTCTGCCACCCATGTACCCTGAGCCGGGGCATGGAGATTGTGGACATCTCCGACGAGGATTAGGGTAGTGTAGGTTATTTGATCTATGTAGTACGTAGGTTTTTCTCTTTTGCAAGATTTGTATGGATTTAAGATTTTATGTATAAGGTATCCGGATGCGGAGGAGCAAATTTAAGGTGTGAACGGTCACAACCCGTGGACGCGTGTTTGAGGGCCTAGATTTGCTATCCGCGGTTGTAAATACTCTTAGAGCAACTCCAAGGCGACGACACAAATGGTCCGCACGTGTGTTTGCGTCGAAACAGGCCAAAACAATAGCCCAACGCGCCGACCAAAACCGCAAATGCGCCGGCCCGGTGTCTGTCTAGACGTATTCCAAGCCCATATTTGCACCCGGTTTGCGTCCACACGAATACGAGACGGAAGCGCCGCACATCCGCTCGGTGTCTGTTGCGGCCCCACCTGTTGGCCGCCCAACCATCACCCGCGGTCAGTCAATGCGACCACCTAACTCGGGCCCACATGGCAGCGTGTGGAAGCATCCGAGTTCTCGTCCTTTTTAAATGCAAGGGTGCAGGGGGAGGAGGGTCTCATCCACTTTTCCCCCTGTCCACCCTCGTCGGCAACACTAGAACCCTAGCTCGCCATGGGTTTCTTCGGCAAGGTCGACGCCGGCGCCAACTCATCCTGCACATCACCTCTGCCACCGTTGCTGCCATCCCTGGCAGCCTCTGAGCTCGTCCTGCGTGCGGCCAGGGGTTGCCGGCCACAGGTCCGGCTGTACACCCCGGTGCACCGCGCATGTTGGCACTGGCATGATCGCCAGCCGCTTAAGTCGATGGATCCCAGTGTCGGTGGTGCCGCAGTCCCCGCGGGTACACACGGAGGAGGTGTGCAAGCGTCGCGCCCTCTTGATGTCGGCGCAGCAGAGCGACCCCGACTGCGCGCTAGACTCCCCAGACTGTGAGGTCTGGTTCACGACGGAGTAGGATATCGCCCAACATAGCGACGTGCAGCTCAACCCCGGCTACGTGTCACCTCCCTCGGAGGTGGCACCGGAGGAGGAGGAGGAGGCCTCCTACCAGGCCGCACTTGAGGCAGCACTGCAGCGCCCGCTGGAGGAAAGACAGCGCGATGAGGACGCACGATGGGACGACCTGGAGGAGGCCCTCGCCCTATCTACTGCCTGTTGAGGAACGTAGTAATTTCAAAAAAAAATCCTACGCACACGCAAGATCATGGTGATGCATAGCAACGAGAGGGAAGAGTATCGTCCATGTACCCTCGTAGACCGTAAGCGGAAGCGTTAGCACAACACGGCTGATGTAGTCGTACGTCTTCACGACCCGACCGATCCAAGTACCGAACACACGGCACCTCCGAGTTCTGCAGACATTCAACTCGATGACGTCCCACGAACTCCGATCCAGCAGAGCTTCATGGGAGAGATTCGTCAGCACGACGACATGATGACGGTGATGATGTTGCTACCGACGCATGGCTTCTCCTAAGCACCGCTACGATATGATCGAGGTGGATTATGGTGGAGGGGGGCACCACACACGGCTAAGGGATCAATGATCAACTTGTTTCTAGAGGTGCCCCCTCCCCCCGTATATAAAGGAGTGGAGGAGGGGAGGGCCGGCCCTCTCTAGGGCGCGCCATGGGGAGTCCTACTCCCACCGGGGTATACAATAGATCTGGTACACAGCATGGCATACTTTATAGAAACTATGGCTGAGGCATAGGGAATAACTTTCATTCTCTTTCTATCTTCTGTCGTGGTCGAGCTTTGAGCCTTACTCAATTTCACACCTTGTAACACAGGTAAGAACTCTTTCTTTAACTGTTTCATTTTGAACTACTTCAAAATTTTGTCAGGGTATGTACTCATTGAAAAAACTTATCAAGCGTCCTGATCTATCTCTATAGATCTTGATGCTCAATATGTAAGTAGCTTCACCGAGGTCTTTATTTGAAAAACTCCTTTCAAATACTCCTTTATGCTTTCCAAAAAATTCTACATTATTTCCGATTAACAATATGTCATTCGCATATATTTATCAGAAATGTTGTAGTGCTCCCACTCACTTTCTTGTAAATACAGACTTCACCACAAGTCTGTATAAAACTATATGCTTTGATCAACTCATCAAAGCGTATATTCCAACTCTGCGATGCTTGCACCAGTCCATAGATGGATCGCTGGAGCTTGCACATTTTATTAGCACTTTTAGGATCGACAAAACCTTCTGGTTGCATCATATACAACTCTTCTTTAAGCAATCCATTAAGGAATGTAGTTTTGACATCCATTTGCCACATTTCATAAAATATGGCAATTTGCTAACATGATTCAGACAGACTTAAGAATCACTACGAGTGAGAAAATCTTATCGTAGTCAACACCTTGAACTTTGTCAAAAGCTTTTATGACAAGTCTAGCTTTATAGATAGTAACACTACTATCAGCGTTCGTCTTCCTCTTGAAGATCCATTTATTTTCTATGGCTTGCCGATCATCGGGAAAGTCAACCAAAGTCCACACTTTGTTCTCATACATGGATCCCATCTCAGATTTCATGGCCTCAAGCCATTTCGCGGAATCTGGGCTCATCATCGCTTCCTCATAATTCGTAGGTTCGTCATGGTCAATTAACATGACCTCCAGAACAGGATTACCGTACCACTCTGGTGCGGATCTCACTCTGGTTGACCTACGAGGTTCAGTAGTAACTTGATCTGAATTTACATGATCATCATCATTAGTTTCCTCACTAATTAGTGTAGGAGTCATAGAAACAGATTTCTGTCATGAACTACTTTCCAGTAAGGGAGCATGTAAACTACTTTTCTTCAACAAAAAGTTATAAAGTTGCCACGACAAGAGCATATGAGAGGAAGCTGCACCTCACTGAAATCGACTCTGAATGTCCTAGGCTCATGAACGCATTTACTTTTGAATTTACACTAGTAGAAAAAGGGCCATTTGTCCCGGTTCATAAGGGCCTTTAGTCCCGGTTCAGGAATCGGGACTAAAGGGTCGTTACTAAAGCCTCCCCCCTTTTAGTCCCGGTTCTTGGCCGCTGCGTGGAGGTCCACCTTTAGTCCCGGTTGGTGCCACCAACCGGTACTAAAGGAAATTTTATGATTTTTTTTGAAATTTTGTTTTTGAAATTTTTTTCCCGAATTTTTAAATTTCTGAATTATTTTAACCTCTAATCTCTAATCAACCCTCATCACTGCTTAATTTAACCTCTAATCTCTAATCACCCCTCATCATTACAAATCATCTAACTTTCCGAACGGTCACCCATCCTCTCACTACCCCAGCCTGAGCACGCTTAACTTCCGGATTCTATTCTCCCTCGTTTCCAAGTCGGCACTTGTTGTTTTCCTGACAATAGTAAGATGTCAATCCTATTAACCCTCAGGAGTTTAGCTTGAGCATGAAGTCACACATTTCATTGTTTGAGTTTGAAACTATCGTTCTAAAAAACAACAATTATTTAGTAACACTAATATTTCTTGAGTTAGTAGTTTGACCAGTGTTTGACCACAGTTTGACCACAGTTTGACCAGATTTGACCAAAATTCAAAAAAAATAAAATAATTATTTAGTAACACTAATATTCTTGAATAATTATTTAGTAACACTAATACTTCTTGAATAAGTAGTTTGACCATAGTTTGACCAGATTTAACGAAAATCCAAAAAAAACTGAAATTTGAGCATAACTTTTTTTCCTTTTAGAATTTGAGGATTTTAAAAATTTGCAAACAGGTTCTCGAACTTATTATCAGCCACTCATACAAATTTACAAAAGTTAAAACTTAAGAAAATTAAAAATCCCTCATCACAAGAAACATGGATATGGAGACGAAACTTAATTTGAACTTTTGTTTCAAAATATATGAAAGATTATAAATTGAAAGCCAAAATAAAGAGGGTGTTGCATGTCCACGTCCCTGAGTGCTACAAATCCGCCCCGCTCATCCACTTAACATCAACGACGATTATACTGTCCGCAAAGATGGCCTCCACTCCACTGACTTCCCTTGCATGCCGTTCCGCCACCCTGACGCATGCCCAATAGACACCGCATCCTCTTCGATGTAGACTCAGGGAGGTCGCGAGCTACCGGGTAGTGGTGGTCGGCCCGTAGCCACCCAAGTATGTGTTGCCCAATCATTCTCACCGACTCTTTGCCATTGAAACAGAACATGTGCATGTTAGTAAAAGCTAGTTGTTGCCTCTAGAAAAGTCTTTTCTCACATGTAGTTCATTACTACTTTACTGCCATAATAATTTATTTTCTTGAGACATGTTCTAGTGGCGACTCAGTATTTATCTTAGACATGTTCCCGTGTCTTTAACTCTTGATAATTGCATATATTTAAATGCGCTATGTACATTTTTGTTCATCGAGTTTCTATGCGCACTTTATCAATAGAACAAAGAATGTTTAGTCAAAACCGGATGCGGATTTTCGTGCTGAACATTTTGATATATTATACGTTTTTTCTGACATCGTATGCAAAAGTTATAGCCGTTTTATATTTTCCCTACACTTTTTTTGCAAAACATGTCCAAATTTAAGTTTTTAAATTTTCCTAACTAGTAGATGTAGTAACATAACTACATCTCGAAGGATTTTAACCTGTGAAGTTTTTATCATTTTCTTTTGCTTTTTACAAAACTGTAAAGGCGATACACGGGGGAGGGGGGGTAGGATTTGAAAATTGCACCATTAGTACTGGTTACCGGTTGGTGCCACGAACCGGTACTGATGCCTCAACCCCATTAGTACTAGTTCGTGCCACGAACCGGTATTAATGGGCATCGCATCCTTTAGTCCCGGGTCGTGGCACCAACCGGGACTAAAGGTCCCATTTGAACCGGGAGTAATGCGTGTATTGTGCCCTAGCCGCTCGAACCGGGACTAATGCTCACATTAGTCCCGGTTCGTAATGCAACCGGTACTAATGCTCTTTTCTGGCCGAACCAAAGCCCCTTTTTCTACTAGTGTTATTGTACCTTCTTTTTTGCGAGAAAACTTCCGATCTATTCATCTTCAAACATGGCAGTACAGCGAACACCAGAAATAATAAAAATTACATCCTGATTCATAGACCACCTAGCGACGGCTACAAGCACTGAAGCGAGCCGAAGGCGCGCAGCCGTCATCGCCACTCCATCACCAGAGTCAGGAAGTCGTCGTGCTAAGACTCCATAGGACCAACGCACCAGAACAGTAACCGCTGCCAATGAAGAATAACGTAGATCGGAAGGATCCAACCCAAAGACACATGAACATAGACGAACAACGACGAGATCCGAACTAATCCACCAAAGATAGATCTGCCGGAGACACACCTACACACGCCCATCAACGATGCTAGAAGCACCGCCGGAACGGGGGCTAGGCGGGAGACCTTTATTCCATCTTAGGGAGCCACCGCCGTCTCGCCTTCCTAAGAAGGACACAAATCCTAACAAAACGAAAAGGAGCGACTAAAATCGGAGCCCTCTCGCAGGGCCTTGCCAGGATCCACCGCGCCCCCATGGCCCTAGGGCCACCAGAGACGAGGCGGACCTCCGGCGGCAACATCAAGAGGCAGGAACCCTTGCTTTTCTTGGAGGAGGAGGAGGAGGACAGTGGCGGAGCCAGGAGGACGAGCAGGGGCCAGAAAACAATCACGAACTTATTGTACCTTCACAAACAAAGAACAATGATATCACCATATCAAGCTTAGGATGAAACAAAGGAATGGATGGCATTGATGAATAATTATTTGAAGGAAATTAGAACTTGCAAGCATACGACAAGTAGTTGTTTAGAGATAAACCTTTGTTGTTGGAATTTATATTTCTCTAGAAGTTGATGGCTTGGGTGCTCAAATGGTGGGAAAGATTTAGGCACTGATCCCATAGGCAAGCTCCCAGTAAGATATCTGTGAGGACATGGGCTCAACTCTGAACTTTTATACGTACTGAACAACAATAAATAGTTATTTGAATAACCGCAAGATGATATAAACTATGGCACGGTTTATTGAAAGAAACTTCCATCGATTGTATATCTAACCTGTGATTTTCTGGAAGGTGGTCGGAAGCACCTTGCTCGCGGAAGATCTGGACGGGGCACCGGAGTGAGATCCATTGATCTGGCCGTGTGAACACTGGATGTAGATAGAAACCATGCATGCTCTTCTTCTTGTTCCCACGACACCACAACAGAGGAAGCAGCAAAAACTCTGCCCTCTTTTATCGTACAGGCAAGAGCTGTTGTAGATCCAAGAGATTTTTTTTTTGAAAAGGAGGTCATCCCCGGCCTGCATCGGAGAGATGCATGCGGCCACCTTATTAAAATGCTGACAATAACAAAGTCTGGTCTGTAGAGTACAGCTCACAAAAGGAGCAAGCAAAATAAATAAAAAGTACAAGTCTCAAAGCCACATCCGGCTGGACGAAGATACACTAAGGACCTATCATATGCAGTGATCGCCATCCAAATCGGTTGAAAACAACCTGTGCTGCCATCTCTCATCGGTTGCACCTAGTAGCCAGCTGCTCCCTGGAGGCCGTAGGAGTGAGTAATGACCACGTACGGATCCATGCCGTAACCCTGAATATAACCTGCAAGAAATTAATCATAGGTTTTCTGTTAAAGATCATATCATTCCTGCAGTTTCATATAGCTCAGAGAAGTGCGCATATTCCAATACGAATATTACACGCGATATGAGTATTCACCCCATTAAGCCACGTTTCAAACAACGTTTCAATGCTATTGGGAGGGGTAATATTAAAGGCTACATGCACAGACCGCCAAAGTAACTTCGCGAGAGGGCAATCAAGAAATAGGTGTTGTATTGTTTCATCATGAACACAAAAACAACAACGCGAGTTACCTACCCATATCCGCCTCAGTAAGTTATCTTTGGTGAGGATCACTTGTTTCTGAACAAACCACATAAATATCTTAATTCGTAAAGGCACCTTAACTCGCCAAATATGAAGTGATCATGGGATTGGGCCAGAATTTATGAGATCTAAATACATCGACTTAACCGTGAACAAGCCGCTACTCGTGAGCTTCCGGCTGAAAGAGATAGTATCATCCATACTTATTTGCTGAATTTGTGTTCTGATTACTCAAGCTTACTGGTTGTCGTTGCATCACATTGATATCTGCAACACCTGTATATATACGGTCAGCAGTAGCAATACACACTTTATATACACAAACATTATACCATTTTAAAAATACATATTATTTTTATTTTCTAGGTGTTTGGTTGTGGTAGAGAATGGAAGGAAGGAGAAGATAGCCTCGGGCTTGCTCAACCCCTTGATCGTGCATCTCAAGGCCACCCGGCCAAGAGCATATCGCCAAGGGAGGGTACACCATCCTGCTTGAGCCAGACCCGGAGGCCGACGTGCCATGGTTCACCAGGGGCACCATGGAGAGGTTCGTCGCCTGTCGTGTTTGCCGGTTGTTGATGGCAGTGGCGGTGTCAGCTCATTTGTGTGGTTTGCTTCTTCGCACGTTCATCTGATTTATGAGCACGCCGAAGGTTCTGGAGCGGGTGAAGACCATCGAGTCTGAGATACTGCAGCTCGACGATGATATCACCGACGAGAGCAATGAAAATCTTTCTGCTATTTATCAGGATGGATAAGAACACCGAAATGAAGCAAAGCAACAAAAAGACACCAGAGTAATTAACCCGTCTACATGACATGCCAAAATTAAAAGCTGTAAAAAGTGGAGGAAGTTTTCTTAAATTGAGTATAAGTATGGAATTTCTGTTAAAAGGGGTAAAGCAAGAGAATGCTCTTATTCAACAAGGAGAATTGTGCTATGACAAGAACATTTCTCTCTACAAGCCAGCAGATGGATTCCAATAAAAATACAGCATTGCCTAAAATTGAGGGTTCTGAATTTCTGAGATGCTACTCGACCAATTTTGTCTTTGGTTTCTCATCGCCTTTTTAGATTTTGAGTACTATAAGAGCATCTCCAGCCGTTAGAGCCCCCAAGAACATTACCGAACCAAAAAAGTCGGTGTCTTGGGGGGACCAAATGCTTTATCCGACCGAGATAGAAGTGCATGGGGAGGGCATCTTCCCAGCCACACTGCACCCCAACCAAAGGTTTGTGAGGAAAATGATTAAGTGGGCCAAAAAAAGGACATATGGGGAGTCATGATTCGCCGAAACTTCTGTCAGCGCCCCCAAGAGCTCCCCAACACGCTGGGTTTCGACTGGGTTTGCCGGCCCTATTTTGACGTCCTGGGGGCGCTGGGGGCATGGTTGGGCCGTTTTGGGGCAAAAAGCACCGTCCGAGCCTAAAAAGGTGCCTTGGGAGGGGGGGGGTGGAGATGCTCTAACAATGGTGACTGCAACTATAAGAGCCATCAAAGTGAAATTGTCTAAGCATCATTTCTTGGGACATGGACTTTCTAATCCCGATCTCAAATGGACCCTTTGTTAATAGTAAAATAAAAAAGTAATAAATTCAAAAACTACTTTTTTTTGGCGACAAACATTGTTCTATGTTATACATACGTGTGAATATTCCTAATGATCTGGGCAAAAAAAGAAAAATATTACTTTTTGAAGCATTTTGGTCCATTGATTTGTGTTTTTTCAGCGCATTGGCAATGTTTTTTGTTCAGGAAAATTTGCAGGTACGTAGAACATTCAACAATGTTTGCTACCAATTTGTTTCAGAATTGTTTTACTCTCTTACCTTTTTTTTCACTTTTGCTGTTCATGCCAGGTGCATTTGAGCTTGGGAGAACAAGAGTACTTCTGCATTGTGAACCATTATTCAGCAAATCAAACGTCCATCCAATTTCCATCTTGTTATACCGATATCCCAAGCAAATCACCGTGGTCATCTGCCCACGATGGCTAGCTAATGCAAGCACTTATCCTGCTTATTTTGCTTCAGCGGGAAGGGCTGACTCGGACTGTTCATTTCCATTTTCAGTGCAGTAGTGAACTCGGCTCAGTTGTGCTACCAGTTTGATTGCGGCGTTTTGGTGACCGGGCTTCATGGAGCTTGAAATTTTTGAAAAGTTCAAAGTTCAAACTTTCCGGTTTCAGAAAAATATGGAAAAAAAATGCAATTATACAAGGATGAAATGTATATGTGTGTAAAAATTTAGGATGAAATACCTTGAAATGTGACATGTATGAAAATAAAAAATTCATAGACTTTAACGATGAATAATATAATGTGCTAAAAAGAGAATTTTTTTTGCACAACCCTCATTTCAACGTACTTCCTCCATTTTTGTATACAAGGCCACAAATTCGGATTACAGGTACCAATGTAAAATTTAATGCCTACTTTACAAGTCAATTTTTCTTCTTGTTTACTGGGATCATTAATACTCCGCATGCATGCAAAGAAACTGAGTGGAGGAAGTAGCTGATTGTCATTATGACTGCATTCATGCAAGTATTAAACAGGTTGTTAGTACGAGAAAATATCGTTAACTTTGCCTCGATTACTGTTGGTGACCTTGTATAGATGCAAAATGTATATCCCATAGTGGCCTTGTATATAAAAATGGAGGGAGTATTTCGTCTTTAAAAATTACACATGTACATTATGCCTCCATGTATATCTGTACTTCTTTCAGAATTTTTTGAAATGTAAAAATATGAATTTTGAATTTTGCAAATGGAGGCCTCCATTGAGCTCGGCCTCCAAAAGCAATTTCGGTGCCAGTTTGTCTTTTTAAAGATATAAAAGATAAAAGAAAACAAGGACAGGGAAAATAATGGGCTTTTCCAAAGATACAAGAGGACTAAAACAGTGTATCTTAAGAGGGAGCACAATAATGGCTCCTGGTGAAACTTGGGGAGGGAGCAAACTCTTAGTGTGGTGATTGAATTGTGAAAGCAACTTCATCCACCAAGCTAGGTTCAAATCAGTGAGCTCTTTTTTACGCACCTAAGTATATTTCAATAAAAGTATTAGCAAGATTTGGTGTTTACATGTACACCTATGTATGAAAAACATAACAAGGTACCAGACACAATTGTTGACAAACAAACTGAGAAGACTATAAACGTAAAACAAATGAGAGAAAATAGATGTCAGTCATAAAGCAAGGTTGGGACATAGATATATCTCAGTTGGTAGGTCGCGTTCCAGATTTTATTTTTGTTCGGTTTTTTTTCGTCCTCAATCCCACCTCCCACTTCCCGGTACCAAAAAGAAAACCAACCAAAACCAGTAAAAAGGGAGCGATGCCTCCAGTCCTCGCACGCCTCGCACTCGCATGCCTCGATGAAAAAAGACCAACGAAAAAAGACCTACGAAAAAAGACCTACGAAAGAAAAAACAACGACAAAAAATCAGGCGACTCGCACGCACGAGCGAGGCCTCCAGATCCCTTCGCCACCGCCCGACGCCGCCAGCCCCGTCCTCCTCCCTGGCTCCCGGCGGCGCCCGCTCCCCATCTCCTCCTGCGATCCTGGCGTCGCCCCGCCCCACCTTCTCCCTCACTCCCGGCGCCACCCCGCCCCCACCTTCTCCCTCACCACTGGCGCCGCCCAACCTCCAACCTTTCTGGATCCCGGCGCTGCCCCGCCCCCACCTCCTCCCTCGCTCCCGGCCGCCCATGCCGCCTATGCGCGCCCCTCCCTCAGCCCACCGGCGACCTCCCATCCTCCACCGTCTACCCCACCATCGGATCTCCTCCTCCCCTCTCCTTCTCTCCCTCGCGGACGCGTCAAACCCACGAAATTTCCCTCCTCGCGGCTGGAACCCTAGCTCGTGCCTGTGGGGACTGGGCTGGAGGTGCGGCACGGGATTCGCACCACAGGATTCGCCAGCGACGAGTCCAAAAGGTCGTCGAATCGGGGAACGGGATGGCGCACCCTGCTGCAGCCGCCGGTCGGGACGAGCGCAGCGGCGACGAACGTCGGTGCGCCTCCGTTTCCTCGACCTCCAAGGACGCGGGCGCCGGATTTGTTCTCGCCTGACCAGCCTCGGTATCCAGCTCCCTACAGCCACCGCCGGCGTTGACTCCCAAGGTTCGATCCGCCTCTCGCCTTTCCTCTTTCGATTCACCCCGTTGATTTGTGTGCGATCGATTTGCGTTTTTTACGGTTCCAAATAGCAGGCGAGGATGACGACGACGCCAAAGATGACGAGGCCCCGAGCTCGAGCACGACCACTACGACGCACTGCACAAAGGCCCCTGCTTCCTGCCTGCCCTTCCCTTTGCTTGGGTAGCTCCTCCCTCTCCCTCTCCTTCAAAGACCTAATATTTAGTTTCATTGATTTTGTGTGTGCAAACGTTTTGACCGCCTCCATATGGCTGTTTATGTAGAAGATAGCTCTCTCCAGATGTTGTTCCTGTCCTTCTCCTTGGTTGTTGAGCGCTGCACCCACTCATGTATGCAGGTTGAGTCCAAGCACAAGTAAGCACCATTATGTATGCTCAAAGACGACTCTGTTCAAATATTCTTTTTCTATCCTGGTTTGTCGATTTGTGTGTGATTGATTTGCGTTTTTTCCGATTTCAAACAGTAGGCGAGAAGACGACGGTGACGCAGAGGAGGACGAGGACCCGCGCTCCAGCCCGACCACGACTATGCACCGCACGGTCCCTGCTTCCTGGCTGTCGCCAATTGCCCCCTTCCCTTTACAGTACTACTCTATTTGTTTTCATTGCTTTTCACCCAGTTTTGCACACTTTCTGGCCCTTCACTTTTTTGTGTGCAAATGTTCTGATTGCCTCCATATGGTTGTTTCCGTCCTCCTGCTCGTGCTGTCTCCATCCTCCTGCTCAAGTCGTCGCCGTCGCCTCCCATCCTTCATGGCCTGCGTGTGTGCGCCCACTGTTGGAGGACGACGTTGAACATGAAGCGGAGCCCAGCCGGAGCGGTCTGACGCGGTGGTCGTGGCCAAGGAGCGGTGGTTGATGCCATGGAGCAGGGGCCCTCGGTCGCCTGCACATCGGCTGCGTTCTGAACTAATGCTTTCTGCAACTGCAATGTTCCCCTTCACATTGTATCTTGTGTAGGCAGAAGGAATGCAGCTCAGTGACGGCGTCGGCTATAACTGGATCGATGGCCTGAAGGCTTTTACTAAGAAGATGAAGAATGTTGTAGAATAGTGTCCATCAACAAAGAGTCTTACTACTACCTGTTGGAGAGGCTCTATCCTCGGGTGATTGATTACTTAAGAAGTATACTGAATTATGATATCCATCGATCTAATTTTGTATAGGAAGTTTGAAAAACTAAAGAATCTGTGGTACATGATTTGATTTACTCATTTAGATTTTAGTAAATTGTGACCGGAAGTTTTTTCACAAAACCAGTGCACCACCCTTTCTACACACATCATTCATGGATTGGCAGAGTAAAGGTTCTATTCAACATCTTTGGTGGATTGCATAAATGGGCTAGAGTAAAAATAGACCAGAATTGTTATATGTGCTTAGGGAAGTGGGATTACATCAAGATTTTTTTGACAAAATGAGAAATCAATGGCTCAAGGAGAGTAAGCCCAAAGAGATAAGTATTGTTTTCCTTTAGTAGCTTGCCGCATAATTCATTCAAACATATTTAGAGTGGAGCAGGAATATTCAAACAAGGAAATGTACACAATATCTGTTAGTATACATGTGACACTTTCCCGTCTTTCGACTAATGATTGCCTCCTGCCAGGTATCACTGATAGCACATTCATCACATCATTTGTGTAGCTCATTCTGGTGTAAGTCGGGCCAATTTAGAAAAGATTTTAAAGCAGATTCATACAGGTTATAGAAGTCAGAGTCAAATAGTATAATAAGTGATTTGTTTGTGCATAATTTCTAATTGATCGTCTTCTAAGGATAAATGGAACTGCTACCTTTCCTCTCTCCAATAAACTATTAGACCCTGCTTGTAACTATTTTTCATCTTGGTGTGATTTATAAGGGAGGCCATGCCATTAGTTTTTTGTTATTACATGCTGTGATGACCCCGATTCATTGATGTATAGTGTCGTATGTGGTCAATTACCTAATATGGTAGTATCACTTCTCCTGGTTTGCCTTGGTCTGAAATCTGACTTTTGGACTGATTGTAGTCAATCTGAATTAGTGAGGTTCTTTTTTCCAACTGTCCATGTTCAGTTCTCTACATTATCATGCATTTTCTTTGGTTTAAAGATGTCATGATGTTCACCAAGGCAGAGAAGAAATGTTTTAAAGTTGTCCCTTCAATTGAAACAAGTATGACTTGGTCCTTAGTGCCTATGCAGACATGAAAACGGAAGGTCGAGAGGTTTAAATATGTCATGACGTTTACAATTGCGGATATCCTGCTTCAGGTACTTGCCTGATAACTCACAATTTCAACACAGAAGTTACTAATCTGTAAGACATGCCCTCTCTCATTCAACGATGTCCTGAATTTTTCACACAAAGCTTTGTAATCTTGCCAAGTCACAAGAGAGCCAAGTAATCATGCGAATTTTCAGAGAACTTCAAGTGGCATGCCACCATTTGCAATGGTTGTGATGTAGTGATAATTAATAAACTGCAGGCCTTCTAAATATTCTAAAGCTGCATATCTAAGAGCATATTATATTTCTCATAAACAACTGGAGTTAAGCTTCTATCCTCTTCCTGTCTTGAAGGAATTATCTGTTGAGTAAGCTACAGTCTCTTTGTTTGACTAGCTAGGCTGTGTTACATACATGTATAAGATGATGCTTCTGTGGCTATAACTGGTGCCTGCCGCGCTAAATAGGAAACACCCTATTAATTACCCACCTCAATTTCATTAGTGCGTCCGGCCTATGAATTTTACCCCAGACTATAAATCCCCTCCAAACGAAACCCTATAGGTGTACTATGACTCTTAATAGTGTATCCTTGTAAAAGTCAGTGTGTTGGGTTATTTTTTTGGTGTGGTTAGAGAACTCGACTCCATTTGGAACGAGGGTTTGAGTTTTATTTTTCCTAAACCTTTCAGAGGCAGAGCCATGGAAATATTTTGTGTTCTCATTCCTCTGGATGGAAGCTCTAACTTTTCCTCTTTGTTTCCAATAAGCTACTTTCTTCGAGATTGTGCAATGAAGGATTTTGATGGTAAGGGATCGTAGAGCCTCGGGTGACTAGCATTAAGATAGGAAGGCTGTTGCCGCCCTTGTCCCTTGCTGCTGGGTTGCCACGGTGGCGTCAATCACTGGCTTATTTAGAACAATAGTTAGTGGATTTTGTGATAAGGGTGATGGCCGAGAGTGAGAGGGACGGGGTTGGGATTGGTCTGCTGTATGCGTGAAATTATTTCCCTACTTCAGAAAATATGGCAAATTGCATTTCATTAGAGATTGATTTACAGCAAATTGCATGAGCGAGTGGTTCATGCATTTTTCATCAAGTCGTACATTTTCTTGGTTATGACATAAGGGTAAATGTACTGGTTGGTTGCTTCAAGACTTAATAACAGACACTATAACAATGGCTCAAGAGATATCAGATCTACCTTCTTGGCTGGGGGCGTTATGGGTGGCGCACGCCTCGGCCCCCTTGATGGCCGTGGTGGATGGACATGAACACGAGGGGGGATCAAGGCGGAGAGAAGGGTGGTTGGCGGGGGACTCATCCTTGGCAGTTCATGGGAAAGTACGGTGTGAAGCAGAGGGGGCGCCATGACGAAGGTGAGGTAGCCGTCATCCGGTCATGTGTACTCCTAATGTCTCAGTTGGTAGTCTCCGCTCACCGGTTAAATTTCATCCCACCAACACCGTTTTTTTAGTCCTCCCTCCCACCTCCCACTCCCAGCTATTCCCACCGGCTTTATTTTATGTGATCTGAATCTGAGCGAGTCTTAAATTTTGGTGCAGTGTGAAAGGAGGAAAATGGTTGCCGGAAAGCAGGTAGATCTACACCTTGAGAGATGGCATTTTGCGGTACATTGTTTAGGTAAGGATATTGTGCTTTCTTCTGAAAACTCTGGACTGTCGACAAGATTGAGTTGTGTTCCATTTTTTAAAAATTACTTAGAATCCTGCTTCTGGCAATACTACTATGAACTGGCATACCTCGTGATCATGAGAGGATGAAAAGTTCATGATCCCCAAGAACGCCCTCATGTGCGGCTGCCGGCCGTCGGACAAGACATCTCTGACGACTTAGCCACACAGCGAACCTAAGTTCGTCATCGGAGGATGTCACCTTGGACTGGAGCAACAGACGTCAAAAATTTACCAGGAAAAAAGGCTCACAAATAAGAGTGACCCAAACACAAATTGTCGTACGTTTGCAATTAAACTCTTAGTAGCAGCTTGATTCTTACTATTGTTACTTTGGTGGTGGGTATAATTAGTCATGTAGTAGCATCTTAGCTTCATCTTATTTCTTGAGAACATATCTAGCTATCAGATCTTCAAGAGTACACCATAAAAATTGAAACGCCTATCAGCTTCATAGAAGAAAGTTAGTCTTATGATAGAAGAAAGGCCCATCAGCCCTTACAGTGCCTGATTGGTTAGCGACTGCTTTTCAGGCTCAACTGATTACTGACTACGTCCAACAACATATGGCTGACATGACCAAGTAGAAGTAAATTTCGTTGTGATCAAGATGGTGCCTTTATTTTGGAAAACACGATTGAGATGGGTAGGCGCATGGGCATCTCACCGGAACAAATAGACAGACTGATTTCACTCATACACAGGTTGATTATATTATACGGTCAACTCACGAAGTAGCCGGATACCTTCTGCTTGAAGTTTGAAAGCCATTAGCATGCTAAATTATATGGATGTGCTGGTCTTGACGTGTGTGCACGTACATTGTAAAATAAACTTGAGTAATGATTAATACCTTGTTTACTCTTTGTTTGCTTTACAGGTATTTGGAGTATCTATTATGATTCAGAATTTCTCAAACTATGGTATCTCCATATCCATCTAATGAATTTGGTGAATTGAAACAATATACCAATAAAAATTTAGCGCTTGGCTGTACATATGAATGTTAACATTGTTAAAATAATTCTCCCTTTATAAGAGAAGATTTCTTAGTTCAAATATATTTTTTGAAAAAATATAGTATTTTCCTGACAAACCTTTTGATTCCTCAACATCCATATCTCAGAAGGATAATAGTGGTGTGTTTATGTTGCTTTGGGTCTCTTATCACTCGGATCATTCATCAGAAAAATATTTAAAAAATAATTCTATTTTGACGTTTCCTTTGTGTTCATTGTTCCATCATAGTAGTTTAGGTTCACATGAAACCAGACCATATGTTTCAGTTTCACTCTTTGGACCATGATGGTGGTGTGCAAGGTGGGCTAGATCATAATGCTAAAAGAATCAATGGAGGTTATTGGATAGCTTTTAGATTCTCCAAAAAATAATCTAGCAGATGGATGATCCTATTATCACGTATGGTGGTGGTGTGCAAGGAAATGGAGCAGCATGATGGTAGCTAATGCTGTTATTTTCACATGTAAGATGTATGAGCTTCAGTTTGTCATGCTATTATCATGTATAGTCAAAAATGATTAGTTTAATCAGAATTTAGAGTTTCATTCTTAGTTCTCTGAAATGTTGTTTTTATATGTAATTCCTGCATAGTGTAGTATATTGGGAGCCAAGGCCGAGTAGCAAGCCATGTGTCACCGCAAGGACAGGAGCGAGATTTAATTAATTGTATTTGCAAGATTTGGTAGTCCCTTCTTGTTTTCCTGGTCATCTCACAGGTTTTATCACTTACATTTCCTTCTATGGTGGTCTGATCATTGTACTTTGGGACATTGTATTTTAGGACGTAATGTGCACTTCTGGTTGTTATTTTAAATTGCTCATGTCTTGATATGTCTTTCAAATTCTTGACATCTGCGCCAGTAGCCTAAACCTCCATGGCATGCTCCATCGGAGTATTTTGTTTGTTGCACAAATTTCAAGTGCGACCTTCCAATTTATTTTGTTGTAACTATAAGGTTTGGCACCTCAGATAAGTTCTCGAAATACCAATGTCATATTTCAATTAGAAAATAAGATTTAGTTTGATCATGCATGCAATTGTAATAACCCTACTTTGAGCTTTTATGTACTGGTTTAAATAGTTAAATCTTCTAGATTCTTTTGCATATTTTCTTGGAATTATACTATGAGAGCATCTTAGTTTTCACTAAGTGATAAAATACATTTTCTATTTCCGTAATACAGGTCATTAGTGGTCACTTTTGATGGGTGCGATCTGTAGCATTTGATCCAGGGAACAAATGGTTTTGTCCTGGTTTTGCTGATAGGACAATAACGGTAAGCCCCACAACCTGCATTCCTTTCCTAGAAATTTAAGATGAATTCATGTATACATGCAAGTAGTTGATACAACAACCTATTAGTTACTCGGATGCTTTCTCTATTGGTGTCTGCATTTTTTAATGTTACATGCATCTATTTTTATTACATAACTTTTTTCAGTTGCGGGACTCCACGTTGATGTGCTTTTTACCTTAACATTTTATTATCTGTTTTTGTTTAGGCAAGGAAGAAGGTTGCAGAGCATGGATGGATGTGAAAAGGAAGAGGATGGATGAGAGAGGAGAGAAGAGGGGTGAAAGAGGATACAGATGGAAAGAGGGAGAAGGACAGGGTGGAGGCGCTTCTTGAGGATTATTGTCGACTGATTTCATACTCTCTTATAAATTCATGGTTAGCTAGGTAAACCTTTTGTACAACAGCTCTTGTTCAAAAGGAAGTTTGATTTTTCGGCTTCTTATTTTAGGTCAATATCAAGAACAGTTTAGTTAATTTAGTTTAATGTTTATGTTTGAAATTGACTTTTACCATTCTGGTTGAATGGGGGTGTTGATAGAAGAGATTGCGAGTCGGGTACGGTGATGCCAACATTGTATTAGGGGCAGATAGATTTAAGTTCCGTCTTATGTCCATGAGGATAGGATCACTATTAAATCATCAGAATAAGTCTGCTCATGTTGCAACGCATGGGCAATGGGAGAAATGTGATGTCCATGTGAGTATCTAAAGATAACAAGTTATACATGATTAGTATTGTGCACGAGCTACTCGTGAGTTAATTGAATTTTGAATCTTTGCAAGTTGATTTTTGGGAGAACACATGTGTAACTTGAGGCCGAAGTCGTTGATGGCACTATGAGATGCAATGGCGATGCCGAAGACGTCGATGGCACTGCGAGGCTGAGCCCTCGTAGGAGACAAGGACGACACTTTGAGCGGTAGTGAGGAGTGTCGTCATAGTCGGAGGCGAGGAAGAAGGTTTGTAGGGGTGTGGTGGTTCACCGGAAAAATCTGGTCGCTAGGCGGTAGTGAGGAGTGGCGTCATAGTTGGAGGCGAGGAAGAAGGTTCATAGGGGTGCGGTGGTTCACCGGAAAAATCTGGCCGCTAGGCTGGTTCAGAGGGTTGGTTGGGGGTGGTGGTCGCGACTGGCGGATCGGCGGGCGGTGGCTGGCTGTTAAGGAGGAAGAAGCCCAAGGTAGAAGACAAACAACAACCATTCGATGAAGATCCAACGTTGCTCGAGCAGTGGCGTCATAGTCGAAGGCAGGAAGAGGGTTGAAAGGTGTGGGTGGGGGTGCGATGGCTCGCTGAAAAAATCTGGTTACCGGGGTGGTCCACAGGGATAGTCGAGGGTGGCGACAGGGAAGGGCAGGGAAGCAACGCGGTCGGGGGTGGTGGCGATGGGTGGATCAGCCGGTTGTAGTTGGCGGTTCAGTAGGAGGAAGAGGTCAGGGGTAGAGGATAAACAACAACCATCCGACTAAAGACCCAACAACCCTCATAAATCAACTTTGCATCAAATTTTCATAGTATGACATATAACTGACACCCTTAATACCGAGATATTTAGAATATTTTTGATCATATTTATATGAAAAAAATATCATCTTATGCAATACTAAAGTTATACATTATAAAAATTGAACTCATGATGTGCATCTAATGATATTGATTCCGTATTGTGATTTTTTTGTATTTTCTATAAAGTTGGTAAACTTTATAAAGTTTGACTTTAGACAAATCTTATATGCGAGTAAAAGGACTGGAGGGAGTACTATGTTGCTTTCTACATGTCTTCTTATGGCCTTATTAAAGATCTTCATTTCTATGGGTTTAAACACAAGATGTTATTTTTGTAGCACATTTCTGATAAGTTTTTCTTCTATAAAGCTATAATTTCAACCACATTCTAAAATATAAATGGGATTTGGTGATAAGTAATCATTGTGTTTGTTCATAATCTATCAGACACAACAACGTTCATGTCGAATGTGTTCTAGAAATATTCTTTGATAAATATGTTTTTAGCTATTAATATTTTAGTATGGTCGTAAATTTATCAATTCACATATCACTTCGATAAACAATTTTTAGTTGGGAGAATCAAGAAAGAAAGAAAAGAAGAGCACTTCAAGGGTAAAAAGGTAGTTGCCGATGCAGCCCGTTGCAACGCACGTGCATCCCATCGTGCAACATGGTAAGTAAAGTATTTTGTCTATTGTTATCATGGTTTATTGTTGTTTCTAATAGCTTCACTTGTAGATTTATCTTTCCTATGCATTCATCGGCTGATACATCTTGTACGTCATCGACAAAGAGGCACGTCGTCTATATATTATGGACCCTATTCAAACATCACAATCGTCAGAGGATAAAAATTTGAGGCATGCACTGAAATTAAAAAGTTTTACAAGGGATTTCAAAGAAGCACTCAAAATAAAGCTGTCTGGTTGGTTTCTAATAGCTTCAAAGCACTCAAAGTAAAGTATTTTGTCTATTGTTATCATGGTTTATTGTTGTTTCTAATAGCTTCACTTGTAGATTTATCTTTCCTATGCATTCATCGGCTGATACATCTTGTACGTCATCGACAAAGAGGCACGTCGTCTATATATTATGGACCCTATTCAAACATCACAATCGTCAGAGGATAAAAATTTGAGGCATGCACTGAAATTAAAAAGTTTTACAAGGGATTTCAAAGAAGCACTCAAAATAAAGCTGTCTGGTTGGAATTCCGATATATCTAAATGGCAACGTTTATTTCCGTTTAGTATTCCAACGAGTATAGATGGTAATGAATTCATAAGAAAAACTTTTATTTTTGTTATCACTATATTTTTTATTTATTAATTTAAAAAATTGCAGGAATGTGTTTGCCTATTTTGTTTTTCATTTTATGCTCTGGTGGAACGATAAAGAATTGGTCAAGCCGGTTTGCACGGTGAGTATTGTCCTTTACATGTTTTAAGACCTTTGGCGTGAACTTCTCATACTAACTATATATATTTGTTTGTGCAGAATGGGTATGAGTTGAGGAAGCAGTTTTTACTATACTTGCTAAAACGTCGTGGGAATGAAGCTAAAGAAAACTTTCCAGATATTGTGAAAGAATTTATTAAGCGTATCATCTAGATATTGATAGTTTTGTAACAGATGTTTAGTTCGAACATCGCTCAGTTTGTTACATGGACATGTTGTTAATCTTTAGTTTTGTTATCAATTTACATTACAAAATTGGACTTCAATTATTCAATAATTGTGTTTGTGTTATATTGTTTGTACATATGAAATTTAACATGTAACTTTTGCAAACTATTTTAAGAGCCCGTGGCAACGCAGGGCACTGTACTAGTGTACACTAATCTTAATCTTCATCATCATCTTCATATTCGTATTCATATTCATCATCTGCTTCCTCTTCATCTTTATTGGAGTAGGCACTTAGTGGAAGATCTTCATCATCATCTTCATATCCCCGATGTTGGGCAGTCAGAGTTTGGACGGAGATAACCTATGTACTGAACTTTTGAGGTATTCAAATGGTAAGTCACTACATCAGAATACCCCACCAAGAAGAAGGCAATATCTTTACAGGGATGAAATCCAATTAGAAAGTTTCCACGAAGATGTCCAC
This sequence comes from Triticum aestivum, assembly GCF_018294505.1. Classification (NCBI taxonomy): domain Eukaryota; kingdom Viridiplantae; phylum Streptophyta; class Magnoliopsida; order Poales; family Poaceae; genus Triticum; species Triticum aestivum. Next base: position 714,701,118 of record NC_057800.1, read on the forward strand.
ACTCATTTGTGTCAAGAATATTATCATCGTCCCAGCTCCAATCAAAACATTGTCCACACTCATTACAGCTCACTTTTACGCACCTAAGTCTTTCAATTAAAAAATTAGCAAGATTTACGGTACTCATCAATCTTCTTATGCATGTCGCAGTGTGTACATGTACCTTTGTACTAATGGCGAAAAAACAGAAGCATACACCAGGCACAATCGTTGACAAACTAACTAAGACTGTAAGCGTAAACGACTGAGAGCAAACAGACAATAATTATAAAGCAAGGTTTGGACACAGATATATGTACACTAATCTTAATCTTCATCATCGTCTTGATCTTCATTTTCCTCCTCCTCATCTCCTTCTTCTTCCTCTTCCTCTTCCTCTTCCCCTTCCTCTTCATCTTCTTCATATGAGTATGCATATTGTCGTGACCGTAGCCAGGCAGGAAGTGGAGGTTGCCGTAGTCGAGATTCAATTGCAAAAAACTACCACATTTGCGGCTAGGTTTGCGGAAAACCACCAAGTCAGTAATCCGTTGCAAAAAGCACCGTGATATCACTAAACTCTTTGCAAAAAGCACTGATCGAGTGATTTGGCTCATTTGATCACTTTCTAACAAGTGGAACCAGATTGTAAGGAGGTGTGTTAGCAAAAATATTACATACACCCCCCCTAGGTCTAAAAATAACAAGCAATCAGCCCCAACTCCCAATCCCCTGCCCCCGATCTGACCGGGAGGAGGCAACCACCGCGTGCCCTCGCAGCAGACCACGCCGCCGCCGTCGGCTCCCGCCGCCGCGCCGTAAGCCCACCCGCCGCCATACCTCCATGGCGCGGACGCCTTGAGCAGCCATGCCCTGCTCCTACCCGAGGACATCTTGAGCCGCCATGCGCAGATCTAATGAGGGCCTCGTCCGCTTGCTCGGATCCATCGTCGTTGAGCTCGGTTGTAGCCGGATCCGCCAATATGAGGTGCTGCAGCCACGGCCGCATCCGCGCTGGCGTCGGCGCCCTTCACCTGGAAGAAGTTGAGGTAGGGCGCCCTCAACTTCCGCGCTAGCGTCGGCGCCCTCTGGTTCGAGCTCGTCCTCCTTCGTGGAGAAGGGCGACGCCACGACGGAAACATCTTGTCGAGCAGGTGGACTCAGCTCGTCACCTCCTCCCCCTCCTCCCCATCCACCCTTGCCCTTGACCACATCTTGTCGAGTAGGTGAACTGCTGCCCCTCCGCCTCGGTTCCCGCCGCGTGCTCAACGGCGACGACCCGGCCGCCACCGTCGCTGCAGCACCGGCAGGCCAACACCTCGGAAATGCACGCACTGCAGCCGCCTCCTCGTCATCCGCTATGGCCGTAGCCGTCTCCGACGCCGACGACGGAGTCACCGTGCGTACCGGACGGCAGGGCCAGTGCACAGCGGTTGTCCACACCGGGGATCTGATTGCGTTTTTTGTAAATATCTAGGGGTGTGTGTGCTAATTTTTTGCCAGTTAAGCTCCTTACAATCCGGCCCCATTTGTCAGAAAGTGATCAAACGAGCCAAATCACCCGATCAGTACTTTTTGCAAAGAGTTTAGTAAAATCACGGTGTTTTTTTGTAACGGATTACCAACTTGGTGGTTTTCCACAAACCTAGCCGCAAATGTGGTAGTTTTTTGCAATTGACTCCGTAGTTGACGCCGCGGTGCCGCGTGGAGGGGCGGCCGAGGAAGTGCGGGCGGTCGTAGCTCCAGTAGTTGGCGAAGATGCCCTCCACCGAGTCCGGCAGGTGGCGGTTGCGCGGCAGCAGCCGCCGCCCGTCGACGATGGCGAGCCATGCCCTGCGCACGCGGCAGCACGCCGCCAGGTCCCGACGCGCGAGGCGGCCGAGGATGGCCACGAGCGCGTCCTCCGGCAGTGCCTCCGTGTGGTCCATCGGCTTGTCGCTCACTGCCGCCGTGTTCTGGACGCCGATCACGGCAGCTCGGGGCGTTCTGAGTTCTGACCTAGGTTTCTGCTCGAGAACCTGCCCCTACAACTTGAAAAACTAGACGATGCCCCACACGTTGTTGCGGGATTATTTTGCAATTTTTTTCTAAGATATTAATAATTTTATGAAAATAAGAATATTCGGAGAGATAATATGTGAGCTAAATCTAAAAATACATATGGTTTATTGTGTTTGATTATTGTATTTTTGTAAAATATTTATTAAATATATCATGCATGTTTGCATGTTGAAGTCAACCTTTTTCTATGACTCATTGAATGTTGAAGTGGGTCTTTTCTAATGCATGTTGCTTGATGAGGTGTCATGCTTGTATGTTGAAAGAAATAGGTTAGTGAGGGCTAGCTATTTAGATATAGAAGATATATGTGGAAAGACTTGAAAGCTACGGAATCAAATATGAGTAGTATGTCGATGCAAAAAAAAAAAAGGGAGCAGTATGAAATTTTCGTGTGGAAACTTGGCTTGTGACTTACGATCCGTGCCCGCACATCTGGGCAAGTTTGTTTGCTTCTTTTTTCTTCTTTTTCTTTTTTTGCGATTGAAGTTTAAAATTTTAGACAGGTTTGTGTAAGGGAAGTGTTTACGTGCGGTGTGCCGGCGGAACGCTCGGGCCAGTCGCTTTCGCCTCGCTGGCGCTAGCCACCAGGAAGGCAACACGTGTATCTTATCCTCTCCCCCAACGCCCCATCCACTCCTTCCTCGCAATCGCCCAGGCAGGAAACTCCATTGATCCAGACCGGCCATCAGCTCCTGCCTCCTGTGATGTTCGTGCGCCCCTCGGGGACAACACTGCCGTGCCATTTCCATGGCTGTGCTCATCGCCATGGCCGTGCCGTCAACTGATGGCCGTGGAGGAATCGCGGGGAGGATACGAGGAGACGCAGGCCATGGCGGCGCGCACGAGCGAGGATGGGCATCGTGCAGGGATCTCGGCCACTGCGTCGTCAGGCACCTCTCGGAACGGCGCCACGGCGGTGATGGCCATGGGTGGTCGTGGGAGCTCAGCGGAGCAGTAGCACCAACTGTGAAATGGATGTAGCAAATTCCATCACCGGTTGTAGCAAACATCGACTATGGTTGCAGCAAAAATGCGTCATCATCGTTGCGGAGGTCACGGCTAGACAAGAAGTTTGAATCTTTTTTCAATGCCGGTTGTAGCTTTCGTAACCGTCGATTGTAGCTTTTCATTTGTCATCCATGGCTTCTGTCTCTATGGTTGAAACTTTTTTCATCGCATGATGAAGCTTTTTCGTGGCCGGATGAAGCTTTTTGCTTCACCAGTTGTAACTTTTCTTTGTTGTCCATAGCTTCGGTCCTATATGGTTTGAAACTTTATTCATAGCCAGTTGAAGCTTTTTTCGCTTGCTGGAACTCACATCATTTTTTGCAGTTTTTGCTACCACCATTTTTGCGGTTTGCTGCAACCAGCGTCATTTTTCGCTACCACCGGCTTCGTGATTTTCCTGAAGCCAGCGCCTGGTTTTTCATTTTTGCTACCATTAGCATTTTGATTTGCTGGAACAAGCTTCTAATTTTGCTACCACCAGGTTAGGTTTTTGCTACGATGGGCGCGGTGACCATGCTCGCCAGATGCTACAACAACTCTCGCTAGATGCTGGAACCGTGTCGGGCGTTTGTTGCAACCACGGTGACCACGTGCCCGCCAGAGGCTGGACATGGATGATGGTAACAATAGCGAGCCTTGATGGCGAGGCGTCGAGGGCGAACCCGGCAGGGGGGCGCGTGCTGGGGAGTGGGGACGGGGCGATGCGCAACGACATGCTGGAAGACGGCGACGTGCGGTGCTGCGAGCCGCGGGGGTCTCGCCGGAGATGCGCCGTGGGAGGCCTCGCCGGAGATGCGCTGCGGGAGGCCTTGCCGGATATGCACTGCGGGGGTCCTCGCCGGAGCTATGCGGTGCTGCGAGGGTATCGCTGGAGATGGGCGGCGCTCCTCTCCGTTCGACCGGCGGGAGGGGCGAGGTTATTTTAAGTAGACACGGGCGAGTCCTAACTGGCGAATCAAACGGCCAATTATACACGGATCGGACGGCTGCGGGCAGACCGGCTCAAATTTGGGCCGGTGCACGGGCGCCTATCAGTTCCCTTTGTGTAAGGGTGACATCTGGACGGTATCTGGCATATTTAGACAGGTTTGTGTAACGGTGACATCTGGACATCAATCGTGCTTATTCCTTGTCATTAGCGTGTACAGTGTGATCGTGTACATATTCCACTTTTGTATAGATTGGATAGCTTGAAATTAATCCACTTTCTTCGTTCCTAAATATAAGTCGTTTTAGAAATTTTAATATAGACTACATGTATGTATATAAATACAGTATAGATTCACTCATTTTACTTCGTAATTAGTCCATATTATATTCTTCAAAAAGACTTATATTTCGGAACGGTGGGAGTAGCAAGTAGTTGTACTTATCAGGCTATCAGACTGCAAGAACACATGTTCCCTTCATCCCTTGCTATGTCGCTTGGACGACTAGTGATTAATTAGTCGTTGCACTAGTGATTAAACTTAATTAATTCATAATTATGCTTCCACTCAAATCAATATCTCTCATAATTGATTTTAATATCTAATTCACGCCATTGATGCGGACATGTTTAACTACACCACTCAGACTGCAAAAATAGACTTAGGTGCGAATAAACTATGATGTGTATATGCGCCATCTCTGTGATTAATTGCAAAAAATAAAAGAAAACAAGGTAAGTACAACCGTAGCGTGAGGCTGAACGCCTGAACAACGGGGCTTAAAAAAGAAGAGCAGAGTAGAAACTATTTGGCGAACAAACTACGAAGACTGTACACGTAAAACGACTGAGAGCAAACAGGGAACACTCATGAAGCAAGATTGCGTCAGAAAACGTATGTGTGCCATCTTCATCATCTTCATATCGATCTCCAACCTTCATCTTCGTCTGAGTTTGCACATTCTGAAAGATCTCTAGTCATGCACAGGGTGTACAGGTCATCTTCATCTGAGCTTGCATATTCTGGAAGATCTCCAATCATGCACGGGGTGTACAGAAATGACTCATCTACCCCCATTGTCACACCGTCACACGTTGGACGTAGATGACCTATGTACTGAACTTTTAAGCTATCCAAATGGTAGGCCACCGCATTATAATACTCCACCAAGAAGAAGGCGATATCTTTGCAGGGATGAAATCCAATTAGAAAGTATCCACGACAGTCTTCACACTCATTGTTTGTGTTTGTGTCAAGAATATTATCATCATCCCAGCTCCAATCAAAAAGCTGCCCCGCTAGTGTTTTGTTATTTCCATATTTGTCAAGATCCTGATCGTCATCTAAGATCCAAGGCCTGCAAATTCCTTTCGGTCTAATTGCAGATATATTTGCCAATGGCGCAAGGTCAACACAATTCTTCAACGCCCAGCCTGCCTGACCGTTTGATTCACTCAGGGTCCATATCCGAATTCGATCACGGATCTCTGCAAAGTACACATCCTCCTCCGATCTCCCAAGATAATGCTTTCCAACTTTGCCTTCCTGGGCATATATTGGAGTACTTATTACTTTATATTTTCCACTAGGCAATGAAAACCTACGAAAATGTCAACAACTATTTAAATATAAAATAAGCAATATGAATGCTAGAGTTGGCAACAGAATTTAGTTTCGTGTGCTTTTATCATGATGTTTACCTGGTGACAAATGTACCGTGATAGAGCAGCACGTGTAATGCTCCATGACAATACACGCCGTAGCGCCATCTGCATGTTGACATCATAAACATGTGCATGAACGACAAGCTACCCCGCAAATTTACCACTCTCGTCATAGTACCGCCTTCCCTAGTAAACGATATCTTCTGCCATTGTCCTGTGCTCGACGAGAAAACATCTAGCGTCAACTCGGGCGGCGGCCATTCCGTCGAGTGCAGTTCCTCCTCCATGCTCGTGCTCTGCGAATACCTTGAGCTTATCGTGAAGTATTCCTCGATCAGCTGTTCCGGTGAGACTTCTCTCGACGCGCAGTCGCTCGCGTCGAACAACCCTAAATCCTTGGGTTGTATCAGGAATACCTTATAGTGTGGCGACATGGTAGGATCGAACGCGAGATACGGGGCGCAAAACTCTTGGTCGCACGTGGCCGGGAGGCGCGCCCACCGTCGGGTGGCGGGGTTAACCACGCAGAAGGCCCTCATGCTGCCACGGTAGAAGTTGTAGCCGTCGCCGTATAGCAGGAGGCCGTTGCAGTGGTCCACGATCATGTTATGGTCCTCGGTGTAGCCGGGCAGGAAGTGGAGGTTGCCATAGTCGACGCGTGGAGGGGCGGCCGAGGAAGTGCGGGCGGTGGTAGTCGCAGTAGTTGGCGAAGATGCCCTCCACCGAGTCGGGCAGGTCACAGGTGGCGCCTCCGGGGCAGCAGCCGCCGCCCGTCCACGACGGCTAGCCACGCCCTGCGCACGCGGCGACACGCCGCCAGGTCCCGCCGCGCGAGGCGGCCGAGGATGGCGTCGTCCGGCAGCGTCTCCGTGTGGTCCATCAATGCAGATCACGGCAGCTCGGGGTGTTCCGAGTTCCGACCAAGGTTTCCGCTCGAGACCATGTACCCTGCCGTGCTTTATATGCAAGATTTTACGGCCATGGATGGTTGAATTTGTCTGTACTGGTGTCATGTAAAAAGAGAGCGGAAAACTTGGCAGGTACGGAACCAAGTTTTGGTATGGAAAACTTGACCTGTGGCTTACCATCCATGTGCTATGCACGCAAGGTTGAAATAGCAGGTTTCCACGGCAAAATATTCCTTTTTTGAGTTCAACATGCATATATATTTCTAATGATACACATGATATACTACATGGTAAAATTTGTTAAAGTGAGCTCAAGAATTCCAATGATCGAGGAATTGGCCCTCGGCGAAACCGGCTAACCAAGGTACAAATTACATATAATAATCCAAAGGGAAGCGGGAACAATGTGCTGGTACCCTAGATTAAAGTTACACAGGGAATGCCCTACAAGTACATGATACAACTTCAGAAATCCACACCTTATGGAACCACCGTTTATATCCGCCTGTTGATGCAGATGTGCATCGATCCCAATTGCCAATCGACCGGTCATCAGCACTTCACCGGATAAATAATAAATGAGCCGCTCAAATCATATACCGGCTGTACACGCAATATTTCTCGGAGTTTCTATATTTACATTGTGTTGATATGGCGAGGAGAGATATTCTGGAGAACCAAATTTCCGGTGGTCTTTGTACGTCACGTTTCAAAGAGTTGGCTTCTCATGGTACTGCAGATGTCGTCTGCCACAGCTTCGTTCTCAAGTAGGAACTTCTCGGCTTCCTCCTTGCCAGGCAGGAAGTCGCCGTTGATCCAATACCCAGATCCTTCCTTCACGATAACTCCATGCGTAGAAGCCATCTCCAGAATCTCCGATTCATGGCAGATTCCCTTACCAAACCCAATGTTGAGCCCAGCTTCCTTCAGGGCTGCTGGTACTAATTTGTTCTTGATGATCTGCACTGCTATACTGATGCCAGTGGCCTGAAAATGCAGAATTTTCTACTATTAGAGCAATGGCATGTACCTGATGGTCTTTAATGATGAAATTATGCATGCATCACACGTTCAGCAGAACAATGCACATTTTGCTATAGTGCCATCGACCAATGGTAAGAGAACACCAATTCAGAATCATGAAATCTGTTTATAATACCTCTTCTTTGCAATAGTGCAATTTCCTTCTCGATGTCCTCATTCTGATTGCTGAATAGAACCCTAACGCGTTGCCACCACAGGTTACCTCCTTGTAGAGCCCAGAAGATGGATCTGAGCTACGCTTTGTTCTAACCTATAAAAAGAATCAATCAATAGTCAAAGAAGCATGGCAGCAGCATCATAATCCCCGAGGTTAACATATCTTGGGAGACTTTCATGTTTTCACTAGTAAGATAAGAAGAATGGCAAAAAAAATCACATTAAAACTGCTGCAGAACCAGTATGAAATGTCAGATCAGCATCAGCAGCAAGGGAAAAAAAAATATCACACTGATATAGAGGCATACTGACATATTTGAGCCTTCCAGTACTACAATAGCATATCTTTCCAAATGTGACACAAGCCAGTACTGAGTTTTAGATTTTTCAGATCAAACCCATTTCATTTTCAAGATTAGGTTTACAAGAACATAACATAGTGTATTTATCTATCTTTGTGGGTGCATGGAGAAATACTCATTTATAATTGCAGGAGATTGGTTATAATAGGTTTCTTGTTGGAACAACAGGAAACAGTACAAACTAAAACAATTACTCAGTCAACAATATCAGACAAATCATGTGGGAACCAGGAACGAGGGTCTCAAGGAGCTGAGGTGCTGTTCAATGTAATACCCCAACAACACCAACACAAGTAAATTCATACCTGATTCACAAAAATAATAAGTGTTTCAGAGCGACTTAATGTGTATTGAATTTTTCGAAGTGCCCGAGTCATTACACGAGATTGTGCGTCTTTAAATTTCATGTATATTTCACCTTCAAGTTCACATTTGGGAATCAGTGCTGCCACCTGTCATTAATCCATTAAAAGCAAGGTAAACAAATATATAACATAGATTAAATACGAAGTACATAAAGTTGGCATAGTGAAGTAACATACACTATCCACAACAACAACATCAATGGATCCACCAACAAGAGTGTTCACTATGCTTAATGAATTTTCAGCAGAATCAGGTTGAGCTATTAGGAGTTTGTCAATGTCCACACCAACTTCTTCTGCAAATGAAGTGTTGAAAGCATTTTCTGCATCAATATAAGCACAGTAGCCTGCAAGTATTCCCAATCACAAATATTGATCAGATAATCTGCTTCACGATAAGGTGAAAAACGTCTGAACTACCAAGCACAATGAACCAAACAAAGAGTAAGACAAATCACACAATATCTCTGTGAAAGTACTTCACGAGAAGGATTTCAACCAGTTGAATGAAACTTGCTCTTGACACTTGATGTAGGGAAATCTTAGTAGTTAGTAGCCAGCATTGTAGCAATGTAAAAAAAAAAAAGCCTCCAGTGTTTCCATTAAAACATATTAGCAATTTTTAGATATGTTACTAAGTTACAATTTCCAAACATTCTTTACTAATGCATGTTAGGGAGAACATTAAAAAAATAAAAACCAACAAATGTTGAAGCCATTCTTAAAGTTGAAGATCCAACTTCTTGATGCTGAAAGGTTACTAACACTGCTACCTACAGCTGCTCATGAATATACAAAAATATTTATAATTATTTCAGGAATGCACAAGATTATAACCATTCAAAGCTTTCATGTTGTCAAGGATTTCTGTAGCCAAGTAAATATGGTGAAGGATAAAAGAGGACGGTAGACAATTTGATAATTGAATAAAAAATTGCAGGCACCATAAAAGAAATATCAACCTCCATTCTTTTGGGCTTCCTTGATAACATGAAGTGCAAGTGTTGTCTTCCCAGATGACTCTTTGCCAAATATTTCAACCATTCTACCCTGCCAAACAACTTCAATCAGTGATTTGTTAAACAGGAAAACTAAACTCAAATTTGAAATATACTGAAAAAGAATTAGAAATCCAAGGAGACAAACATGAAGCTGTGCCTGTATATACTTTTCTAGAAATGCTGAAGATAAACTGTGATTCTTGGGTGCTCAGTCAAAAGAAAGATAGCAATCATTATCAACACGCAACACATGATGTTTAGCACGAGTGAATCAAATGGACTTTGCCACTCAACTAACCAGTTGAACGCATCATACAGTTTAAACTAATGCAGAGGTGCAGGTGTGCATCAAAATTCCCACAAAATATGCCAAATAACATTTGTAATTGTCACTGCTGACAGAAATAGGGAACTGCAACATAGCATACAACAACAGAACACAGAAGATTATTTGAATTTTCCTGTGGGCCATGTGCAGTACCAAGTGAGGCATTGACAGGTAATTAAATGATAACGACGCATACTTAGATCATGTGAATATTTAATTTTGAACAACATGTGGAAAAGCACTATAAACCTTTGGTAAACCTCCAATGCCAAGAGCAAGGTCAAGCTTAAGAGAACCAGTCGAAATGACAGATGCACGCCTTGTCCGGGAGAAGCGCTCCAAGCATAGATTAGAGTCTCTATCGAAATCACTTGCAAGCTGAGAGACAGCACCATTCAGCGTCGACACTTTCTCAAGAGATTTCACGTCATCCAGCGGGGGGTCGCTTTCATAGTCTAACTGCATATCATTATCAGCTGAAATTTTATACAGATTCCTGAGTAGATGCATAACTCATAAGGAAGGCAGTTAATAACTTAATATAGCTATAGAACACAAAAGAGTACTACGTATATAGCACTGTAACTTCGGAGAGCATCAGGTGTCCACTAGAATACTAACATACTTTAACCATATGTTTTGTGCAGACACAATAAAGTGACACTTGGGCAAAGACAGTTTGATTTTCGCGCATAGCTGGTTTTTGACAATAATAGGCATATCTAGTACACATTGTATAAAACTTCGAAGGTCATATATACCAAACAGCAAATAAATCTGGAGCCTTTTACAAGGAGAAAGGAGAACTGGAGCCTTTTATATATAACACAAATACCAAACAGCAAATAAATCTGAGCAAACATCAGCGGCACCTGTGGTTGACAAGAAGCAGCCTTGCGACCGGAACCGACAATACACACCGCTTCTCCCACCCTAGCAGATCACAGCGAGGAAAAGGTGGCCAGAGTTAACTTGGGAGTTAAAATGAAGCATCCCAGGCAGAGTGGCGGTGGGGATGAGGAGGCAGCACCTGAAGGGGTAGGCGGCGGATGTGAGAGGGCACGGACGGCGTGGAGTAACGTCGGCCCGCGCCGGAGGCGAGGGCGGCGGCTCGTCGGAGGAGCGCGGGCGGCGAGGAGAGGATGCCCATGCTGGCGGCGCGGCAGGAGGAGGGGGCGAGGAAGGAAAGCAGGAGGCCAGGGCGGAACGAACTGGCAAATCTTACAGACCCAAACTAGAAACGTTGGGCCGGGCCGGGCCCCGGAGCTGCGAGTGAAAAAAAAAGAATGACCCGGCTCACGAAACGAGCACAACATCGAAATAATAGCGCAAAAAAAGGCAAAAATGGTCTCTTCAGGTTTCGAACTCGCGCAGTTCCACTAGCTTAAGTGTTCTGCAAACCACTGAAGTTATATGCCATTATGCCATTAGTGATAGGTAATAGCACCATCTGCATAATAACAATATTGCCGCGCTATTAATGTTTTTTGAATTATTTGACGAAAAAAGTTCATCCATTTTCAAGAGGAAGTTCAGAAACTTGAAAACAAGTTCAACAATTTTCAAGAAAAAATTCATCGATTTTGCAAAAAATTCATCAAATTTGAAAAAAAAAGTTCATGTATTTAAGAAACAAATTTGAATAAAGTTCATCAAATTCGAATTATTTTACCAAATTTTAAAAAAAGTTCATAAATTTTGAAAAAAGTTCATAGAAATTGGAAAAAAAGTTCTTGGATTTTTTAAAGAAAATCATCGAATTATGAAAAGGTTCATTGAATTTGAGAAAAATTCATCGAATTTGAAAATAAGTTCATGGATTTTTTTTAGAAAGTTCATCACATTTTTAATAAAGTTCACAAATTTTGAAAAGAGTTCCCCGATTTGGAAAAAAAAGTTCATAGATTTTTTAAACAACATTCGTTGATTTTGAAGAAAAAATTCATCAATTTACAATCACACATTTCAGAAAATGAAATAAATAGAAAAATAAAAAAGAAAAGAAAAAAGAAAAAGAAATGTGAACTAGAAAAAGAACAAAAAGGACCAAAGAAGTTTCTATGCATAAGTTTGCGATGGCACTAGTGGTTAGCGAGGTGCGCTGTGAACTTAGAGGTCTATAGTTTGATTCGTCGGCACACACCATCTTTTGCACTTTAAACAGATAAAGGAAAACGCTAAATGGGCCGGCCCATCCGACACTAGAGAGTGTGTGCTTTAGGCGCCCGTTTGCAAAAATACCTATAATGGGCGCCTGAAGCACGAAATAGGAACAACCCCGCCTCATCCGCTGGTAAGTACGTTTGGGTTGCACCAGCCTTGCATTCACATTCATGGTTTTCCTTTTTCGAGGCCACGTCGCCGAGAGGCTCCTAGTCATCGTATTTTGTGAGAATAAATTTACTCTCACTCTTTTAGTGATGCCATGAGATTAGAGAATTTAGTATCACGTTGCCGGGACATGATGAGTTTATGTTGGTGTGTTAACTTTTTTTGTGTATTTGATTCTTTGTGGAGTTTAATATCTTTCATCGACACCATGGTGAATATATTGTGATCTGACGGTCTGCACTTCTAGGGGATCATTCCCGGCCCAAGTACATTCATTGATCAAGCTTTTCATCTTTTGGATGGGCAACTCAAGGCGCTTTAAAAAAAATCAATATTGGTAATGTTTCTATGGGTGAAAGAGTGATAACATCATTGCTCCAATCCAATAGCAGGCTCTTTACCGAAATCTTTGAAGCCCTACTCAACAATTCATCCGATTAACAATTTTATCGGATGTCCCCGAAGGGACCATCCGATTAACAAGTTAACTTGTCGATTAATCCCTACTCGTTGGGTCACCGACTAGCCGATAAACTGATAAATTGTCTAATTAATTGATTAGTTGGTCGATTAAAATTGTAAATTAGCCTATTAATCCCCTACTCGCTAGCCAACCGAGCAGCTAGCAGTTAAAGATATCCCGAACAATGCTTTGAAGTAATTCTTCTAGATTAATGCAATGAAGAAGGTGTTTCCAAGATATTTCATTGTAATTCTTACTCATAGAAGTTAGTTTGTATTTTCTTGAATCTTAGATCCAAATCAGTGTGCTTGTAATTGTTATGGGTATGAATAAAATTACATGTGTTTATAAAAAAAGTCAATACTCGGTGCTCTTTTTAGGGGGGGCCTGTTTGGCACTCTCTCCTATTAAAGGGCAATCCGTATATAGTTGTTCGTACCCAACCTCCTATCTATTGACAAAAACAACCCCACCGTTTTTCTCAAAGGTACATCCCCCAACGGATCTTTTACTAGAGAACACCACGTTGACTAGTTTTTTATCCTCAATATTTTCGTTCTATTCTGGTCTCCTTCCATCGATCCTTTCCAATCCATGCCGATCCAGATTTTTCTTTCCAAACTCATCCATATAGTATGGAGATCCGCTGGTTGTGTGGCTGACCTGGGAATAAGGATGGCAATTTTACCCATGGACATGGATATCCATGGATATCCGACCCGAATGGATAGGGTTTGGATATGCTTTTGTGTTCATGGGTGGCGCCCAAACCCGGCCCGATTATTTGCTGGTAGGGCATGGATATAATCTTGTACCCGTGGGTATACCCAAACCCGACCCGATAGTATGACTTAATGAGCAAAAATCTACTATCCCTACCCCATAATCACATGTCCCACTATAATTTTACACATTGTTATTTAAAAGATGCAAAAGAAATTACACAATCCCCGTCGTAAGTTTTATTAGTTGACATTCAATCCCCTCCGTAGAATACTCCAACGCCCCTTCCCTTATTTTTTATCTCGTTGTTAAATGACTCATCATTCTGATCTGTTAGAAAAATACTAAATGAAGTTAGAATGTCGCTGAATGTTGATTTACCATAAGTTAATGTATACCATAAGTGAAGCCTAGCCTACCACAAGGTGAAGAATGGAAGAGCTTATGTTAACATTGTGTTATGTCTTATTTATATGTCTCGAGAGGACCCAATGGATATCCAGTGGCTATGGATATTCATCGGATTTGGACATGGACACATTTTTTCACCCGTGGATTTTTTTCATGGGCGGGCAAAAACTGTCTTCATGGATATGGATATGGATTTAATATTGTTCAACCCGATCCAAACCCGACCCATTGCCATCCTTACCTGGGAAGTTAGTCACCACAGCGTCGCACGGGTTTAGGGTTCTTGTTGTTCCCTTGTACTCCTCCATGTACTAACAGTTCTAGACCTCTTGGACTATTGGATGTTGGTGTATTGTTCTTCTCTATCTAATAAATATCGACCAATGGCCCTTCGATGACAAACCCATCCACACAAGATATGCATCTTGATGGGTTACTTCCCATCCATCCAATCCCATTCCTTTACCGACCATGGAAAAGAGGAGGGAGACCAGAGCAGAGCACGCTGGCTTGCGAGTCGTCTTGGCCTCGGCGGGTGGATAGTAGGCCAAAGGTCGTTGCCATCATGGTCGCAGCCGTGAGGGCGCGATGGTGCTTGTGGCAGAGTGTGTGTTCCTGACCATCTAGATGAATAGGTGGGGGCAAAATCATCGTGTGGACGCAGTCGCACGAGGCCTTCATGTCCATAGTACGAGCCAACGGCTCCACGAACCTTGACTCTAGTGTCTCCGTCTCCGTGGTCTCTAAGAGCATCGCCAACTAGGGCCACAACCCGTTGTCGATCGGGAAGCGCGTGCATTGGGGCAGACAGGGCTCCAATAATGGCTGGGACCGACCCTGTCCGTCTCCAAGATCCTGATGTACCATTACAAGTACGACAACTACTCCTCCATTGCAATCCTGGTTATAGTATTCATAAGATGACATCATCTATGAATTGCAAAGTTGAAGAGTTATATTGCACGTAGGTCACAAACTTGAAGTGCATTATGTGCTTTGGTGCATGAACTTAAAAAGGACTATGCTGCCGTCTCAAACTTGGCACGCGTGTGATGACATGGTCACCAGGCAATCACAGCACACTCGTCGGCAACCATATCAGATGTGTTTATCAAGCTGGCAGCGATCTAAACATGGTTGCAATCTTGCTAATAGGCCCCCGTCGTTTACTTTTACCCTCATAGACTCATAAGGAAACCTACACTATCGTCTCTGCATTTTTGTCATCTGAACCCATTTAGTCTGAAATAATAAGCCGTGGTACCTGTTGGCTGGCACATAGCAAAAATTTGGCGTGTTGTTGCACGTTCTTCGAAAGCTCGAATTGCTCAACTCGCCTCCTTAGCAACTTGCTTGATCCCCTACGATGTCATCAAGCTCGATGATGTGGCTGGCTGATATGATGACCCACAAGTATAGGAGATCTATCGTAGTCCTTTCGATAAGTAAGAGTGTCGAACCCAACGAGGAGCAGAAGGAAATGATAAGCGGTTTCCAGCAAGGTATTCTCTGCAAGTACTGAAATAAGTGGTAAACAGATAGTTTTATGATAAGATAATTTGTAACAAGCAACAAGTAACAAAAGTAAATAAGGTGCAACAAGGTGGCCCAATCCTTTTTGTAGCAAAGGACAAGCCTGGACAAACTCTTATAAGATGTAAAGCACTCCCGAGGACACATGGGAATATCGTCAAGCTAGTTTTCATCATGTTCATATGATTCGCGTTCGGTACTTTGATAATTTGGTATGTGGGTGGACCGGTGCTTGGGTACTGCCCTTACTTGGACAAGCATCTCACTTATGATTAACCTCTATTGCAAGCATCCGCAACTACAACAAAAGTATTAAGGTAACCTAACCATAGCATGAAACATATGGATCCAAATCAGCCCCTTACGAAGCAACGCATAAACTAGGATTTAAGCTTCTGTCACTCTAGCAACCCATCATCTACTTATTACTTCCCAATGCCTTCCTCTAGGCCCAAATAATGGTGAAGTGTCATGTAGTCGACGTTCACATAACACCACTAGAGTGTTGGGGATCGTAGCAGAAATTAAAAAATTTCTACGCATCACCAAGATCAATCTATGGAGTATTCTAGCAACGAGGGGAATATGAGTGCATCTACATACCCTTGTAGATCGCGAGCGGAAGCGTTCAAGTGAATGGGGATGATGGAGTCGTACTCGCCGTGATCCAAATCACCGATGACCAAGTGCCGAACGGACAGCACCTCCGCGTTCAACACACGTACGGTTGGGAAGACGTATCCTCCTTCTTGATCCAGCAAGGGGGAAGGAGAGGTTGATGAAGATCCAGCAGCACGACAGCGTGATGGTGGATGAAGCAGGATCCCGGCAGGGCTTCGCCAAGCCCAAGCGGGGAGGAGAGGTGTTACAGAGGGAGAGGGAGGCGCCAAGAGCAAAGGTGCGGCTGCCCTCCCTCCCTTCCACTATATATAGGGGCTAGGGGGGCGCATGCCCCCTTGATATCCCATCTAAAGGGGGGGGGCGGCCCCTGGGGGCAACGGCCCCCTTAGGGTTTCCAACCAGGGGGGCGCATGCCCCCTCGGGGGGCAACACCCCCTAGGGTTTCCAACCCTAGGCGCCTTAGGCCCTTGGGTGGGGCGCACCAGCCCATCAGGGGCTGGTTCCCACGCCACTTCAGCCCATGGGCCCCTCCGGGATAGGTGGCCCCATCCGGTGGATCCCCGGGACCCTTCCGGTGGTCCCGGTACAATATCGGTAACCGTCGAAACCTTCCCGCTGGCCGAAACTGGACTTCCTATATATAAATCTTTACCTCCAGACCATTCCGGAAATCCTCGTGACGTCCGGGATCTCATCCGGGACTCCGAACAACTTTCGGGTTACTGCATAGTAATATCTCTACAACCCTAGCGTCACCGAACCTTAAGTGTGTAGACCCTACGGGTTCGGAAGACACGCAGACATGATCGAGACGCCACTCCGGTCAATAACCAACAGCGGAATCTGGATACCCATGTTGGCTCCCACATGCTCCTCGATGATCTCATCGGATGAACCACGATGTCGAGGACTTAATCAATCCCGTATTCAATTCCCTTTGTCAATCGATACATTACTTGCCCGAGACTCGATCGTCGGTATCCCAATACCTTGTTCAATCTCGTTACCGGCAAGTCACTTTACTCGTACTGTAATGCATGATCCCATGACCAACCCATTGGTCACATTGAGCTGATGATGCATTACTGAGTTGGCCCAGAGATACCTCTCCGTCATACGAAGTGACAAATCCCAGTCTCGATTTGTGCCAACCCAACAGACACTTTCGGAGATACCTGTAATATACCTTTATAGTCACCCAGTTACGTTGTGACGTTTGGCACACCCAAGGCACTCCTACAGTATCCGGGAGTTGCACAATCTCATGGTCTAAGGAAATGATACTTGACATTCAGAAAAGCTACAGCAAACGAACTACACGATCTTTGAGCTAAGCTTAGGATTGGGTCTTGTCCATCACATCATTCTCCTAATGATGTGATCCCGTCATCAATGACATCTAATGTCCATAGTCAGGAAACCATGACTATCCTTTGATCAACGAGCTAGTCAACTAGAGGCTCACTAGGGACGTGTTGTGGTCTATGTATTCACACATGTATTACGATTTCCGGATAATACAATTATAGCATGAATAATAGACAATTATCATGAACAAGGAAATATAATAATCATTTTATTATTGCCTCTAGGGCATATTTCCAACAGTCTCCCACTTGCACTAGAGTCAATCATCTAGTTACATTGTGATGAATCGAACACCCATGGAATTCTGGTGTTGATCATGTTTTGCTCTAGGGAGAGGTTTAGTCAACGGATCTGCTACATTCAGGTCCGTATGTACTTTACAAATTTCTATGTCTCCATTTTGAACACTTTCACGAATGGAGATGAACCAACGCTTGATATGCCTGGTCTTCCTGTGAAACCTGGGATCCTTGGCAAGGGCAATAGCTTCAGTGTTGTCACAGAAGAGAGTCATCGGCCCCGACGCATTGGGTATGACTCCTAGATCGGTGATGAACTCCTTCACCCAGATTGCTTCTTGTGCTGCCTCCGAGGCTGCCATGTATTCTGCTTCACATGTAGATCCCGCCACGACGCTTTGCTTGTAACTGCACCAGCTTACTGCCCCACCATTCAAAATATACACGTATCCGGTTTGTGACTTAGAGTCATCCAGATCTGTGTCGAAGCTAGCGTCGACGTAACCCTTTACGACGAGCTCTTCGCCACCTCCATAAACAAGAAACATATCCTTGGCCCTTTTCAGGTACTTCAGGATGTTTTTGACCGCTGTCCAGTGTTCCTTGCCGGGATTACTTTGGTACCTACCTACCAAACTTACGACAAGGTTTACATCAGGTCTGGTACACAGCATGGCATACATAATAGACCCTATGGCTGAGGCATAGGGGATGACACTCATCTCTTCTATATCTTCTGCCGTGGTCGGGCATTGAGCCGTGCTCAATCGCACACCTTGCAATACAGGCAAGAACCCCTTCTTGGACTGATCCATATTGAACTTCTTTAATATCTTGTCAAGGTACGTACTTTGTGAAAGACCGATGAGGCGTCTCGATCTATCTCTATAGATCTTGATGCCTAATATATAAGCAGCTTCTCCAAGGCCCTTCATTGAAAAACACTTGTTCAAATAGGCCTTTATGCTTTTCAAGAATTCTATATCATTTCCCATCAACAGTATGTCATCGACATATAATATGAGAAATGCTACAAAGCTCCCACTCACTTTCTTGTAAACGCAAACTTCTCCATAAGTCTGCATAAACCCAAACGCTTTGATCATCTCATCAAAGCGAATGTTCCAACTCCGAGATGCTTGCACTAGCCCATAGATTGAGCGTTGGAGCTTGCACACCTTGTTAGCATTCTTAGGATCGACAAAACCTTCCGGCTGCATCATATACAATTCTTCCTTAAGAAAGCCGTTAAGGAATGCCATTTTGACGTTCATTTGCCATATCTCATAATCATAGAACGCGGCAATTGCTAACATGATTCGGACGGACTTCAGCTTCGCTACGGGTGAGAAAGTCTCATCGTAGTCAACCCCTTGAACTTGTCGATAACCCTTAGCGACAAGTCGAGCCTTATAGATGGTCACATTACCATCCGCGTCTGTCTTCTTCTTAAAGATCCATTTATTTTCTATGGCTCGCCGATCTTCGGGCAAGTCAGTAAAAGTCCATACTTTGTTTTCATACATGGATTCTATCTCGGATTTCATGGCTTCTAGCCATTTATCGGAATCTGGGCCCGCCATCGCTTCTTCATAGTTCGAAGGTTCACCGTTGTCTAACAACATGATTTCCAAGACAGGGTTGCCGTACCACTCTGGTGCGGAACGTGTCCTTGTGGACCTACGAAGTTCAGTAGGAGCTTGATCCGAAGTATCTTGATCATCATCATTAACTTCCTCTCTAATCGGTGCAGGCACCACGGGAACATTTTCCTGAGCTGCGCTACTCTCTGCTTCAAGAGGCAGTACTTCATCAAGCTCTACTTTCCTCCCACTTACTTCTTTCGAGAGAAACTCCTTCTCTAGAAAGGATCCATTCTTGGCAACGAAGATCTTGCCTTCGGATCTGAGGTAGAAGGTATACCCAATGGTTTCCTTAGGGTATCCTATGAAGACGCATTTTTCCGACTTGAGTTCGAGCTTTTCAGGTTGAAGTTTCTTGACATAAGCATCGCATCCCCAAACTTTTAGAAACGACAGCTTAGGTTTCTTCCCAAACCATAATTCATACGGTGTCGTCTCAACGGATTTCGACGAAGCCCTATTTAAAGTGAATGCGGCAGTCTCTAAAGCATAGCCCCAAAATGATAGCAGTAAATCGGTAAGAGACATCATAGATCGCACCATATCTAATAGAGTGTGATTACGATGTTCGGACACACCATTACACTGAGGTGTTCCAGGCGGCGTTAGTTGTGAAACTATTCCATATTTTCTTAAGTGTGTGCCAAATTCGTGACTCAAGTATTCTCCCCCACGATCTGATCGCAAGAACTTGATTTTCCTGTCACGTTGATTCTCAACCTCACTTTGAAATTCCTTGAACTTTTCAAAGGTCTCAAACTTGTGTTCCATTAAGTAGACATACCCATATCTACTCAAGTCATCAGTGAGGGTGAGAACATAACGATAGCCACCGCAGGCCTCAACACTCATTGGACCGCACACATCAGTATGTATGATTTCCAATAAGTTGGTTGCTGGCTCCATTGTTCCTGAGAACAGAGTCTTGGTCATCTTACCCATGAGGCATGGTTCGCACGTGTCAAATGATTCGTAATCAAGAGACTCTAAAAGTCCATCTGCATGGAGCTTCTTCATGCGTTTGACACCTATGTGACCAAGGCGGCAGTGCCATAAAGTATGTGAGACTATCATTATCAACCTTACATCTTTTGGTATTCACACTATGAATATGTGTAGCATTACGCTCGAGACTCATTAAGAATAAACCATTCACCATCGGAGCATGACCATAAAACATATCTCTCATATAAATAGAATAACCATTATTCTCGGATTTAAATGAGTAGCCATCTCGTATTAAACGAGATCCTGATACAATGTTCATGCTCAAAGCTGGCACTAAATAACAATTATTGAGGTTTAAAACTAATCCCGTAGGTAAATGTAGAGGTAGCGTGCCGACGGCGATCACATCGACCTTGGAACCATTCCCGACGCGCATCATCACCTCGTCCTTCGCCAGTCTCCGTTTATTCCGCAGCTCCTGCTTTGAGTTACAAATGTGAGCAACCGCACCGGTATCAAATACCCAGGAGCTACTACGAGTACTGGTAAGGTACACATCAATTACATGTATATCACATATACCTTTCATGATGCCGGCCTTTCTTGTCCGCTAAGTATTTGGGGCAGTTCTGCTTCCAGTGACCACTTCCCTTGCAATAAAAACACTCAGTCTCGGGTTTGGGTCCATTCTTTGGCTTCTTCCCGGCAGCTTGCTTACCGGGCGCGGCAACTCCCTTGCCGTCCTTCTTGAAGTTCTTCTTACCCTTGCCTTTCTTGAACTTAGGTGTTTTATTCACCATCAACACTTGATGTTCCTTTTTGACTTCTACCTCTGCTGATTTCAGCATTGCAAATACTTCAGGAATGGTCTTTTCCATCCCCTGCATATTGAAGTTCATCATAAAGCTCTTGTAGCTCGGTGGAAGCGACTGAAGGATTCTGTCAATGACCGCGTCATCCGGGAGATTAACTCCCAACTGAGTCAAGCGGTTATGCAACCCAGACATTTTGAGTATGTGCTCGCTGACAGAACTATTTTCCTCCATCTTACAGCTGAAGAACTTGTCGGAGACTTCATATCTCTCGACCCGGGCATGAGCTTGAAAAACCATTTTCAGCTCTTCGAACATCTCATATGCTCCGTGTCTCTCAAAACGCTTTTGGAGCCCCGGTTCTAAGCTGTAAAGCATGCCGCACTGAACGAGGGAGTAATCATCAGCACGTGTCTGCCAAGCGTTCATAACGTCTTGGTTCTGTGGGACGGGTGCGTCACCTACCGGTGCTTCTAGGACATAATTTTTCTTGGCAGCTATGAGGATGATCCTCAGGTTCCGGACCCAGTCCGTATAGTTGCTGCCATCGTCTTTCAGCTTGGTTTTCTCTAGGAACGCATTGAAGTTGAGGACAACGTGGGCCATTTGATCTACAAGACATATTGTAAAGATTTTAGACTAAGTTCATGATAATTAAGTTCATATAATCAAATTATTAAATAAACTCCCACTCAGATAGACATCCCTCCAGTCATCTAAGTATAACATGATCCGAGTTAACTAGGCCATGTCCGATCATCACGTGATACGGACTAGTCAACATCGGTGAACATCTTCATGTTGATCGTATCTTCTATACAACTCATGCTCGACCTTTCGGTCTTCTGTGTTCCAAGGCCATGTCTGTACATGCTAGGCTTGTCAAGTCAACCTAAGTGTATTGCGTGTGTAAATCTGTCTTACACCCGTTGTATTCGAACGTTAGAATCTATCACACCCGATCATCACGTGGTGCTTCGAAACAATGAACCTTCGCAACGGTGCACAGTTAGGGGGAACACTTTCTTGAAATTATTACGAGGGATCATCTTATTTAAGCTACCGTCGTTCTAAGCAAATAAGATGTAAAACATGATAAACATCACATGCAATCAAATAGTGACATGATATGGCCAATATCATTTGCTCCTTTGATCTCCATCTTCGGGGCTCCATGATCATCGTTGTCACCGGCATGACACCATGATCTCCATCATCATGATCTCCATCATCGTGTCTTCTTGAAGTTGTCTCGTCATCGATTACTTCTACTACTATGGCTAACGCTTTAGCAATAAAGTAAAGTAATTACATGACGTTTATGTTGACACGCAGGTCATAAATAAATAAAGACAACTCCTATGGCTCCTGCCGGTTGTCATACTCATCGACATGCAAGTCGTGATTCCTATTACAAGAACATGAAGAATCTCATACATCACATATATCATTCATCATTCATCACAACCTTTGGCCATATCACATCACAAAACACTTGCTGCAAAAACAAGTTAGACGTCCTCTAATTGTTGTTACAAGTTTTTACGTGGCTGCTATAGGTTTCTAGCAAGAACGTTTCTTACCGACGCCAAAACCACAACGTGAATTGCCAATTTCTATTTACCCTTCATAAGGACCCTGTTCATCGAATCCGATCCGACTAAAGTGGGAGAGACAGACACCCGCCAGCCACCTTATGCAACTAGTGCATGTCAGTCGGTGGAACCGGTCTCACGTAAGCGTACGTGTAAGGTTGGTCCGGGATGCTTCATCCCACGATGCCGCCGAATCAAGATAAGACTAGTAACGGCAAGCAAATTGACAATATCGACGCCCACAACTACTTTGTGTTCTACTCGTGCATAGTAACTACGCATAGACCTAGCTCATGATGCCACTGTTGGGGATCGTAGCAGAAATTAAAAAATTTCTACGCATCACCAAGATCAATCTACGGAGTATTCTAGCAACGAGGGGAATAGGAGTGCATCTACATACCCTTGTAGATCGTGAGCGGAAGCGTTCAAGTGAACGGGGATGATGGAGTCGTACTCGCCGTGATCCAAATCACCGATGACCAAGTGCCGAAGGACAGCACCTCCGCGTTCAACACACGTACGGTTGGGAAGACGTCTCCTCCTTCTTGATCCAGCAAGGGGGAAGGAGAGGTTGATGAAGATCCAGCAGCATGACAGCATGGTGGTGGATGCAGCAGGATCCCGGCAGGGCTTTGCCAAGCACAAGCGGGGAGGAGAGGTGTTATAGAGGGAGAGGGAGGCGCCAAGAGCAAAGGTGCGGCTGCCCTCCCTCCCTTCCACTATATATAGGGGCTAGGGGGGGCGCATGCCCCCTTGGAGATCCCATCTAAAAGGGGGGGGGCGGCCCCTGGGGGCAACAGCCCCCTTAGGGTTTCCAACCAGGGGGGCGCATGCCCCCTCGGGGGGCAACGCCCCCCTAGGGTTTCCAATCCTAGGCGCCTTGGGCCCTTGGGTGGGGCGCACCAGCCCATCAGGGGCTGTTTCCCACACCACTTCAGCCCATGGGGCCCTCCGGGATAGGTGGCCCCATCCGGTGGACCCCCGGGACCCTTCCGATGGTCCCGGTACAATACCGGTAACCCCCCGAAACCATCCCGCTGGCCGAAACTGGACTTCCTATATATAAATCTTTACCTCCGGACCATTCTGGAACTCCTTGTGACGTCCGGGATCTCATTCGGGACTCCGAACAACTTTCAGGTTACTGCATACTAATATCTCTACAACCCTAGCGTCACCGAACCTTAAGTGTGTAGGCCCTACGGGTTCGGGAGACACGCAGACATGATCGAGATGCCTCTCCGGTTAATAACCAACAGCGGGATCTGGATACCCATGTTGGCTCCCACATGCTCCTCGATGATCTCATCGGATGAACCACGATGTCGAGGACTTAATCAATCCCGTATTCAATTCCCTTTGTCAATCGATACGTTACTTGCCCGAGACTCGATCGTCGGTATCCTAATACCTTGTTCAATCTCGTTACCGGCAAGTCACTTTACTCGTACCGTAATGCATGATCCCGTGACCAACCCCTTGGTCACATTAAGCTCATTATGATGATGCATTACCGAGTGGGCCCAGAGATACCTCTCTGTCATATGGAGTGACAAATCTCAGTCTCGATTCGTGCCAACCCAACAGACACTTTCGGAGATACCTGTAATGTACCTTTATAGTCACCCAGTTACGTTGTGACGTTTGGCACACCCAAGGCACTCCTACAGTATCCGGGAGTTGCACAATCTCATGGTCTAAGGAAATGATACTTGACATTCAGAAAAGCTACAACAAATGAACTACATGATCTTTGAGCTAAGCTTAGGATTGGGTCTTGTCCATCACATCATTCTCCTAATGATGTGATCCCGTTATCAATGACATCTAATGTCCATAGTCAGGAAACCATGACTATCCTTTGATCAACGAGCTAGTCAACTAGAGGCTCACTAGGGACGTGTTGTGGTCTATGTATTCACACATGTATTACGATTTCCGGATAATACAATTATAGCATGAATAATAGACAATTATCATGAACAAGGAAATATAATAATCATTTTATTATTGCCTCTAGGGCATATTTCCAACATAGAGGAGAGACAACATACATCTCATCAAAATATCGAACGAATACCAAATTCACATGACTACTAATAGCAAGACTTCTCCCATGTCCTCAGGAACAAAAGTAACTACTCACAAAGCATAAACATGTTCATAATCAGAGGGAGTATTAATATGCATATAGGATCTGAACATATGATCTTCCACCAATTAAACCAACTAGCATCAACTACAAGGAGTAATTAACACTACTAGCAACCTACTAGCACCAATCCCGGACTTGGAGACAAGAATTGGATACAAGAGATGAACTAGGGTTTTGAGATGAGATGGTGCTATGAAGATGTTGATGGAGATTGCCCTCTCCTGATGAGAGGAGCGTTGGTCATGATTATGGCGATGATTTCCCCTCTCCGGGAGGGAAGTTTCCCCGGCAGAATAGCTCCGCCAGAGCCCTAGATTGGTTCCGCCAAGGTTCCGCCTCGTGGCGGCGGAGTTTCGTCCGAGAAGATGGCTTATGATTTTTTTCCCATCGAAAGACTCCATATAGCAGAAGATGGTCACCGGAGGGCCACCAGGGGGCCCACAAGGTAGGGGGCGCGCCTAGGGGGTAGGGCGCGCCCCCCACCCTCGTGGGCAGGGTGTGGCCCCCCTGGTGAACTTCTTGCTCTCAATAATTTTTATATATTTGGAAAACATCTTTCGTGAAGTTTCAAGATTTTTGGAGTTGTGCAGAATAGGTCTCTAATATTTTCTCCTTTTCCAGCCAAGAATCTCAGCTGCCGGCATTCTCCCTCTTCATGTAAACCTTGTAAAATAAGAGAGAATAGGCATAAGTATTGTGACATAATGTGTAATAACAGCCCATAATGCAATAAATATTGATATAAAAGCATGATGCAAAATGGACGTATCACTGGCCAGCCCTCGGCAGATAAAGACACCACTCGTGGGCAAGTCTGATAAATCGGAGAAGACCCACCTGTCGTGGTTTTGTGACGGCAAATGTCCTCGAAAAAGGACTTAGTCATGAGGCCATCGCAGCTAGGTAGTAGCTTGAACAGGGGTTGATCAGACTCGAGAGACACAAGTTTATCCAGGTTCGGCCCATCACAATGGAGGTAAAAGCCCACGTCCTGCTTGATTGATTATTGCTTGAGATCTCGATTACAAGGGTGCAACTTAGGCTAACATAGTATCCGAGAGCTTGTCACTTAGTCATGTCCGTCCTAGGAGCTCCCCTTTATATAACAGGCGAGTCCCCCGATTACAATTGACTCTGGGTCGTAGTACAACTCGTGTCTCAGTCTATTTCCTACTTATCTAGTTCCTCATGTAAGGAAGATTCCTTTTGGCTTCCTTCTTGAGCCAGTCTTGCCAGACTCCGGGCTGTGAGCCGGCCTTCTCCTCAACCCGCCTCTTGGGCCTTGAATCTTATAGCTTGTCACGGCCCCCGATTACAATGCTTTGAAGTAATTCTTCTAGATTAATGCAACGAAGAAAGTGTTTCCAAAAGATTTCATTGTAATTCTTACTCATAGAAGTTAGTTCGTATTTTCTTGGATCTTAGATCCAAATCAGTGTACCTGTAATTGTTATGGGTATGCATAAAATTACATGTGTTTATAAAAAAAGTCATACTCGATGCTCTTTTTAGGAGGGGGGGCTGTTTGGCACTCTCTCCTATTAAAGGGCAATCCGTATATAGTTGTTCGTACCCAACCTCCTATCGATTGACAAAAACAACCCCACCGTTTTTTTCAAGGTACATCCCCCAACGGATCTTTACCAGAGAGCACCACGTTGACTAGTTTTTTATCCTCAATATTTTCGTTCGATTCTGGCCTCCTTCCATCGATCCTTTCCAATCCATGCCGATTCGGTTTTTTCTTTCCAAACTCATCCACATAGTATGGAGATCCGCTGGTTGTGTGGCTGACCTGGGAAGTTAGTCACCACAGCGTCGCACGGGTTTAGGGTTCTTGTTGTTCCCTTGTACTCCTCCAGGTACTAACAGTTCTAGACCTCCTAGACTATTGGATGTTGGTGTATTGTTCTTCTCTATCTAATAAAGATCGACCAATGGCCCTTCGATGACAAACCCATCCACACAAGATATGCATCTTGATGGGTTACTTCCCATCCATCCCATCCCATTCCTTTACCGACCATGGAAAAGAGGAGGGAGAGCGGAGCACGCTGGCTTGCGAGTCGTCTTGGCCTCGGCGGGAAGGCACCAAGAGGAGCACAAGAATGGATAGTAGGCCAAAGGTTGTTGCCATCATGGTCGCAGCCGTGAGGGCGCGATGGTGCTTGTGGCAGAGTGTGTGTTCCTGACCATCTAGATGTATAGGTGGGGGCAGAATCATCGTGTGGACGCAGTCGTACGAGGCCTTCATGTCCACAGTACGAGCCAACGACTCCACGAACCTTGACTATAGCGTCTTCGTCTCCGTGGTCTCTAAGAGCATCGCCAACTAGGGCCACAGCCCATTGTCAATCAGGAAGCGCGTGCATTGGGGCAGGCAGGGCTGCAATAATGTGTGCAGTGAGAGCATTCTGAATTGGTTGGTGTACCCTAAGGAAGAGCATAATCTGTTGTGGTGTCCTCATGCAGATATGTGTGGGAAGGCATGTCATGAGCATTGATATAGTAGATATGTTGAATGCCATGCCAGCACATAGGCAGTTTAATCTACAAGTTGACCATAACTGGCATGTGATACGTCTATTTTGCATCATGTTTTCCTATTGTTTTAAAGATATATATCACTTTTAGATGCAATTCTAATGCCTTTTCTCTCTTAAATTGCAAGAAAAATTACCTTGTCTTTCAAGTTGGTATGGCTTTTACTGATGTAACTTAGGTCAGCATTGACTTCATATTCTGTCAGGGAAAGGGTTGTTGTGAGAAAGGTGAGGAATACTTACAAATGTATGGAAGTACTTTGTTCCACGGCTGGTTGCCAATGGCTTTTAAAAGCAGATCGGGACAATAGAACCGGGGGGGAGGGGGGGGGGGTTCTTAATAAATAGTTATGCCCCCGAGCAGACCTCCCCGAGGGTTTGGAGTGTGAGATGCATGACTGCTGTATTTCTTGCAAAGATATTTATGGTTGAGTTCAAAGCTAACCCGAACATGCCAATTAGGGCATTGCAAAAAGAAGGTCATAAAGGAATTCAACATGTCCGATGGAAGCTAGGAAAGGCAAAGGAATTGGCTTTAGAAGATTCATGGTGATTAGACGGAAAATATTCTGTAGAGCATAGGCTTTGGGACACCCCCTTATCTAGCCACTAATTTTTGCATCGCGATTCGTGCGAGTACATTTGTCTTTTTTGTTTCTCCCATATAGAACAACATATGAACTTCAAACTTGGCAGCTCAACAAAACATTCTTACTAGAATGTGGGAAAAAACTTTCAGAATTTTTCGTGCAATATAAATACTAAAAGTACTTTTTTTAATACAAAAAATCTAATTTCGTATATTTATGTTTGACACAAAAATCTGAAAGTTTTTTCTCACATTGTAGTTAGAACGTTTTGGTGTCTTGCAAAGTTTGAAGTTCATATGTTATTTTATTTTGAAGAAACAAAAAAGAGAAAATCTGATGTACTCCCTCCGTAAACTAATATAAGAGCGTTTAGAATACTAAAATAGTGATCTAAACGCTCTTATATTAGTTTACAGAGGGAGTACAAAGTTAGTTGTCTAGCACGGATCTCAAAGCAATGTTGGAGGATATAAGGATAAGGGGTGTCCAGAAACCTGAGCTCTAAAAATCCGCGTCCGTGATTAGACACAACGGTTTCAAATGTTGTGGGATTATGGACATGAGGTGACAAGGTCAAACCCAGGGTCCACGTTCTTCCTTTCCACTGAGTTGGCGTCAACCAAAGAAGACCCGGTACCAAGGGATTGCCTGCGTACTATATATTGGCCTTATGATGCTTGCAAAAGAGGCTGGTTAGTAGGTTGCAGCCTATCATATTCATTGATGCTTGCCACATGAAACAAAGTATAAGGAGAAGATATTCACAATAGTTGGCATTGATCCTAATGACTGCATTTTCCCAATAGCAACAATGGCTTAGGCTAAAGTAGAGTGCATAGGTTCCTTGAAGTGGTTCCTAACCACTCCGAAAGACGACCTGAATATCACCAACACTGCTCCTTACACAATAGTGAGTGCCTGGCAGAAAGTAAGTCGTCCTGACATTGTTTTCCGATTTGTGTTTCATGCTTGATTTTTGTTCAAACTCTTGCTAATTGATCCTATGCGGGGCTGGATTAATGCACTGCAACCAGAACTTTAATCATGCAGGATTCAGAGGTGAGACTTTGAAGAAGCAACTTTGGGCTATTGCAAGATCTGCCAACCGCCCCAAGTGGACATAAAACTGTGATAACATGTGGGTAGATTGTCTGGATGCTTACTACTAGCTTGAGAAACATGATATTCACACATGGATCCAAAACATTTTTCAATAAATTCCCTAAATGTTATACGTTGCTAAACAATCTGCCTGAGGTTTCAACAAGTATGACAAGCTCTGCAACTTATCATACCAGCTATCACACTTTATAACTACTCTCACTGATATAGCATAGACATGATAGGTTCTCGCACTTATCCACTATCGGTCATACCAACTATGCCCAGAACCCTAACTTTTGGCATGCGGCTACATCTTAGACGCAAGGGAGCTGGCTGTTCTTAGCATGTTGGAAAGTATATTCCACAAGATTATGCAAAAACATGAAATCAAGCTAAGGGAATCAGTAGAAGCACCTGCTTGGCAAGGAAAAAATCAACCTAAAAATTCTAAAGAATCTAGAAAAGAACATTAAGTATTCAGCAAACCTTGTAGAGCACTCTACACACAAAGGACAGTTCCATGTTTTGTCCAACGAGATGACTTTATGTCATTGATATTCCGAAAAAGTGACAGAGCCTGAGGATCATCGCAAACCAGGACGGGACTGTGCACGCGTACAAGCTTTGCATCACGGACTTGGAGGTGCCCAAAAAACTCTAGCTCAACACGCTTCAGCATAGACGTGGAGGCGTCTTTCAAGTCTAGGATATTTTTGCGGACATCAAGCTATGGACGATGGAACCGACTATCTGCTATACCACGATTCCCCCCCCCCCCCTCTATTTCGAGTATTGATTATACCATATATAGCATCAGCTAGCTAGAGATGCTCTAAGCCAAGAACTCGAATGCTGGATGTGCATGCTCCAGCACCGATCGACGGCTAGTGGCGCTCCACAAATAAAACCGTGTCGGCACAGTTCTGGCAAGGTAAGCAAATCACACTCTACCTGGCATCAACACACTGGCGAACGGATGTTTTTGCCACAGACACATATGAATGGGATGGTAGCATCTCCAATCTTGAGTAAGTTTGCTGCTGAGCTTTTCCCCTTTTTATTAGGGGACGTTTCCTGCTGAGCTAGTACTGCACTCCGGTGGATTCCACACCGACGTACGTAGCGGAGCCATGGAGATGCTGAGTAAGCAAAAGGCATTTCAATTCCAAGGTCTCAACTCAATCCTTTACGCATCATGCATGATGCCGATCCACCATCGCTCCTACCCAGCTACCTGCATGCTACAGATCGACTGTGCTGTGACCACGGTCTACTCTTTTCTTAATTACCCAAACAAAAAGTGATATTTCTACTGAAACCATCATAACATACTGCTAATTAATTTCTGGTTACTGAAACCAACCCGATGCATATGCGTGAAAATAACAGTAATGGTGCACATTATTCATCCAGAACGGGAAGCATCTAGACAGAACAAATGCCCCAAGAGAAATTATCTGGACAAGAATTACCCCTGGTAATAATTATTCAAAAGGACAGTTATACTCGATCACATGTGATCCAAATGATATAAGTTGGTAATGCTGAACTGCAAAATAAATATATCAAATGCAAATGGTATCTTAGATTTTATTGAACGACTGGAAACGTTTCTAGATTCGGTATGAAGAACTATGGGCCGACTACCACTGAAGCTTCTTCTTGACTGTTACCTGGGTAAGTAAGAGAGAAAAGCATGGACAATTAACATAAGATAGCGAGCATTATAGAATATAAAATGATGTTATCATATGCACCAATCTCCCATTACCCAATAACAAGTATGTGTACAGTTTACTTGATTCAATCTTGCCATATGACCTACTCTGTAATAGTGGCATCCTGTTTCCTGCAGAGAAGTATAGGGGAAATAAGACCACAGTTTAACAAACAAGAAATAAAGTCGGTCGGATGAGCATACTCTTGGTATAAAAGAATAGCCTTGCGGATGTCCTCCAGGTTCTGTAGTACCTCTGGGTCGAACAATGCACCCTTAGAACAGGGTCATCACATAAATCAACAAATTAGTAAAACAATTTGCGTAAAGAAACAAATTGGAAAAAGACTTTGCAAGGCACAAATAAGAATATTTTGTAAAGCTTCAAATCCGTGACGCACCAGCTGGCTCAAATCTTCTCCCAGTTTTTCGATTTTGAGAAAACAGTATATAAAATACAGAACATATATACCACAATCATTTCCACTTTGCCGTGGAACCTGTAATTATATAAGAACCATAAACAAAAATCATAATATTAAGAAAAACCAATTTAGAGGATAATTTAGCAAAATATAAAAATAGACAGAGTTCCAGATGTAAACTTCACACCTCAGGAAACTCAAGCTGGACTTGATTTGTGAACTGCCCTATCTCTTCCTGCTCTTCTGTTTTTAAAATATCAATAATGAAGCTGCCACGCAAGCAATAATGGTTTGATAAATATAAGAGATTCAGAATAAGGTTGCCATTTATGGGCTATATATAGATCATGTAAATGTATGAACAAACCAATTATGTGAACATAAATTGTGGCGTCGGTTTGCTTTTGACGTCCATTCCATGCAAAGTCTAAGTACAATGCACCATGTGGTATATATAATTTTGGACATACAAACACCATGGTAGGATACTATTATGGATAATAATCTAAAACAATACATTATTGTTTTGATATCTTGACTCGCGGACAGCATGCTATAGGGAAATACGTAAACATGTTATCAGATATATCATCATGTTCATATTTTTTTGGATGCTTAGAGATGGAGGAACTAAATGGGTCAAACCTGTAGATGACGGATGGCAACCTCTTTGGTTGTGTTGTTCTAAGTGAATCCAACAGTAGCATGCGTGGCCCCTTTGGAGTACCCAAGTAGTTAGTCTCGCCAAAATTACACAACACAAGGAGGCTCCAATGTCCCCTACATTTAGTCAAGGAAGTGAATATTCAGTATCATGCCAATAAAATAAGTGATTGTGCAAGATAAGAAAGCGAGCAACATACCAATAAACAATGGGGACAAATACATATCTTCTTGTGAATATTTTCTTAGCTTTTACCCATTTAAGGACTTTTGATTTATGTTTCCCAATGATGTACATATCAAACCACAACGAATCCAGGTACGCATAGTCACTCTTCTTTTCCGGATGTATGCCCATCCAAAGATCCCTACATAAACAGTTGTAGTAACAAATATACTAATAAAAGTAAATTGGAAATTAATAATCTAAGAAAAAGGCAGGACATACTCCATGTACAATTCAAAAATTTCATCACCAAGCATCCCTTTACTTGTTTTGTCCCTCACGTTATATGTACTACGATTTGAAATTTTTGGGGGAGGGAGGTGATCTTGAAAGGTGGAATTTGCTTCTCCGCCTTTACTCTTATGGGGGTATTTGTCTTGGCACTCTACACATGGAAAAATAGAAATGACTGAGAGATAATGACACACACATACATAACAGGTCAAAACACATGCGCTTAAAATTCATTTCTCTTTAAGTTTTTCATACTCGGTGTAGGAAATCATCCAGATAAGTCACATATAGGGGTGAGCACAATACTAAAATAATATACAACCACTACTAGGGAAAAGGCTACTAGCAGCGCGGGTAAAATGGCTACTAGCAGCGTGGGTACCCGCGCTACTAGTATCGCGCTACAGCTAATAGTTAGTAGTAGCGTGGGTTCAACCCACGCTACTACTAACAAAGTTAGTAGTAGCGCGTTTCCACCCACGCTACTACTATTATGAACCCACGCTACTACTAATGAAATAGTAGTAGCACGTCTATAATACCAACGCTACTAGTATCCTAAATACCAGTAGCGTGCATATTTGTCCCCACGCCACTACTAACGAATTAGGAATTAAAAAAAATAAAATCGACAAATTCCATTTTATGCATACAGTTCAAGAAAACACAATAGTGATGGAAATGTCGTTATTCCTGATTATACTATTACACTGTTGCCGTATCTACTATCATACAGTTCCTCATTCTAACATCCATGGACCACATCTGTTGCATCCAAATGGAAGAAACAAATAAAATCATCACCATATATATATACAGCCACCATACACTACAGGCATGACATAAGACGGCAGATTAGAAGAAGCAAGCATCATACATATGCCGCCGCCTTCTTCGGCATGCTCTTGGCTCTGATGGGGCCTGCCTTCCAGTTGGCCTGGTGCTTGCCAAATTTGCTCGCTCATCACTGGACCAACCAAACAGAGAACAAAGCTCAGTTTCCAACAAACAGAGAAGGAACCGATCTGCATCAGTGATGCTTGCAAATGAATCTGCATGTCTCAGTTTTGACATGCCAAACAATGAATGATGCAGATTCATTTGTCTGTGCGTACAAGTGCAAAGTCAAGTTTGCTGAGTTACTAGTGTCACCTACTATCTATGTTTTTCAGACAAGCATGTTGATATCCATAAAGAAGGTGTGCTGTAGTACCTACAGTGGGCTCTTCCCAGGATGGACTGGATTCTTAATAGGAACAGTATTAGGAACTAGCTCACAGCTGAGAGATAGAGAGAGAGATCGACCTTTGGCGGGGAGTCGTGGTGGTAGGAGTAGATGACCGAACCGTCGAGGCTGATGTTGATGTCCCCCACGGAGCGCTACTGCTGCATCCAAATCGAACAAACAAATTATACACTGTCGGTGATGATCCAACTTTAGGAAGTAAGGCACATGATACACCTACAGCAGTAAAATTAACCGACTGAATCAAGTCAAGTTGCGTGTGTTGTTTCTACTGTGTCCAACTCCAAATCTACATTAGGAACTGATCAGGATTGGTGATGCTTAGAAATGGATGAATCTGCACGTCTCAGTTTTGGCATGCCAAACAAAGACTGATGCATATATTCATTCGTCTGAACGTACGAGTGCAAAGTCAAGTCTGCTGCAATTACTAGTGGCTCTCCCTAATCAGAATGGATTGGGTTCCTATGCCTAATCAGCTTGGCATTTCCGCAAGTGTCAAATTTTCCTACTGTCTCCAATCACAGGAAAATATCAAACTTTTCTCCTCTCATCTCGTCTCTGAAGAAAGGTTCAGTTTTATTGACTTGTCCTCTCTAATGTTTCTGTAGCAAGCAAATTTGATGACCCATGAGCGAAGCAAAAGGAAGAGGGGAGTGAGTACCTTGGCTCGACGACTGCGCGACGGAGCTGCATCTCCGAGGCCTCCGGTGCCGGTGCCGATGCCGTGGTTGTGGGGGTGGATCCAGAGCTTGCTTGCTTGGACAGGGAGCAGAGGAAGGGCGGCGTCCTCCCGAGAGAGAGAGAGAGAGAGAGCCTGAAGACAATACTAGCTAGTGACAAGCATGTTTCACCGATTCTGTCGCGCTTCAGTCTCCTCTCATCACAGGGCAACCTGAAGCCGACGCAGCAGAAGCAGAAGTAGCAGGCGCAGACAAGAAGTTTGCGAGGAAGTTGCCACGCTCGTAGAAGAACTCTGCCTTCTCCACCTTGGTGTCTTCATCGACCTATATATCATCACAGGGTTGCAGGTCACTTATCTTTGAACAAAACCAATAATACACCATTAATTACTGTCAAATGAACTTACGTGGAAGACACGGACGTCGAAGAACACAACGCGGCGGCTGTGCGGAGGGTGGCCCTTGAACGGGCCCTCCATGTAGCCCCAGCCGGAACTTGAAGACACCCATGGGCGGGCCGCTGTACACGTCCAGCACCTTGATGGCGAAGCCCCGGGGGAACGCCGTGAGGAACGTGGTCGTGGCCGACTACAGCGACTCCGCGTCCGGGTCGTATATGCGGTGCTCCAGCGGCAGCGTGGTCGCTAGGAACGCGTTGTAGCCGCCCATGGCCATCACCCCCGCACTCCTGGTCTCCCTCCTCACCTGTTGGGTCGCGCCATGGCCGGTGTTGGCGCAGGCCGGAGAAGGGCGGATCTGGGTGCCTGGTCTCCCTCCTCTGCTGCTCCATGGGGGACGGGGGAGGCGAGGTCGCGGAAGAAGGGCGACTGGCGCGTCGTGCGGCCGCGGGAGGAGGAGGAGGGGATCTGGATGGGAGGTGGATTTTTTTTAGACGGGGGTGGGTGGAGTGGGAGTGTGGGACGAGATGGTTGGTGGGGTGGGATGGATCGGCCGGGGTGGACACGCTTAGTAGTAGCGTGGGGTCTTACCTGCGCTACTACTACTTATTTAGTAGTAGCGTCTGTTTTATACCCCTCGCTACTACTATGGCCTATCCCGGGGACATTGTTGGAGACCATTTAGTAGCAGCGCAGGTTTATACCCCTCGCTACTACTATCAACTTATTAGTAGCGCGGTTTTTATACCCCTCTCTACTACTAATTAGCAGTAGCGTCCATTTTTAAACTGCGTCACTGATAAATTTCTGTGTATAAGGTTTTCCCTAGTAGTGAACATGTAGCAAACTAGCAATAGCACAACTAACAACATGTGCTCACCTTGGTTGTTGTGGCGCGGCATGGTGGTTCCTAGGATGAAAAGTTTACCTCCCATGATTGCTTTCTCTGTCTCTAGTTCCGCATGGAGACTTTCTACTTCTTCCTGCAATACCAGATGCTTGTATCGTAGTTCACAACTCTTCCCGGCCACCGCCGCTGGCGAACACTGTTCGAGCGGCCAGACGGGCTCGTTTGAATGCGGTATTGGGCTGTGGGCCTGAGCTGGATATGGTTTTGGATGTGGCGACGGTCATGGGTTCTCATGGTGCGGGCGAGGCCCAACCAGAGGCCCAAGCCTCGCGTAGCCCAGAGCGGACGTACGTGCATGTATCACCGCCGACAGTCCATCCTACGATTGTGTCTAGGGCTTCGAGTCCGGGATTTCCTTCGTTGGGCACTGGACGGGCGAGGAGGATCTCATCCGCCGGCGGCATGGCAGGTCGCGGTCAGCCACCCTCCAAGCGAGGGCCACCTATCGCCGCTGCCGCCTCGGTTTGTGGCGGAGCTGGTCGCGGCGCTCTGCCGACCGGTACTACCACTACAAGAAATATGTCAACTAGTGACCTTCTGTCAGTGACCCTGAAAGAATTGGTCATAGATCTATGACTATTTGAGACCAATTGGTCAAAAGCTGTTCGGGGGGCTCCAAACCCTAAACCATTGCGACCATTTTGGTCAGAAAGGTCATAATTTCTTTACATGAAATGGTCATAAAGCAAACAATGCTAGTCCGTTGCCTTATTTCTAATTGTTAACGACCAATATAGATGGTCACAGCCTTGTAAATTATGGTGGGTTGCGATGACTAGGCGCCATCTCATCAGTTTTGCCTATGTGTCATGTCCATGTGTCAATTTTTGCCCTAGGTTGTGAAGCAACATATATTGCTGTTATTCCAAAAATTCCCAAAAAATTCTCATAAATTTTTTTGGATCATATATTCATCAAATATGTCAAAAACCTCCCTTGCCTAGTTCAAAAATAATTCAACAATATTCATTTTCCTATTCTGTTCAGAGCAGCACTTTGTGAAGGAAGTACCACTTTGGCATGTCAAAATAGTATCCATTTTCTACAGTGCTTTCCAATACCCGAATAACCATCGTCCACCAAATGGCAGCTCAATCCATTCATTATTTTGAGCCCAGCTTCAACATTCGTATTTATGTCCAGTGTGGTACTTTGCAAAGCAAGTACCATCTAGGCTCCTCCTTTTGAGATAAAAATTTGTGAAGACGGTCTTCTTAGCAACTGATCATCCTTAGCCAAAACTCACGCCCATTAGCCATTTACATTTCCTGTACCGCTAATCAAACACTTGGCTGCTAATTCATGTTTGAGCATCGATCGGTCTTGTGAGAATCTTATGTTGTAATTTTCTTCCTATCACCTACCTGGGGAGTGCCCAACCCACCAGACATGCCTAGGCCGCCCATAACACATGGCAACGCCACGGTCACGCTGTGACCACGCGGCGGGCATGCGAGTTTACACGGTCTAGAGTTGGGGCCCTCGGCCACCGCCCAAACCTCAACATATCGCCACCAAACCATGTATTTATGATTAAATAGGTACTTATGTAAATAGAAATGATTTTTGTAAAAAATAAATAGCAAACTATGAGGCAGCTGCAGTTCAAATTTGACCCGCTTCCAACTGAATCGACAAAAAATTGTCTTTTTCACGAGAGCTGGATCAAAACTTTTTACACCCAACCATTTTGTCAATTGTGCATTAAATATGTCCTAGTATTTTAGAAAAATGATTTGGTCCAATTTTGCAACAATTATTTGGGAGGTCCTTCACAAAAAAACCTCCTTTTGGGTACTCGAAAAATGGAAAATGGTTTTTTCGTCCAAAGAAAATGAAAACTTCCTTAGGCAACATTGTTTGCCATTCCAAAATGCACCCTTGTGCACAATATGAGATCATTTGAACAAACTATGTCATGAATGTGGCCATAAGATTGATCATTTGGCTTGAAAGCCATTGATCTCCATACGTGATAGCTCGTTTCTGAGAACACTTTTTTAAAATAATTGCCGTATTACAAGTTTGTTATTTTTCCTAGAAACTTGGCCACATATAATGACACAATGCGATGGTTTCCCAATTTTTTGATTTTTTTGAATTTTTTATGCCCGTTTCAAAATGCGGTCAAAACGGCGGGAATGACCGTTCCTAGCTAGTGGTTGAATCTTGGAATTTTTTTGGTGTTTCTCTGATTAAATAGATACTTACGTACCTAGAAATGATTTTTGTAAAAAATAAATAGCAAACTACAAGGCAACTATAGTTCAAATTTGACCCGCTTCCAACTAAATCGGCGGAAATTTGTCTTTTTCACGAGAGGTGGCTCAAAACTTTTTACACCCAACCATTTGGTCAATTGTGCATTAAATATGTCCTAGTATTTTATAAAAATGATTTGGTCCAATTTTGCAACAATTATTTGGAAGGTCCTTCACAAAAAAACCTCCTTTTGGGCAGTCGAAAAATGGAAAATGGTTTTTTCATCCAAAGAAAATGAAAACTTCCTTAGGCAACATTATTTTCTATTCCAGAATGCACCCTTGTGCACAATATGAGATCATTTGAACAAACTATGCCATGAATGTGGCCATAAGATTGATCATTTGGCTTGAAAGCCATTGATCTCCATACGTGATAGCTCGTTTCTAAGAACACTTTTTTTAAAATAATTGCCGTATTACAAGTTTGTTATTTTCCCTGGGAACTTAGCCACATATAATGACACAATGCGAAGGTTTCCCAATTTTTTGATTTTTTTTGAATTTTTTATGCCCGTTTCAAAATGCGATCAAAACGGCGGGAATGACCGTTCCTAGCTAGTGGTTGAATCTTGGAATTTTTTTGATGTTTCTCTGATTAAATAGATACTTACGTACCTACAAACAATTTTTGGAAAAAATAAAGAGCAAACTACGAGGCAGCTATAGTTCAAATTTGACCCGCTTCCAACTAAATCGGAGGAAATTTGTCTTTTTCACGAGCGGTGGCTCAAAACTTTTTACACCCAACCATTTGGTGAATTCTGCATTAAATATGTCCTAGTATTTTAGAAAAATGATTTGGTCCAATTTTGCAACAATTATTTGGGAGGTCCTTCACAAAAAACCTCCTTTTGGGCACTCGAAAAATGGAAAATGGTTTTTTCGTCCAAAGAAAATGAAAACTTCCTTAGGCAACATTATTTGCCATTCCAATATGCACCCTTGTGCACAATATGAGATCATTTGAACAAACTATGCCATGAATGTGGCCATAAGATTGATCATTTGGTTTGAAAACCATTGATCTCCATATGTGATAGCTCGTTTCTAAGAACACTTTTTAAAATAATTGTCGCATTACAAGTTTGTTATTTTTCCTGGGAACTTAGCCACATATAATGACACAACGCGAAGGTTTCCCAATTTTTTGATTTTTTTAAATTTTTTATGCACGTTTCAAAATGCAGTCAAAACAGTGGGAATGACCGTTCCTAGCTAGTTGTTGAATCTTGGAATTTTTTTGGTGTTTCTCTAATTAAATAGATACTTACGTACCTAGAAATGATTTTTGGAAAAAAAAGAGCAAACTACAAGGCAGCTATAGTTCAAATTTGACCCGCTTCCAGCTATAGTTCAAATTTTATAAACATGATTTGTTCCAATTTTGCAACAAATATATGGTAGGTCCTTCACAAAAAAAACTCATTTCGGGCACTAAAAAAATGGAAAATGAAATATCTGTGCAAAGAAAATGAAAACTCCCTTAGTGAACATTGTTTGGAATTCCAAGATGCACCCTTGTGCAAAATATGAGATCATTTTTTTTAATTTTTCATGTGAAAATATAGAAGAAAAACAAAAGAATGCTCAGGTAGATTCTTTTTTGAAACATAACTTGTCTTTTTGATGAGAGGTAGATCGAAAACATTTTACATGTTAAGATTTGGTCAACTGTACAGAAAATGATGTCTTATAGTTTTGGAAATGGTGTGGTGCCATTTTGAAACAAATATTTGGTAGATTCTTCTCAAAAAATGAATTTTTTCACTCCGAAAATAGAAAATATTTTTTTCCTAAAAACTCATTTCTCATAACACTTTTTAAAGGTATTTTTCTTATTCCAATTCCAAGTTTGTTAGTTTTCCTAAAAACTAGGTCAGATTTGCTGACACAATGAGAATGTTTTTGTTTTTTTAATTTCTCATATCATAAAACTGTTTATATGATTCAACACCTTATTTTTAGTCGATTACGAGCAATTTAGATGGTCATAACGTGTACTGGGTTCTGATTGGTCCATAGGCATGTCACGCGGATCACGCCTCCAATGCCGTCGGATGCTCCCGGATCCGACGGTAGCCCTTTCTCCCTCACCCCATCTTTGTCTCAAACAAAAAACTCCCTCACCCTCTCACCCCATGAAGCCTGGCCCATAGCCCCGCACGCGAACCCTAGCGCTATCCCTTGTAGCCGCCTCCCACCACCGCTCTAGATCTAGATCTGCCTCCCTCTCCGCTGGCTGCCTCCCTCTCCGCTCGCCGCCGGTCTGCACCCTCTCCTTCCCTCCCTATCCCCTACCTTTGCCGCCCATCTTCGCCGCCGTGCATCCACAGGAGCAACACGAGCAGCGCGCCATGGGGCAGGACCGCCAACTTCTTCTCATCACCGCTCGCCGCAGAATGGAAATAAGGGGCCGGCTGTTGCCGCGTGCTGTTCCTGCGGGTAGTCCCTGCGGGGGTCGGCTGTGTCCTCCTCCCGCCTGTGGAGGATGACGAGGGCGAGGACGCGGAGGTCGACGAGGGGGGAGGCGGTGGAGGGGTGCGCCCACTCTGGTACGAGCTCACTCGTGTGTGATCCCGGGCGCCGCAGGGCCAGCGACAAGTCCGTGAAGGAGAAGTGCAAGATCGTCAACGGAGATGACCTGATCTGGTCCATGGGCACGCTCGCCTTCGAGGACTACGTCGAGCCCCTCAAGCTGCACCTCAAGCTCTATCAGGAGGTAGTAATATTCATTCATTCCCCTCTTCTCTCTCTATTATCCATGTTGTGCTACGCATGTGCTGCCTGAGAGGAATTCTGAATTTGTGTGAGAGGAAGGCTGGGTGGGTACAGTATTGGTGTTGAGTAATTCTGAATTTCGCCTAGGGGCATTGTATTTGCGATGTTTAGCTGCAGTGATATGGTTCCTAGGCTCCTGATAGACAGGCAAGAGGATGCCTCTGATTCCGTATGACCATTCAAAACAAGAAAAAGGAAACTGATCTGTGCCCACTCCTGTTGTTGGAATGTTTCTGTTGTATGTTAACTGAAAAATGTTTGTTTCTTGCATATAGTTGTGAAGCCCAATGGCTATCATAAAAAATGATATGTGCTTACTTATGTTGCTGGATTTCTATTATATGCTATAACTGAGAAAGGGATGGTAAATCTATAGATTTAAGTATTGTATATGCTAGAATATTAGCCATGCAAACATATGCTAGCTAGTGATTTTTCAGACATAATACTAGTGATTTTTCTTTCTTTCTTTCTTTCTTTCACATGCTAGCTAGCAATGGCCAGAAATACTACTGTTTTCAGTTGACAGACTCAAATAATGCAGCATGCATTGTCCTTTTCCCTGCACTAATAATGCAGTATGAGACGTGTGACCACTGACCACATCATGTAATTGTTGCATATATACAGAGTGGTCCTTTTTGATCTGCAAATGGTAGTAACTGTTGCCTGCCACCACAGCATGTAATGAGCAACAGTCACACACAAATTCAAACAAATGCATCCATTGCATTGAGGTTAACTTATACTCCCTCCGTCCCATAATATAAGAGTGTTTTTGACACTAGTGTAGTGTAAAAAACGCTTTTATATTATGGGACAGAGGGAGTAGTTTGCAATCAGTTTGGTTTGGTTGTTTATGAGCTGTGTTGTGTTGTACTGCTCATGGCTGTGATGTTTATTATACCGTGTTAAAGATACACTATTCACGTATCTTGATCTTGGAAGTTATTGATGTGAGCTTTTTTGCACAGAGTGTTCAGAGCTAACACACGAATAATCTTGCAAGTCCTAAAATTTCTATGGGAGTATGTCTTAATGTCTTGTGTTTCTATTCATTGATGTGAACTTTTAAGTCTCATTGCTGAATGTAAAACCACCATTTGTCTTTCTTTTGCTCATATTTTGTATGCTTTCTTATGTTTTCTTATTCCTATTACCAGGATGATCTGAGTCACTCAG
The DNA here is from genome assembly GCF_018294505.1 of Triticum aestivum. Classification (NCBI taxonomy): domain Eukaryota; kingdom Viridiplantae; phylum Streptophyta; class Magnoliopsida; order Poales; family Poaceae; genus Triticum; species Triticum aestivum. The sequence continues at coordinate 714,742,731 of NC_057800.1, forward strand.
AAGAAGAGGAGAGTAGAAGGAGGGCACAAGAAGCTTTGTTTCTCATTGATGTTATGTGTGATAACTTAAAACTTGTGCTTCTCATCCAATATTTGTAGAACTATGTTGCTGTGCGCTTGTGCACTTGTTGGATCCTTTTGTTGTGCACTTGCACATATATAACTATTTTTCTGTGCACTTTTAGAATCATTTTGCGGTGCACTTGTTGGGCCTTGAACCTTGGTGTATCGAGGAGTCATTGGATGATGCATTGTATTTCATGTGATGTGATGTGTTACTGAAATGAAATATACAGTTTATCTGCAATATTGTATTTTGTTGTACTTGCTTTTTAATGGGCCTATCTTGATATTGAAGGAAATATGCCCTAGAGGCAATAATAAAGTTATTATTTATTTCCTTATATCATGATAAATGTTTATTATTCATGCTAGAATTGTATTAACCGGAAACATAATACATGTGTGAATACATAGACAAACAGAGTGTCACTAGTATGCCTCTACTTGACTAGCTCATTAATCAAAGATGGTTATGTTTCCTAACCATGGACAAAGAGTTGTCATTTGATTAACGGGATCACATCATTAGTTGAATGATCTGATTGACATGACCCATTCCTTTAGCTTAGCACCCGATCGTTTAGTATGTTGCTATTGCTTTCTTCATGACCTATACATGTTCCTATGACTATGAGATTATGCAACTCCCGTTTACCGGAGGAACACTTTGTGTGCTACAAAACGTCACAACGTAAATGGGTGATTATAAAGGTACTCTACAGGTGTCTCCAAAGGTACATGTTGGGTTGGCGTATTTCGAGATTAGGATTTGTCACTCCGATTGTCGGAGAGGTATCTCTGGGCCCTCTCGGTAATGCACATCACATAAGCCTTGCAAGCATTGCAACTAATGAGTTAGTTGCGAGATGATGTATTACGGAACGAGTAAAGAGACTTGCCGGTAACGAGATTGAACTAGGTATTGAGATACCGACGATCGAATCTCGGGCGAGTAACATACCGATGACAAAGGGAACAACGTACGTTGTTATGCGGTCTGACCGATAAAGATCTTCGTAGAATATGTAGGAGCCAATATGAGCATCCAGGTTCCGCTATTGGTTATTGACCGGAGACGTGTCTCGGTCATGTCTACATTATTCTCGAACCTGTAGGGTCCGCACGCTTAAGATTTCGATGACAGTTATATTATGAGTTTATGAGTTTTGATGTACCGAAGTTAGTTCGGAGTCCCGGATGTGATCACGGACATGACGAGGAGTCTCGAAATGGTCGAGACATAAAGATTGATATATTGGACGGCTATATTCGGACACCGGAAGTGTTCCGGGGAAGTTTCGGATAAAACCGGAGCACCGGGGGGTTACCGGAACCCGGGGTTAATGGGCCTCATGGGCCTAAAGTGGAGAAGAGGAGGGGCTGCCAGGGCAGGCCGCGCGCCCCCTCTCCCCCTAGTCCGAATTGGACAAGGAGGGAGGGGCGGCGCCCCCCTCTCCTCTCTCCCTTCCTTCCCCCTCTCCTAATTGGACAAGGAAAGGGAGGGGAGTCCTACTCCCGGTAGGAGTAGGACTCCTCCTGCGCGCCTCCTCCTAGGGCCGGCCGCGCCCCCCTTGGATCCTTTATATACGGAGGCAAGAGGCACACCATGGACACAAGTTGATCCACGTGATCATATTCTTAGCTGTGTGCGGTGCCCCCTTCCACCATAGTCCTCGATAATATTGTAGTGGTGCTTAGGCGAAGCCCTGCGACAGTAGAACATCAAGATCGTCACCACACCGTCGTGCTGACGGAACTCTTCCCCGACACTTTGCTGGATCGGAGTCCAGGGATCGTCATCGAGCTGAACGTGTGCTAGAACTCGGAGGTGCCGTAGTTTCGGTGCTTGATCGGTCGGGCCGTGGAGACGTACGACTACATCAACTAAGTTAACGCTTCCGTTGTCGATCTACAAGGGTACGTAGATCACACTCTCCCCCTCTCGTTGCTATGCATCACCATGATCTTGCGTGTGCGTAGGAAATTTTTTGAAATTACTACGAAACCCAACAGTGGCATCCGAGCCTAGGTTTTATATGTTGATGTTATATGCACGAGTAGAACACAAGTGAGTTGTGGGCGATATAAGTCATACTGCTTACCAGCATGTCATACTTTGGTTCGGCGGTATTGTTGGACGAAGCGGCCCGGACCGACATTACGCGTACACTTACGCGAGACCGGTTCTCCCGACGTGCTTTGCACATAGGTGGCTGCGGGTGACAGTTTCTCCAACTTTAGTTGAACCGAGTGTGGCTACGCCCGGTCCTTGCGAAGGTTAAAACAACACCAACTTGACAAACTATCTTGTGGTTTTGATGCGTAGGTAAGATTGGTTCTTGGTTAAGCCCGTAGCAGCCACGTAAAACTTGCAACAACAAAGTAGAGGACGTCTAACTTGTTTTTGCAGGGCATGTTGTGATGTGATATGGTCAAGACATGATGCTAAATTTTATTGTATGAGATGATCATGTTTTGTAACCGAGTTATCGGCAACTGGCAGGAGCCATATGGTTGTCGCTTTATTGTATGCAATGCAATCGCGTTGTAATGCTTTACTTTATCACTAAGCGGTAGCGATAGTCGTGGAAGCATAAGATTGGCGAGACGACAACGATGCTACGATGGAGATCAAGGTGTCGCGCCGGTGACGATGGTGATCACGACGGTGCTTCGAAGATGGAGATCACAAGCACAAGATGATGATGGCCATATCATATCACTTATATTGATTGCATGTGATGTTTATCTTTTATGCATCTTATCTTGCTTTGATTGACGGTAGCATTATAAGATGATCTCTCACTAATTATCAAGAAGTGTTCTCCCTGAGTATGCACCGTTGCGAAAGTTCTTCGTGCTGAGACACCACGTGATGATCGGGTGTGATAGGCTCTACGTTCAAATACAACGGGTGCAAAACAGTTGCACACGCGGAATACTCAGGTTATACTTGACGAGCCAAGCATATACAGATATGGCCTCGGAACACGGAGACCGAAAGGTCGAGCGTGAATCATATAGTAGATATGATCAACATAGTGATGTTCACCAATGAAACTACTCCATCTCACGTGATGATCGGACATGGTTTAGTTGATTTGGATCACGTAATCACTTAGAGGATTAGAGGGATGTCTATCTAAGTGGGAGTTCTTTAAGTAAATTATTTGAACCTAAATTTATCATGAAACTTAGTACCTGATAGTATCTTGCTTGTTTATGCTTGATTGTAGATAGATGGCCCGTGCTGTTGTTCCGTTGAATTTTAATGCGTTCCTTGAGAAAGCAAAGTTGAAAGATGATGGTAGCAATTACACGGACTGGGTCCGTAACTTGAGGATTATCCTCATTGCTGCACAGAAGAATTACGTCCTGGAAGCACCGCTGGGTGCCAGGCCTGCTGCTGGAGCAACACCAGATGTTATGAACGTCTGGCAGAGCAAAGCTGATGACTACTCGATAGTTCAGTGTGCCATGCTTTACGGCTTAGAATCGGGACTTCAACGACGTTTTGAACGTCATGGAGCATATGAGATGTTCCAGGAGTTGAAGTTAATATTTCAAGCAAATGCCCGGATTGAGAGATATGAAGTCTCCAATAAGTTCTATAGCTGCAAGATGGAGGAGAACAGTTCTGTCAGTGAGCATATACTCAAAATGTCTGGGTATAATAATCACTTGATTCAATTGGGAGTTAATCTTCCAGATGATTGCGTCATTGACAGAATTCTCCAATCACTGCCACCAAGCTACAAGAGCTTCATGATGAACTATAATATGCAAGGGATGAATAAGACTATTCCCGAGCTCTTCGCAATGCTGAAAGCTGCGGAGGTAGAAATCAAGAAGGAGCATCAAGTGTTGATGGTCAACAAGACCACTAGTTTCAAGAAAAAGGGCAAAGGGAAGAAGAAGGGGAACTTCAAAAAGAACAGCAAGCAAGTTGCTACTCAAGAGAAGAAACCCAAACCTGGACCTAAGCCTGAAACTGAGTGCTTCTACTGCAAGCAGACTGGTCACTGGAAGCGGAACTGCCCCAAGTATTTGGCGGATAAGAAGGATGGCAAGGTGAACAAAGGTATATGTGATATACATGTTATTGATGTGTACCTTACTAATGCTCGCAGTAGCACCTGGGTATTTGATACTGGTTCTGTTGCTAATATTTGCAACTCGAAACAGGGACTACGGATTAAGCGAAGATTGGCTAAGGACGAGGTGACGATGCGCGTGGGAAACGGTTCCAAAGTCGATGTGATCGCAGTCGGCACGCTACCTCTACATCTACCTTCGGGATTAATATTAGACCTAAATAATTGTTATTTGGTGCCAGCGTTAAGCATGAACATTATATCTGGATCTTGTTTGATGCGAGACGGTTATTCATTTAAATCTGAGAATAATGGTTGTTCTATTTATATGAGTAATATCTTTTATGGTCATGCACCCTTAAAGAGTGGTCTATTTTTATTGAATCTCGATAGTAGTGACACACATATTCATAGTGTTGAAGCCAAAAGATGCAGAGTTGATAATGATAGTGCAACTTATTTGTGGCACTGCCGTTTAGGTCATATCGGTGTAAAGCGCATGAAGAAACTCCATACTGATGGACTTTTGGAACCACTTGATTATGAATCACTTGGTACTTGCGAACCGTGCCTCATGGGCAAGATGACTAAAACACCGTTCTCCGGTACTATGGAGAGAGCAACAGATTTGTTGGAAATCATACATACAGATGTATGTGGTCCGATGAATATTGAGGCTCGTGGCGGATATCGTTATTTTCTTACCTTCACAGATGACTTAAGCAGATATGGGTATATCTACTTAATGAAACATAAGTCTGAAACGTTTGAAAAGTTCAAAGAATTTCAGAGTGAAGTTGAAAATCATTGTAACAAGAAAATAAAGTTTCTACGATCTGATCGTGGAGGAGAATATTTGAGTTACGAGTTTGGTGTACATTTGAAACAATACGGAATAGTTTCGCAACTCACGCCACCCGGAACACCACAGCGTAATGGTGTGTCCGAACGTCGTAATCGTACTTTACTAGATATGGTGCGATCTATGATGTCTCTTACTGATTTACCCCTATCGTTTTGGGGTTATGCTTTGGAGACGGCTGCATTCACGTTAAATAGGGCACCATCAAAATCCGTTGAGATGACGCCTTATGAACTATGGTTTGGCAAGAAACCAAAGTTGTCGTTTCTGAAAGTTTGGGACTGTGATGCTTATGTGAAAAGGCTTCAACCTGATAAGCTCGAACCCAAATCAAAGAAATGTGTCTTCATAAGATATCCAAAGGAGACAATTGGATACACCTTCTATCACAGATCCGAAGGCAAGACTTTTGTTGCTAAGTTCGGAAAATTTCTGGAGAAGGAGTTTCTCTCAAAAGAAGTGAGTGGGAGGAAAGTAGAACTTGACGAGGTAACTGTACCTTCTCCCTTATTGGAAAGTAGTGCATCACAGAAAACTGTTTCTGTGACACCTACACCAGTTAATGAGGAAGCTAATGATGATGATCATGAAACTTCAAAACAAGATACTACTGAACCTCGTAGATCAACCAGAGTGAGATCCGCGCCAGAGTGGTACGGTAATCCTGTTCTGGAAGTCATGCTACTAGATCATGATGAACCTACGAACTATGAAGAAGCGATGGTGAGCCCAGATTCCGCAAAATGGCTTGAAGCCATGAAATCTGAGATGGGATCCATGTATGAGAACAAAGTATGGACTTTGGTTGACTTGCCCAATGATCGGCAAGCAATTGAGAATAAATGGATCTTCAAGAAGAAGACTGACGCTGACGGTAATATTACTGTCTACAAAGCTCGACTTGTCGCAAAAGGTTTTCGGCAAGTTCAAGGGATTGACTACGATGAGACCTTCTCACCCGTAGCGATGCTTAAGTCTGTCCGAATCATGTTAGCAATTGCCGCATTTTATGATTATGAAATTTGGCAGATGGATGTCAAAACTGCATTCCTGAATGGATTTCTGGAAGAAGAGTTGTATATGATGCAACCAGAAGGTTTTGTCGATCCAAAGGGAGCTAACAAAGTGTGCAAGCTCCAGCGATCCATTTATGGACTGGTGCAAGCCTCTCGGAGTTGGAATAAACGCTTTGATAGTGTGATCAAAGCATTTGGTTTTATACAGACTTTTGGAGAAGCCTGTATTTACAAGAAAGTGAGTGGGAGCTCTGTAGCATTTCTGATATTATATGTGGATGACATATTACTAATTGGAAATGATATAGAATTTCTGGATAGCATAAAGGGATACTTGAATAAGAGTTTTTCGATGAAAGACCTCGGTGAAGCTGCTTACATATTAGGCATTAAGATCTATAGAGATAGATCAAGACGCTTAATTGGACTTTCACAAAGCACATACCTTGACAAAGTTTTGAAGAAGTTCAAAATGGATCAAGCAAAGAAAGGGTTCTTGCCTGTGTTACAAGGTGTGAAGTTGAGTAAGACTCAATGCCCGACCACTGCAGAAGATAGAGAGAAAATGAAAGATGTTCCCTATGCTTCAGCCATAGGCTCTATCATGTATGCAATGTTGTGTACCAGACCTGATGTGTGCCTTGCTATAAGTTTAGCAGGGAGGTACCAAAGTGATCCAGGAGTGGATCACTAGACAGCGGTCAAGAACATCCTGAAATACCTGAAAAGGACTAAGGATATGTTTCTCATATATGGAGGTGACAAAGAGCTCATCGTAAAAGGTTACGTTGATGCAAGCTTTGACACTGATCCGGACGATTCTAAATCGCAAACCGGATACGTGTTTACATTAAACGGTGGAGCTGTCAGTTGGTGCAGTTCTAAACAAAGCGTTGTGGCGGGATCTACATGTGAAGCGGAGTACATAGCTGCTTCGGAAGCAGCAAATGAAGGAGTCTGGATGAAGGAGTTCATATCCGATCTAGGTGTCATACCTAGTGCATCGGGTCCAATGAAAATCTTTTGTGACAATACTAGTGCAATTGCCTTGGCAAAGGAATCCAGATTTCACAAGAGAACCAAGCACATCAAGAGACGCTTCAATTCCATCCGGGATCTAGTCCAGGTGGGAGACATAGAGATTTGCAAGATACATACGGATCTGAATGTTGCAGACCCGTTGACTAAGCCTCTTCCACGAGCAAAACATGATCAGCACCAAGGCTCCATGGGTGTTAGAATCATTACTGTGTAATCTAGATTATTGACTCTAGTGCAAGTGGGAGACTGAAGGAAATATGCCCTAGAGGCAATAATAAAGTTATTATTTATTTCCTTATATCATGATAAATGTTTATTATTCATGCTAGAATTGTATTAACCGGAAACATAATACATGTGTGAATACATAGACAAACAGAGTGTCACTAGTATGCCTCTACTTGACTAGCTCATTAATCAAAGATGGTTATGTTTCCTAACCATGGACAAAGAGTTGTCATTTGATTAACGGGATCACATCATTAGTTGAATGATCTGATTGACATGACCCATTCCATTAGCTTAGCACCCGATCGTTTAGTATGTTGCTATTGCTTTCTTCATGACTTATACATGTTCCTATGACTATGAGATTATGCAACTCCCGTTTGCCGGAGGAACACTTTGTGTGCTACCAAACGTCACAACGTAAATGGGTGATTATAAAGGTACTCTACAGGTGTCTCCAAAGGTACATGTTGGGTTGGCGTATTTCGAGATTAGGATTTGTCACTCCGATTGTCGGAGAGGTATCTCTGGGCCCTCTCGGTAATGCACATCACATAAGCCTTGCAAGCATTGCAACTAATGAGTTAGTTGCGAGATGATGTATTACGGAACGAGTAAAGAGACTTGCCGGTAACGAGATTGAACTAGGTATTGAGATACCGACGATCGAATCTCGGGCAAGTAACATACCGATGACAAAGGGAACAACGTATGTTGTTATGCGGTCTGACCGATAAAGATCTTCGTAGAATATGTAGGAGCCAATATGAGCATCCAGGTTCCGCTATTGGTTATTGACTGGAGACGTGTCTCGATCATGTCTACATTATTCTCGAACCTGTAGGGTTCGCACGCTTAAGGTTTCGATGACAGTTATATTATGAGTTTATGAGTTTTGATGTACCGAAGTTAGTTCGGAGTCCCGGATGTGATCACGGACATGACGAGGAGTCTCGAAATGGTCGAGACATAAAGATTGATATATTGGACGGCTATATTCGGACACCGGAAGTGTTCCGGGGAAGTTTCGGATAAAACCGGAGCACCGGGGGGTTACCGGAACCCCCCGGGGGGTTAATGGGCCTCATGGGCCTAAAGTGGAGAAGAGGAGGGGCTGCCAGGGCAGGCCGCGCGCCCCCTCTCCCCCTAGTCCGAATTGGACAAGGAGGGAGGGGCGGCGCCCCCCTCTCCTCTCTCCCTTCCTTCCCCCTCTCCTAATTGGACAAGGAAAGGAAGGGGAGTCCTACTCCCGGTAGGAGTAGGACTCCTCCTGCGCGCCTCCTCCTAGGGCCGGCCGCACCCCCCCTTGGATCCTTTATATACGGAGGCAAGAGGCACACCATGGACACAAGTTGATCCACATGATCATATTCTTAGCCGTGTGCGGTGCCCCCTTCCACCATAGTCCTCGATAATATTGTAGTGGTGCTTAGGCGAAGCCCTGCGACAGTAGAACATCAAGATCGTCACCACGCCGTTGTGCTGACGGAACTCTTCCCCGACACTTTGCTGGATCGGAGTCCGGGGATCATCATCAAGCTGAATGTGTGCTAGAACTCGGAGGTGCCGTAGTTTTGGTGCTTGATCGGTCGGGCCGTGGAGATGTACGACTACATCAACTAAGTTAACGCTTCCGTTGTCGATCTACAAGGGTACGTAGATCACACTCTCCCCCTCTCGTTGCTATGCATCACCATGATCTTGCGTGTGCGTAGGAAATTTTTTGAAATTACTACGAAACCCAACAGATATATGCATGCTTCTGACAAAATAATTCATCAGCCCATACAAATCAGACATTTCTTATAATAAAATATGTATTGGGCCAGGCCCCATGTAGGCTAGATTGGTGGACCGGGCTATGAAATTTATAATGATTCCATTTGGTCGCTAGCAATGCCACGTCAGCTTAACCACATCAGATCCTATGTGGCTCAGAGAGATGGGTAATGACCAAACCAAAATTTTGGTCAATAGAGATCTGGGACCAAAATTTTAGAAAGGTCATGTTTGTTCGTTCTTGACGGCCAACTGTTGACCTTTTGAATTTGGTCAAAACAAGGTCATAAAACATGAATAATGATGATTTAGTGACCAAAATGGAGGGTCAACAATGAAAAAATTTCTTGTAGTGTACTAACGCGGCGGTCACGGCCGGTCGTGCAACACCGTCCGCCGTTGCCGCTGGTGGTGTTGGCCGCGGCGCCTCGGCTTCTGGCGGAGCTGCTACTGGAGCTATGCCCGCCAGTACGACTGCCTCGGCGAGCGCGGCCGATCGTCTAGCGCCGGGCGGTGGTGGTGGACGGGGTGTTGTACTTCCTTCAAGGCCGGTGGCAACGGGACCGGTGGCAACAGGGGTACAGCCCCGCATCGGGACTGCTCGGGGTACCCAGTCTTCCGAGCGACAGGGGGCCATTGCTTCAAGTGCACTGATGTCGACCCACACATCCAAGACCAACACACGACAGCCGGATGAAGTGGCGCAGCCACCGGCAGCCAAGGCGTTGGCCCTAGGAAGGGGTCGTGGCGGGCAAGGGCATGATGGATACATTGGTTACAACAGAGATTCTCAGAACTACAACCGATACGGTCAGTGGGGAGATGACGGATATGATGCTTATGGTGAGGGACTGCACAGTGGATCTTCATACGGTGGCGGCCGTGGTTATAACCGGTACAATCCTGATAACACTGGACATTTTCATGGTCCGCCCGGTAATTTTGTGAAGGTGTCATCGGACCCAGGGATCGATTCCGAGGTGGCTATCGTCGCAGTGGGAGAGGGAGACGACCACCACCGCCTTGTCACTATCCACCGCCACCACCGCATGCTGCGGAGATGCTTTCAGAGGAGGAGCTTGAGCATGCAGCTGAGGGGGTGGGAGACACATCGACGTTACCCGCGGTGGCACTGGACACGGTTCGGGCTCTCGCAGCAGTGAATGTTCCGGTGACTACAGGAGGTGTTAAGTCTAAGGATGGTATGTCTGATAAAGGGATGGAGAAAGCGGAGGGCGAAAAGCTCTCTAAATGGGCAATTAAAAAGAAAAAGTTGCCCCGTTATAGATGTGGTGAACCGGGTCATTTCATGGCAGAGTGTACGAATGAGCTTTGTGATTACTGCCTCTGTTCCCAGCATTTGACCGGGGAATGCCCTCTCCTTTCCGGTCCTAAGCCTGGCATTAACATCTTTGGGGTCTGCTGTAAGGAGTTGATGTTCTTTGAGACACCGGAGGTGGATCCTCTACCACATGATTGAGAGTTCCTTCCCGGCAGTTATCAGAGTTACTAATGGATAGTTGACCTAGGCTCAGATCGTCAGACAGCTATGTGAGCTAGTGCCGGGTAATTATCAGTGGCACCTGGAGCAGTTAGAAGGTCAGTCTTATAAGGTTAACTTTCCCACTAAATAGGATCAGATGCATGTTCTTAAGTGGGGTTTATGCAGAGTTACGAGCACAAACACTGTTATCGCTTTCGACGAGTGGAAGCAGGAGGATCCTGAGGGTACACCTTTGGAGAAGGTGTGGGTTCGTTTCTATGGTGTGCCACCTAAATATGTAAAACATTTTCTGATTGCTTGGAGTTTGGGTGGTTTGATTGGTAAGACAGCAAAGGTGGACATGCCATTCACTCACGCACAAAACGTTGTGATGTTTTTGGTCAGTGTTGTGAGTGTTGAGCATATACCAGATGTAGTCAGATGGACACATGCTGGAGTCACTTATGTCTTAGAGCTTGAGATTGAGGATACTGCAATTCCCGAGGATGGAGATGGGACACAAGACATGGATACTACTGAGGGGGGCGGCGCACCCGGGAACCAGGAGAAGGGGCCCGATGACACACTGCCAGAGTCGGACAAGGGGCCTGCTACACAGTCCGATAAGGTACACAGTTCTACCAAAGAGGCGCCCCCATCCACCACTCTGATGAACACGCTTCGCTTTGGCTCTTTTGCATCGGGGTCCGCTCCTAGCCGGTTATGGAGCACCAGGGTCGAGGCAGACGACCTGACAGAGCTTGAGCTGCCACCAGTGCCGAGTCTAGTCGGCAATGTGACGACCATGGAGTCTACTCCCGGTGCGAGGGTGGCTTCTATTGGGATGGCCGCGGGTTTGGGAGGCCTTGGGCAGGATGTCCATCACACCTAGATACCACAGCCTGACATTTCACCGGCGGGAGGATCGCCTGGACAGGAGATCTACGGCGCGCTTCCTACTTCGGCGTCTCCGATCGAGTTGGGGGTGAGATGCGGGAAGGAGTCCCGTGTCGTAACCCCTCTGCAGTTTTGCACCGAGCAGGGTGGCCGAGGTATGACGATTTCCACGGGTGATAAGGGGGACGAGATTTGTGAGCAGGCGGCTCCACGGTCCTCCTCCCCCTTGTCACCCACAACGGCAGTTCACTCCACCACGCCCTATCCTCCTTCACCGACGATACGGGAAGGGTGTGGGAGTCCTGACCGTATCCCGCACGAGAGGACCACGGAGGAGCTCATCGCTTTTGGTGGGATTACGGATCCGGTGTCGGCTGGCAGGCGTGTCAGCAACCGGATCCAGGGACAGCCGGATGTGGATGACTTTCAGCTAGCGCGTGCCAAGAGGGCTGCTGTCGGTGTCAAAACCGGCGGATCTCGGGTAGGGGGTCCCGAACTGTGCATCTAGGCCGGATTGTAACAGGAGGCAAGGGACACAATGTTTTACCCAGGTTCGGGCCTCTTGATGGAGGTAAAACCCTACGTCCTGCTTGATTAATATTGATGATATGGGTAGTACAAGAGTAGATCTACCACGAGATTAGAGAGGCTAAACCCTAGAAGCTAGCCTATGGTATGATTGTATGTTGTAGTTGTTGTGTCCTACGGACTAAAACTCTCCGGTTTATATAGACACCGGAGAGGGTTAGGGTTACATAAGGTCGGTTACAAAGGAGGAGATATCCATATCCGTATTGCCTAGCTTGCCTTCCACACCAAGTAGAGTCCCATCCGGACACGAGACGAAGCCTTCAATCTTGCATCTTCATAGTCCAACAGTCTGGCTAAAGGATATAATCCGGCTGTTCGGAGACCCCCTAATCCAGGACTCCCTCAGTAGCCCCTGAACCAGGCTTCAATGACGACGAGTCCGGCGTGCAGTATTGTCTTCCGCATTGCAAGGCGGGTTCCTCCTCCGAATACATCACAGAAGTATTTGAATACAAGGATAGTGTCCGACCCTGCAAAATAAGTTCCACATACCACCGTAGAGAGAATAATATTTCCACAAATCTAATTTGCTGACTTGTTTTGGCAACACGACATTATGCCATGGCCCGGTGATTATTCGAACCGTTTCCTTTAACTAGCCCCGCACATAACGCGAGGCAGTTTTTTGACACGTCTTGTCAAAGCAGAGATCGTGTCCCCTTATCACGGGATTCTCATCAATACGGGCGTGGGTAACCCAACCGCGCCATCGATTACGGCGCTTGGGGGATAAGCGAGTTTTACCAGGCTAGTGGGGACGCTTAGTTTCGTCCGCCCATATAAAGGGATAAGGATTCACCTTTTCATCCACGCCTTCTTCCTCCTTTGCTCATCCGTTTTCGCACACTCGAGCTCTAGCGCCCAAGTCCGCACTTCCCACCTCAACCTTCTCCAACCATGTCCGGAGCGGGAGGCAGGTGGATGGTCTCCTCCGTCACGGAGGGAGACATCAAGAAGCTGAGGAGAGCCGGATACCTGCCCGACGACATCGCGCACCGGCTCCCAGATGAGGGGCAGCTCATCCCCACCCCCGGGCCCCATGAGAGGGTAGTGTTCCTTACCCATTTCCTCCGCGGACTGGGATTCCCTCTCCACCCATTCGTCCGGGGGCTCATGTTCTACTACGGCCTGGATTTCCACGATCTGGCCCCGAACTTCATCCTCAACATCTCGGCGTTTATCGTCGTGTGCGAGGCCTTCCTCCGCATCAAGCCCCACTTCGGCTTATGGCTGAAGACCTTCAATGTCAAGCCGAAGGTTGTGGGCGGCCGCCAGGCAGAGTGCGGAGGCGCCATGGTGGGCAAGATGCCCAACGTTACATGGCTCGAGGGCTCCTTTGTGGAAACCATAAAGGGGTGGCAATCGGGGTGGTTCTACATCACCGAGCCGCGTGACCCTGCATGGGCAGCGGCCCCCGAGTTCCGATCTGGCATCCCCATGCGGCTCACCTCCTGGAAAGAGAAGGGCCTGTCCTGGGGTAGTTCGGGAGAGCTGACCGGACTCCAAACATGTATTCAAAACATGGTGAACAAGAAGCTCAAACTTGTCAACGTAGTCCAGGTCATGCTCCACCGCCGGATCCTCCCGTGCCAACAACGGGACTTCAACTTGTGGGAGTTCGACCCGGCGCAGCACCGAACTCTGAACAGGCTCTTCGACACAACTCACGAAGATGCCTGGAGGGTGCTGTTCAAAAGCGCCGAGGTCCCTCCTCCCATTACTGAGGATCGCGGATTCAGCACGAAGCGCCAAGCCAGTGCGGTAAGCTGCTTTACCTTTCACAGGATACTTATTTTTTATAGATTGACTCCATGCGGGATCTAAACTCCCGTACCTTTGACAGGACTGGCAGGAGACGGCCGGACAGATCGACTGTCCGGCTCCTTTGCCCGAAGGCCCAGCGGACGCTCTTCTGGCGAAGATGCTGACTCCGGCTCCTTATACGGTGCCGGAGAAGACCAAGAAGGCCAAGGGAACCCGAAAGAGTTCCCGACGCCAGGCGTCGTCGGACTCACCGTCCGATGACTCTGCGGCGCACTCCTCCCCCGAAGACGAGGAAGAAGAAGAAGATGCTCCCCCTCCAGCTGGGGGAGATAAGAAAAGGAAGGCCGCCCCAACTGGGGGGGGCGAAGGGTCCAAGAAGGGAAGGACTCTCCTTCCGGACAGTTCCACCGCCGCCGACGAAGGTGAAGACGAGTGGTTGCCCAGGGCCAAGCCCCTGGTGAGATCGTAAGTATTCGGATACCAGAGTAACTCATAGCATTCCTTTGTCGCACTGCTTTCCCTAACGCCGAACATAATTATGTAGGCCGCCACGAGCTAGTATCGATGTATCATCGGACGGCTCCCTGGGCTCGTCGGACAAGGATAGCGATCCAGTCCCGACCGCCACCTCCCCTCATCCTGCTGACGACGCCGAGGTGCTGTCTCAAGAGGCACCGGGTCGAGGGGAGACAGTCCCGGAGGCGTCTCAAGGCGACCTTCCAGACTCCGGGAGCCAAGGGGACGGGGCCCCTGAGAGCTCCGAGTTCGGCCCTCAGCCGAACACCGCGCCGGAACCTCCAGTGGTTCCGGGCTCGGGCAGGCGGCCTCCTTCCAAGAGGGGCAAGACGCCTGTGCCGGTGACCTCTGTCCATCCAGAGGCGCCGGACAATCTGCTGGAAGCGCTTCGCAGCGCTTCCATCGACGAGGAGCACCGTACTATTATGAGTGCGGTGGTCCAGAAGGTTCAGTCCGCCAAGAGCGGATTGACTGAAGCCTGTGCCAGCCTTCTAACAGGCTTTGAGGTAAGTGTTTTAAAATATAGGAAAAATATTACCGCATAGACAGTAGCCCCTGATGCTTTGTTCGGTGTTCACAAAGAAAAGCCGAACAGAGGATCAAATAATATCGCAGGAGTCTAATATAAGTATGTCAATATGCATATGCAGGCCTCGCTGCTGGCGTCCGCCGCACTGACTGCGGAGGTCGCCGTACTGAAGCAGGACCTCGAGGGGTCCAAGAAAGAGCTCGGCCTTGCCAAGAGGCAGCTCGAGGAGAACAAGGGTAAGTAATACCCTGTCTATAGATATGTATATATAAAAGAAGACGCGATTGCAAAATGACAGGATCATCGTATATTTGCCAGGGGCCACGACCGAGGTGGCGACCCTGAAGCAAGCGCTAACCAAGGCCGAAGATAAAGCGGCCAAGGAGCGCACCGAGCGGGAAAAACAAGAGGCTCGTGTGGGCGAGGTGCAGCAAGAGCTCCAGGCTCTCGTGACGAAGCACGAGGCGTTGGAGCTTGACTCGAAGACGCGAGAGTCTGAGCTTGCCGCGGCCCTCGAGAGCGCAAAAAGTGCCAAGGCCGAAGCCCAAAAGGCCCTCCAGGAGATCGACGCAATGAAGAAGATAGCGGCGGGTAAGGCATTCTATATGCAGAGCAAGCATGTAAAAGTAAATTACCGATTACTTACCCGAATTCGGAGCTCTCCAGGAGCATTCGCAGATTTGCCCCGCAGCGTGTCGGATGCCGCACAGTTTTACCAGGCCGAGGAGGGAAGCTCAACGGAGAAGCTGTTCTGGTCTCAGTATACTGGGACCGAACACCCGATGCCTCTGAGCGACCAGCTAAAGCAGCTGGTCGAGCTGCACAAGGCGGCCGAACAGGCCATGAAGGGCCTTATAGTCCGGCTGTGGCCTGGCGACGCCCTTCCGAACAGCTACTTCGGCCTGGTGAGGCGGCTTGTGGATGCCTGCCCACGGCTGGAGGTCGTCAAGCGGTCCGTCTGCATCGAAGGTGCACGCCGGGCTTTCGCCCGTGTGAAGGTGCAGTGGGCCAAGCTAGACGCTGTGAAGCTGATCAAGGAAGGGCCGCCGCAGGGCAAGGAGCATCGCACCCCCGAAATTTATTATGAGGGTGTCCTGAAGGGTGCCCGTCTTGTAGCGGACGAATGTTCAAAGGATGTAATATTTGAGTAAACTTGCTCGTGTGATCCTGTATGATGAAAACTTGTTTCATATGCGCTATGCAACGCTTGTGTGAATTTAAAATATTACCTTCTGTTTGGCCGTTTATCCAATCTGAGAGATGGCTAGTCCTCGGCTTCTGCCCCCATGCCACGAGTGCTGGGGTGTTCGGGATAAACCTGAGCACTCTTGTTCCCATGTTTGGGTCCTTCGAGGGAGGTGCTCAGCACAACGAACAAGGCAACCGGACTAATAATGCTTTATCACTCTCACTTAGCCATAGAATTCTATAATTTTAAATTTCGGCGAAGCCCCTGGTATTCGGAAGGCCGAATTCGGGGCGCGATACACGCCTTTAAGCCGGACAGGGCCGGCCCCTCGCCCTAAGCGGCATAAGTCTTTAGGGACTCGAAAACCTCGCCGAACAGCGACCAGTCTCTCGCCTTATCATGACAGTCAGTTTTAGCTTTCTCTACTGAGGTGCTCAGCCCGGCAGAACCGGGGCACAATCGCAGTAGTTCTCCTAGCGCTACCTTAGCCGATAGAGCGGAACGTAAGGTACCAAAACATAGGAGCCGGGCAAACCCAACATTTGACCAAAGACATGATTCGGAGCTGATGCATATAATGCTATAAGTTCGGGGTGCCGCACTTGTGAAAGTGTTCGGACTTTTCACACCATATTGTAGGGTACGTAAGCCCCTGGTGTATTGGCCGTACCAAAGTGTACGGTTGCAAGGCGTCGTTAATGAACACACATATATATAACAAGAATGCAATAATAGTCGTGATGTTATGCATTGTTTATTCAAAAAGGTGCGTTAAAGCAGAATGATACAGATAGTGCGATAGGCAAAGAGTGGGACTATGTGCCTTCCAAGGGCAAGCTGAGGAATAGTATTAAATCAAATATTTCGCTCGGTATTGTAATCCACCTGGGAATTCCGTGGTGTGACGTAGCTTTCTGCCTCCTTGGTTGCTGCATCATGTGTTCGGCAATAGTGCTGCCGGACAGGGTTTCCAGAGATTAAGGTCCTGAAAAAGAGAAAAATAACCAAACGGGAAGCCCCTAGTGTGGTTTAAGCCGCGTCTTGGGGCGTGCCGCAGTGTGCCCCCCTCCCCACCTGTGCCCATGGTATTTTTAATGTGTAATTATGTACGCGTGGCACGAGCTTCGCCGTTTGGCTAGGACTGGGGTGGGGGCCGCATTGCTACGCGAGCTCAGATCGCGCCAGGCGGTCTATTTGCCGATTGCTCCGAGCGCGCTTGAAGGTGTCCGGGCCTTGAAACGCCGAACTGGTGGATTGCCTTAAGAGGCTGTTTTGTGCTTCTGCTGCGAGGGCCGTAGTGTGCTCCTCTGTTCGGAGAGAGCGCTCTGTGTTTCCATTGACTGTAATAACCCCGCGAGGTCCTGGCATCTTGAGCTTGAGGTATGCATAATGCGGTACCGCATTGAATCTCGCAAATGCGGTTCACCCGAGCAGTGCATGATAACCACTGCGGAACGGGACTATATCGAAGATTAACTCTTCGCTTCGTAAGTTATCCGGGGATCCGAAGACCACTTCCAGTGTAATTGAACCTGTGCAATGGGCCTCTACGCCTAGAATGACGCCCTTAAAGGTCGTTTTTGTGGGTTTGATCCTTGAGGGGTCTATACCCATTTTGCGCACTGTGTCCTGATAAAGAAGGTTCA
This sequence comes from Triticum aestivum, assembly GCF_018294505.1. Taxonomy (NCBI): domain Eukaryota; kingdom Viridiplantae; phylum Streptophyta; class Magnoliopsida; order Poales; family Poaceae; genus Triticum; species Triticum aestivum. Next base: position 714,760,428 of record NC_057800.1, read on the forward strand.
GGCTGCTGCTGCCATCCATAAGGACTCGAGTGAGGTGAAATCCGTCGATGATTGGGTCCAGAACCAGTGCGGCGAATCTGCCATGAGGGATACTAGTGGGATGGTCCCTGCGATCGAAAGTGATCGGATAGGGGGACCACGGGTTGAACTTTGGGGCGACTGGCTCCAACGCATATACGTCCCTGAGCGCACGCTTCCGCTCCCTCTTGGGGATGTGGGTTGCGTATATCATGTTCACCGTCCGCACTTGTGGGGGAAACCTCTTCTGTCCTCCGGTGTGTGGCTGCCGGGGATCCTCCTCGTAATCGCTATGTGGCCCCTTGTCCTTGTTTTCGGCAATTAACTTGCCGGCCTGCTTGAACACCCAACAATCCCTGTTGGTTTGATTGGCTGGCTTTTCTAGGGTGACGTGTATTTGACACGAGCGATCGAGTATACGGTCCAAGCTGGACGGACCCGGCGTACTTTTTCCGCTGACCAGTTTAGAGCCTTTGAATCTGGCATTGACTGCCATATCCTCGTTATTATCACTATTAATGTGGCGCTTATGTTTGTTGCGGCGTGACCTGCTATTGCTGTCCTTGGTATCCGAAGTACCATGGTTCTTTGATATGTTATTACTGTGAGCCAGCCAGCTGTCTTCTCCCGCACAAAAGCGGGTCATGAGTGTCGTAAGAGCTGCCATAGATTTCGGCTTTTCCTGACCAAGGTGCCGGGCTAGCCATTCGTCACAGATGTTGTGTTTGAAAGCCGCTAGGGCCTCTACATCCGGACAGTCGACGATTTGATTTTTCTTTGTTAGGAACCGAGTCCAGAATTGCCTGGTCGATTCTTCTGGCTGCTGAATTATGTGGCTCAAGTCATCGACATCTGGTGGCCACACATAAGTGCCCTGAAAGTTGTTGAGGAATGCGGCTTCCAGATCTTCCCAAGAGCTGATGGACTCGGCTGGCAAGCTATTAAGCCAATGCCGCGCTGGTCCCTTGAGCTTTAGTAGGAGGTATTTGATGGCGTGTAAGTCGTCACCGCGGGCCATGTGGATGTGGAGGAGGAAATCCTCGATCCATACTGCGGGATCTGTTGTGCCATCGTATGATTCAATATTTACAGGTTTGAAACCTTCTGGGATTTGATGATCCATTACTTCGTCTGTGAAGCATAAGGGGTGTGCGGCGCCTCTGTATTGGGCTATATCGCGACGCAGCTCGAATGGGTCTTGCCCGCTGTGTTCGGCCCGGCCGGATTTGCTTTTACTGTATCCGGCGTGACGTTTATCGTCTCGCAGAGTGGCGCGCCCTCGTGATCCGTAGATCGATCTTGCATGCTTTGCTTTGTCCTCCAATATGTCTCGCAGGTCTGGCGTATCTCCCCATGCCTTTTTATTTGAATGGCGTCGGGGTGGAGGCTGAGTTTTTGGCTGGAATGCCTCTCTATCGCGGCCATGAGGTGGCCGATCAGCCATATCATAAGCTTATTCCTCCAGTCGAGGTAGCAACCTGCACTTTGGGTAACTCTTGGAGGGGCGCTCGAGTTTATATTCCTGGGCCGCGAGGACTTCAGTCCATCTGTCAGCTAGCAGATCCTGATCAGCTTGAAGCTGCTGCTGCTTTTTCTTAAGGCTATTTGCCGTGGCTATAAGCCGGCGTTTGAAGCGCTCTTGTTCGACGGGATCCTCTCGCACAACGAATTCGTCGTCGCCGAGGCTTGCCTCGTCTTCAGAGGGGGGCATGTAATTATCATCCTCCTCTGCTCCATCTGCCGCTCTCTCAGGAGGGCTGGCTCCTCCATTCTCCTGCTCTAAATCTTGCTGGAGGGGATTGTTGTTGTCTTCGGCACTATCCGGAGTATTATTATCTCCTGTGCCGGTATCACCACTTTTGCTTTGGCGGGACTTAGAGTGGCGCCGCTGACGTCGATGCTTGGGTTGCTTCTTGGAGGGGTCATCCTCCGCTATCTCGTCGCCATTGCCTTCTTTGGGTGTATCCACCATGTATATATCGTATGATGAGGTGGTTGTACAGTGCCCTGTGGGCGGTGGTTCCTCTTCACCTCCCGCATCGTCATCCATACCGTCGATGTCTTCGGAGTCGAAGTCGAGCATGTCGGTTAAGTCATCGACAGTGGCTACTAAGTGGGTGGTGGGTGGGCCTCGAAATTCTTCGTCGTCCGCATCCCAGTCCTGCCGGACATAGTTCGGCCAGGATCCTCCTGACAAGGAGAGAGACCTTAATGAGTTCAGTATGTCGCCAAAGGGCGAGTGCTGAAAAATATCCGCGGAGGTAAACTCCATGATCGGCGCCCAATCGGATTCGATAGGAACGGGCGCGGGCGGTTCGGAGTCCATGGCCGGAGAAGGATCCAGCAGTTTAACGACACGGCTCTTGTGCAAGGTAAGGTCGATGTTTGGCTCGATCGCCGCTGAGGGTAAGGCCTCCGTGGCGGGGTCCATCCACCCGTCCGCGGAAGGCGCACCTGGCTCCAAATTGAGGGTCGGAGCGGCTGCCTGTGCGATCTCCTGGACACTGTCCAATGGTAGCGCTAAACCGCACTGATCGTGACCGCGTGACGCACAAGGCAGAGGCTCGAATCCATCGAAGATCAAGTCTCCGCGGATATCAGCCGTGTAGTTTAAGCTCCCAAACCTGACCTGGTGGCCAGGGGCGTAACTTTCAATCTACTCTAGATGGCCAAGCGAATTGGTCCGCAGTGCAAAGCCGCCGAAGACGAAGATTTGTCCGGGGAGAAAAGTCTCACCCTGGACTGCATCGCTATCGATGATAGTAGGAGCCATCAAGCCTAACGGCGACGACACAGAGGAAATCTCAATGAAAGCACCAATGTTGGTGTCAAAACCGGCGGATCTCGGGTAGGGGGTCCCGAACTGTGCGTCTAGGCCGGATGGTAACAGGAGGCAGGGGACACAATGTTTTACCCAGGTTCGGGCCCTCTTGATGGAGGTAAAACCCTACGTCCTGCTTGATTAATATTGATGATATGGGTAGTACAAGAGTAGATCTACCATGAGATCAGAGAGGCTAAACCCTAGAAGCTAGCCTATGGTATGATTGTATGTTGTAGTTGTTGTGTCCTACGGACTAAAACTCTCCGATTTATATAGACACCGGAGAGGGTTAGGGTTACACAAGGTCGGTTACAAAGGAGGAGATATCCATATCCGTATTGCCTAGCTTGCCTTCCACGCCAAGTAGAGTCTCATCCGGACACGAGACGAAGCCTTCAATCTTGCATCTTCATAGTCCAACAGTCTGGCTAAAGGATATAATCCGGCTGTCCGGAGACCCCCTAATCCAGGACTCCCTCAGCTTCCATGCTACGTCATGCCGAGACTACTGCAGGTACGTCATTTGATATAAGTTGTTCAATTTTACACTTCTCTGAGAATGAGTTAGTTGATAAGGCAAATGACTTAGGCATTTCTTTGGGATCAAATGAAACCGAGGTCGTCAAATCCGTTAATGATCTTTTAGACATGGAAGCGGAGAGGGCTTCTGAGATCATTCATAATCTTGCCTCTATCCAACCTATGAATGACAATGACATGAATAATTTAGGTATTAATGATCTTGCAAATATCTGTAATAATCTCTTTCCTAGTGTCGAGGCTGAAGATGAGGAGGAAGTTGATAGGTATTAATGATCTTGCAAATATCTGTAATAATCTCTTTCCTAGTGTCGAGGCTGAAGATGAGGAGGAAGTTGAGAACACAGATACGGTAGAGCCTCTCTTGACGGAGGAGGCAGTGTCTGTCATAGATAATAATATCGTCCCGCAGGGTGTTGGGGAGAAGCCCAAACGACCCTGGAAGCGGAAATTTTATCCTACTTCGGCAGTACGCAGAAGTGCTAGAGTTAAACTTAAGAAAAAATTCCATGATGACTTATGAAAGGACTCTTTTGGAATACCAGAGGTCTAGCAGACTTGGCTAAACAAAGATTCTTAGCAGAGACAACATTAGAGCATCACTTAGATTTTGTTGCACTTTTGGAAACTGGACGAGATAATTTCACATCCCAATTCCTTCAAACCCTCTCCAGTGGTATCGATTTTGATTGGCACATTTTACCACCTAGAGGAAGATCTGGCAGGATTTTACTAGGAGTACGGTGTGAGACGTTAGAGGTGCTTAATGTGGTGTAGGGAGACTTTTCAGTTAAATTCAGGGTGAGATCAAAATTGGATGGGTTCCGATGGTCGCTAGTTGCGGTATATGGGGCAGCGCAACCTGAATTTAAACCTGATTTTCTTGCCGATTTAGTGCGGATTTGTGGAGATGAAAATCTGCCACCACTAGTCGGGGTGGATTTTAACATCATCCGAAGAAGAGAAGAAAAGAATAATGACAATTTCGATGGACGGTGGTCTATGATGTTTAACATGATTATCGAGAGCCTCAATTTGAGAGAAATTGAGCTCACCGGTAGACAGTTCACATGGGCCAACTCTTTACCTGTTCCGACTTATGAAAAGCTTGACAGGGTACTTGCTAGTGTGGAGTAGGAACAAAAATATCCGTTGGTGTTGGTTCATGCACCACTCTTTTTAGATTCGGGAGAGGCTACCCATGTTGCAAACAAAAATACCTTCTCCTTCGAGCAAAGCTAGTTTGAGTGAGAAGGATTTATGGAGATGATTGCACGCGAATGGGCTAAGCCGGTTACGGGAAGAACACATGTCGAGAGATGGCAAAATAAGATTAGACACCTCCTACAATTTCTGAGAGGATGGGCCAGGAATGAGAGTGGGATTTATAAGCAGAAAAAAGAACGTCTAACGCAACTCATTGAGGCACTCGATGTAAAGGCCGAAACCACTCTTCTTTCCGTTAATGAACATCGAACCAAGTCCGAGGCTGAGCAAGGCCTACGTGCTCTCTTGAGAGAGGAGGAACTCAAGTGGGCGTTGCGTGCGAAAAGCTTAAGGTTGTCCAAGGGGACGACAACACACAGTTTTTCCATATGGTTGCAAATGGTACACATAGGAAGAAGAAAATCATACAGCTTGAACAGGACGAGGGAACAATAGTGGGGCATGAAAATTTGAAAACGTATATCTCCAACTATTATAAAAGCCTTTTTGGACCTCCCAATACTTCCACGGTGTCTCTTGATGAGTCTGTGATTGATGATATACCTCAATTACACGCAGCGGAGAACGATGTTCTCTCTGCACCGTTTACTGAAAAATAAGTTCATTTGGCCATAACTCAAATGAAGCCGAATAAAGCATCGGGACCAGATGGGTTTCCAGCTGAATTCTATAAGAAATGTTGGCATATCATTAAAGATGATCTTATGCCTATGTTTCATGATTTTTTCGATGGCCATTTGGAGTTGTTTCACCTAAACTTTGGTACGATAACGTTATTACCGAAGAAGAGTGAGGCGGTCCGGATAGAACAATTTCGACCCATTTGCCTGCTGAATGTGAGTTTTAAAATCTTCACAAAGGTTGGAACCAATAGATTGACACAAATTGCTCCCACAGTGGTTCAACCTAGTCAGACAGCATTCATGCCGGGACGACACATACTCGAAGGAGTAGTTGTCTTACATGAAACACTTCATGAGATTCACTTGAAGAAACTAGATGGGGTTATCTTAAAAGTGGATTTCGAGAAGGCTTATGATAAAGTAAAATGGCCTTTTCTTCAGCAGGCAATGCGCATGAAGGGTTTTAGTGAAACTTGGAGGCACCAGGTGGATACTCAAGTCCAGAAGGGCAGTGTCGAAATTAAGGTGAACGATGACATTGGTCACTATTTCCAGACGCATAAGGGGTTGAGACAAGGGGATTCCATGTCACCCCTTCTGTTCAATATTGTGGCAAATATGTTGGCCGTCATTATTGGCAGGGCCAAGCAACATGGTCATGTAGAGGGTCTAGCTCCTCATCTGGTTGATGGAGGGGTGTCCATTCTACAATATGTTGATGACACTATTCTTTTCATGGAACATGACATGGCTAAGGCACGAAAGATGAAACTTATCTTACGTCTATTCGAACAATTGTCTGGCTTAAAGATCAATTTCCATAAGAGCGAGGTGTTCTGTTTTGGGAAGGCCAAAGACGAGGAACATACTTACAGACAATTGTTTGGATGCGAATTAGGTGCTTTACCATTCAGTTACTTGGATATTCCGATTCATCACCATAAATTATCCAATAAAGAATGGAAATGTATTGAAGAACGAATTGAAAAAAAAACTCAGCTGCTGGAAGGGCAAGCTGATGTCATATGGAGGCCGATTAGTTCTGATCAACTCAGTACTAACTAGCATGCCAATGTTTTTACTTTCGTTCTTCGAAATTCCGAAAGGGGTCCGAAAGCGACTTGATTTCTTTAGATCTTGATTCTTTTGGCAGTCTGATGAGGCTAAGAGGAAATACCGTCTCGCAGGATGGGATATCCTTTGTCGACCAAAAGACCAAGGGGGTCTCGGTATTGAGAACTTGGAAATTAAGAATAAATGCCTTATGAGCAAATGGTTGTACAGGTTAGGGATATAGCCGGAGGGCATGTGGTCTCAAATCCTGCGCAATAAGTATTTGCACTCGAAAACGCTAGCCCAGGCTACCATCAGACCAACTGATTCACCGTTCTGGAAGGGACTTATGAGAACGAAGGATCTGTTCTTTCGTAGGGTCAAATTCTTGGTTGGCAACGGGATGTCAATAAGATTTTGGGAGGATACATGGTTAGGAGAGACACCTTTGGCCTTACAATATCCTACCCTTTACAATATTGTGCAATGTAAGGAAGATTACGTAGGTATCATCCTTCAAACTATTCCCTTGAATATCCAGTTCGGACGTACGTTAGTGGGTGAGAGATGGACAACCTGGATGCACTTGGTCCGGAGATTGATTGAAGTTCGACTCTCCGACGTGCCGGACTCTACACAATGAAAGTTAACTAAAAATGGGATATTTATGGTGAAATCCTTTTATACGGATTTGATTAATTCTGGCCCCCTCTCAAGGTCACTTCATATATGGAAGGTTAATGTTCCTTTGCGGATTAAAATTTTTATGTGGTTTGTCCACAAGCAAATAATACTCACAAAGGCCAACTTACTTAAGAGGCGATGGATAGGCAACTCGCGGTGTTGTTTTTGTGCTCAATATGAGACAATACAACATTTATCCATTGAATGCCCACTTGCCAAGTTACTTTGGAGAACGATTCATATAGCTTTTAATATTAATCCCCCAGTAGATATTGCGTCTTTGTTTGGGACGTGGTTAGCTGGGGTTGAACAGATCACGACAGCTCGTATTCGGATTGGAATATGTGCGTTACTATGGGCTATATGGAACTGTAGAAATGATATGATTTTTAACAGACAACACAACTTAACTTTTTTGCAGGTTATCTTCAGAGCTACAGCTTGGATCTGTACGTGGTCCTTACTCACTCCTATGGACTCCAGGGAGCCTTTGGTTACTGGGTGCAACCAATGGGAGATGGTGGCTCGGGCTATATTCAACCGGTTCGGATGGCGTTCGCATAACAGGATAGGGGGCTAGAGAGCTTGTCCTTATTATCACCATATCGGTTGTTTTTAGGCCCTTTGTATTTTTCAGATTTATGTGCTATGACTTTGCTCCGTTTGTGAGCTGTAAGACCTTTATGATGATCCTTTCTGGATTTTTAATAAAATGACCGCATGCATCATCATGATGCAGAGGCCGGGGGTATACCTCCATTTCCAAAAAAAAGTTAGCAATATAATGACCGAGTGAAACTATAGATTGAAAGGAATTGACCAAAATTTCAAAGACAAAGAACGGTCTAATAATATAGACTCTAATTGATGGTCAACAATCAGCCAGGGTCTCGGGGGCTACACCCAGTGGGTCCACTGATCATGCCCCCACTCGAAAAAACTTACCACATGCATCTCAGATGATCTTATAACCCAAGTGAATCCATGAATTTAAGATATTGGCTCTAGATTGATGAAGACGGAAATAAAATAATCCTATATACTCTAACAGATTGCCAGCGATCAATCAGAGTCTCAGGGGACCTAGTCAGTGCACTAACTGTGTCCCCGCTAGAAGAAAACATATCAGGCACTACTTGGATGACAAGTCAAAAAGTTGAATGTCCGAATGAAAATGATCAGCACTTACTGTGGTGGATAGGAGCTTTCAGAACCTCACTTGAATCGAGTGCATCCTTCAGCTTGGAGTTCATCAGCTCTACTTGAATCATGGCCCCTTTGCTAGCGTTAACCTCCTCATCCACTGGAGGACTGGCCAACGGATACAGTACACATGGAATAGTGGGAGGCGTTGCAGGCCGGGGTGCCGTATCTGCCAAGGCACTTGGACTGGCTTGTACAATACTGGTCGGTGCGTGGACACTTGCATCTGACTGAATTTCCGGAATTTTTTGTACCCTTTCATGATCGGTGTCCATCGCCACTTGATTTCGCCTTGGACTAGGTGGATCAACGTCCATTTGAACTTGCTCTTCAGTATCCTCCACAATAATCACTTCTTCAATGGCTACAACTACAAACAATGCAAAGCACCAGTACATTAGTCCTTGCTTTGTCTTTTCTACTCGGATGATTATACAAGAAAAAGAATACCTTTTGAAGTGACAACATCAATGTCAGTTTGTCCTTTGCCTTTGCACACTGTCTGCTCGATAGCTTGGCAGTTATGACTTGTAGAAGTGGTGACCCTGCATGAGAAAATGACACATGATGGTTATAACATTCGAATGATCAAAGCAAGATTCAACTACTTATACTTACTTGGACACAAATGGCACCACATTCTTCGTCTTATAGCTAGGCTGGGCTAGCAACATTAGCTGCTCAGAGGGCCTTGCGGTATCTCCAGCAGACAAGTCGACAGAAGCCAAATCAGGTGCTATTGCAACATCATCCTGGGACACTGCAGCAATTTTGTTAGTAGACAGGTTCATATCAGATATAGCCATGAGAGGTCTAGACAGAACTGGAGCTAACCTACCAAATAACAATTATCGAACCATAACACACCAGTCCATACATTACCCGTAGACATCCATAGAGAAGGTCACAGGGAACGACACTCATTAGTCACTAGTCACTATCGTGATGAGATGATTTTGCGCTCACCTTGGTTGCTGTGCCGCGGCATGGTGGTGCCAGGGATGGAGAACCCTATGGTTTGACTACCTCATCGCGGCACATATAGCTATAGGTGATGGCGAGTTGAAGCTGGGGGATTGTTGGAGGAGCAAGCCATGCATGTTGAAGTCAAGGTTTTCTTTGTTTGTTTTGTCCCACCTGCTAAATGTGATGTGGTTTGACCTTCGTAAATCCTTATTACCTCACCTTATTATACTTGCTCATAGCAGACAGGTTCATATCAGATGCATGTTGATGTCAAGCTTCCGTTCATTAGTTTCGTGATGTGGTTTGACCTTTTTTTTGGCGAGTCTTGCAAATGATGTATAAATCCTTATTACATCACCTCATTATACTTGCTCTAATGAGAAGATATACGAAGGAGATCAAGGAATTAACTGGAATTGGGTGCGGCAGCCATTAATTGGCAGGAGACGATGGGTGAGGACCTATGTATAGGGCCCCGATTGGAAGCCATGTAAATTAATACGCCTGGAAATAACTTACAAGTGTATTGTACTGTCCAACTGGATATACAAGTATTTTTACAGATGGTTGGAGAACCGGTGCTTAGATCCACCTCAACCCATTCATCGCGTCTTCGACGACCAGTGCCTCAAGTACAGCGACCCACGACTGCTGCTCGCGCTCTCTTCGTGTCCAGGACCTAGGCAGCCTGCTCGTCGCCGCCTCAATCCGCCGGCCGGAGTGAGCGCTAGCCGAGCAATGCCAAGCAGCGTGGCGGCGCGTGCACGCCTAGCTTGATCGAGACATCGTGGGAGAGGGGAATACGACGGGAAAAACTGGCCGGTAGAGGAGTGTCTCAGAAACCGGCGAAAACAGGCAGAATACAGCCGTAAGCGGGTGTAAAGTTTACGGCTCAAAAACGATCAACCAAGCACGGAACCGACGGCCATCCGATTAATTTTTACAAGCGTATAAGTTTCCCGGGGGGTTTGGGATCGGAAACGATGTTCCATCCCATGCGCGGCCTAGAAGTATTTTTCCCATGAGATCTGTAGACGGATCCTGGATTGGAGCGCTCTCAAAAATACAGTAAAAACTTCTCCGCCGTTTGCCAGAAACTGAACAACGAGCAAGAAACAATCTATCACCGAACAAAACATGCCAACAGATAAGCCGACAAGCAGAGCAGCCTAAGGGGAAGGACGGGGGGGGGGGGGGGGGGGGGGGAACCTTGGTCGCCGTCGTCCATGTGGCTGCCGAGGTCGCCGACCAAATCCTGGCCGCGGCTGCTGTGGAGGCGCGGGGAGGAGAACCCTGGACTTTGCTTGCCTCATCGCCAGGCAGACGGGCGACGGCGAGTTGAGGCTGGGGGGACGCAGCATTGGGTACGATCTGATTGGCGACGGCGAGCTGGGAGGAGGCATCGTGGAGTATGATCTGATTGGCGACGCGAGTTGGAATTCAGAGTGGGGGGAAGACGACGACCTTCCTTTGGTGCAGCGCGAGGACGGTAACGCTCCAGTCCATGCATAGCTGGCCAGCCCCAGCAGTATGTGCTGCCAATTAATGAGCATCGATCCCTTCCAAAGATTTGCTGCCCAGCAGTAGGTGGCCGCGCCCTGGGAGGATGAGCGGGGGCTGTTTCCGTGGGATTTTTTTAGAAAGTTAGACATCTGAGTTTTCAAAATTTTAATCAGCAAAATGATTTATTTTAAAATTCGAAAAAAATGCCATGCGCCAAGCCTGGCCATGATGATTCTAGGTCGGGCGTTTACAGACCCTGCCCAAAATTTGGCTCGGCCCTGGTGTAAAAAGGAGAGAGCTCCCTCCCGCGAGCGACCGGGAGGCTGGCCCTAGAGCCGCCACCGGGGCCTCCCCCTCCCGTCCTTCCCTCCCTCATCGCCACAAGGGGGCACGGTCGGGCAAAGCCTCGCCGGCGCATATGTAATTGTAGAAGGTAGAAAATGCTAATTGTGTACAAGAAAAATGTTTGTGGCAATTAAAAAAGTCCCATATTTTAAAAAAATGTACGTCACATTTTATAAAATTTGAAATGTTTCAAAAATGTGTTCGTGTCATTTTCAGAAAATGCTTGTACATTATACACAATTTTTTCCATAGTTCAAAAAATGTCTTTATCATTTCAAAAAAAATTAACATGTATTTGAAAAATATATTCAAAAGAAGTTTTGTAAAATGTTAAACATGTATACAATTATATTTTATATGTATACGAAAAATATACAATGTGTTGGAAAGCTCTCATTTAACTTATACATGTATACAAATATATTTTAAACTTTTAGATGTAGCTCTTTCTATGGGTTGTATCTTTTCTTTGTATCTTGAAAAGCTCTCATTTAACGTACTTCTCAAAACAGGCTTTCGCCCCGCCTTATATATAAAAAGCAACAACCAAAGAAAATACATGGTCAAATGATTCAAGATGGTGAGGTAGTCCTTTTACAAAACCAATTCCACGATAGCTGGTTGATGCAGAATGCACGCGATTGCGCTACCTAAAGAGAATATAGGAAAAACTGAACACAGCGCCACGCTATGCCATGGTACACCTAACCTCCATGACAACACCCTCGAAAGAGAGAAGGACGCAGCGCGTTGCCGCTGCCGAGTCCACTACGAACAAAGGTCTTCACCTGGAGCCTTGACACGAAGAGAAGAACCACAACGTTGTCTTCAAGAAGAGAGAGGCACCCGCGGCTGTCGTCGTCATCGGCACCAAGGCACAGAGCTTTCGCTCGGCAACTCACCCGTGCCACCACAAGATCTCTAGGACAAACACGGCGAGAACAGAATCCTAGATCCATATCAGAGCAGTAGCCCTATGTGACGCCCCCGATTCAATCGTACACTTATCATACATGCAAACGTGTACGATCAAGATCAGGGACTCACGGAAAGATATCACAACACAACTCTACAAATAAAATAAGTCATACAAGCATCATATTACAAGCCAGGGGCGTCGAGGGCTCGAATACAAGAGCTCGATCATAGACGAGTCAGCGGAAGCAACAATATCTGAGTACAGACATAAGTAAACAAGTCTGCCTTAAGAAGGCTAGCACAAATTAGGATACAGATCGAAAGAGGCGCATGCCTCCTGCCTGGGATCCTCCTAAACTACTCCTGGTTGTCATCAGCGGCCTGCACGTAGTAGTAGGCACCTCCAGAGTAGTAGTTGTCGTCGTAACGGTCGTGTCTGGCTCCTGGACTTCAACGTCTGGTCGCAACAACCGGGTATAGAAAGGGGAAAATGGGGAAGCAAAGCAACCGTGAGTACTCATCCAAAGTACTCGCAAGCAAGGAGCTACATTACATATGCATTAGTATCAATGAAAGGGGTAGTATATGTGGACTGAACTACAGAATGCCGGAATAAGAGGGGGATAGCTAGTCCTATCAAAGACTACGCTTCTGGCAGCCTCCATCTTGAAGCATATAGAAAAGAGTAGATGGTAAGTTCACCAAGTAGCATCGTATAGCATAATCCTATCCGGCGATCCTCCGCTCGTCGCCCTGTGAGAGAGCGATCACCGGGTTGTATCTGGCACTTGGAAGGGTGTATTTTATTAAGTATCCGGTTCTAGTTGTCATAAGGTCAAGGTTCAACTCTGGGTCATCATTTTACCGAGGGACACCGCTATTCGAATAGATAAACTTCCCTGCAGGGATGCACCACATTTTCCAACACGCTCGGTCCCCTTTGGCCGGACACACTTTCCTAGGTCATGCCCGGCCTCGGAAAATCAACACGTCGTAGCCCCACCTAGGCACAACAGGGAAGTCAGCACGTCGGTCTAAACCCTATGAGCGCAGGGGTCTGGACCCATCGCCCATTGCACACCTGCACGTTGCGTACGCGGCCGGTGAGCAGACCTAGCAAACTCCATTACAAAGGAAGTTGCGTTACGCGGTCCAACCCGACGCGCGTCGCTCAGTCGCTGACGTCACGAAGGCTTCGGCTGATACCACGACGTCGACTGCCCATAACTGTTCCCGCGTAGTTGGTTAGTGCGTATAGGCCAGTGGCCAGACTTAGATCAAATACCAAGATCTCGTTAAGCGTGTTATCTTGAAGTAACCGCGAACGTCGACCAGGGCCAGGCCCGCCTCTCTCCTGGGTGGTCTCAACCTGCCCTGTCGCTCTGCCACAAAGATCCACCCAGAGGGCCGTCGGGACAAAGGTCCTTTTAGCCCCCAATCTGTGAATCACTCGCGGGTACTCTACGACCCGACCCGTCTTTAGTCATCACATGTATCATGTATATGTATATAGGTATATACCCGTGATCACCTCCCTAGTGATCACGGAGCGATAGTATAGCACGGCAGACGGACAAGAATGTAGGGCCACTGATGATAAACTAGCATCCTATACTAAGCATTTAGGAATGCAGGTAAGGTATCAACAATTGTAGTAACAATGACAGGCTATGCAACATAATAGGATTAACGCAAAGCAGTAACATGCTACACTACTCTAATGCAAGTAGTAGAGAGAAGAATAGGCGATATCTAGTGATCAAGGGGGGGTTTGCCTGGTTGCTCTGGCAAGGAGTCGTCAACAACGTAGTCGATCGAGGCACCAGCAGCGGCGTCAGTCTCATAGTCTACCGGAGAGAAGAGGGGAAGAAACAATGAATACAATGCAAACAGATGCATATCGATGCATGGCATGACAAGTAATGGTGTCAGGTGTGCCCTAACGCAGTAGGAGGTGATACCGGCGAAGGGGGAAAACACTTTGCGTTTTCGGACAGATGAACCGGAGTGTAAAAGTTACGTGTTCGCTATGCTAGGAACATGTGGCGGACGAACAGGCTGCGTGTCTGGATTCGTCTCGTTGTTCTGAGCAACTTTCATGTACAAAGTTTTCCCATCCGAGCTACGATTTATTTTATATTAATTTTCAAAATTTTATTCATTTTTTCAAATTATTTTTTAATTTGAAATTAATAAGCAAAACGATATGGGTACCCAGCCATGTGTACATAGAATGTACACATAGGCTAACATGTGGGCCAGGAGGACCCAGTTGACCAGTCAAACTTTGACTGGTCAACAGGAGGGTGGGGCCCCCTGTCATTGACTCAGAGTTAGTTTCGGGTTTAATTAAACAAACTAACTAGGTTGGACCCACTGATCAGTGACGGTAGCGAATTAGGTGTTTATTAAATTGGTTAATTAACAAGGGGGGTCCACCGGGAAGTGAGGATTAGTGGGGTTAGTTAGAACTAATCTAATTGGGGCTATCCCCACTAACTCAACAGAGGGGGCCGGCTGGGCGCGCGTGGCCGTGGGGCACCGGCGGCCACAGGCGCCGGCAAGAGGGGACAGCAGCAGCGCCGGGAGCTGCGGCGGGCGCTTGCGGGAATTGCGGGAGACGCAGGCGAGCGAGGGCAGGCGCAGGGGCGCGGCTGGAGCAGCAATGGAGGCGGGCACGGACATGTCCGGTCGCGGTCGAGCGTGCGAGCACGACGGTAGAGGCGGCGCGCGGCCATGCGCGGGCATGCGTGCGTGAGGGCGCGAGCAGGGGCGCATCGGGCGCAGGCGGCCGCGGCCAGAGGCCGGCGAGCGCGACCATGGAGTGCGAGAGGCACAGCTCCAGGCAGGGGAGGTGGGGCGGCGTCCTAGGGCATCAGCTCGGAGGGGAAAACAGGGGGGTCGAGGGATGGCTCACAGCGGTCATGTAGGGAGGCCCATCTTGCCCGGGAATGCACTGATGGTCGCGAATTGACCTTGGGGAGCTCCGGTGACCGGTGGAGAAGAAAAGTGCTGGTGATGGCAGTGAGGTCTCCCGGCTTCGATCTGCTCCTCCAAGATGAAGTGGTTGACGACGGCGCTTCTGCTGGATATCTTCTGAGCCGACGGGAACGATGGGGGGGGCATGCAAGCGACGGCGGCCATGGTAACGGTGGGTCAATGGAGCTAGGTCAGGACGGGGGCTCGGGGCCGTGCATTTGGGCGCGGCCATGGCGCCACGGATGGCCACCACACACTCCTCTGCCCATTGTAGCGGGAGGTAGGGCAGGCGGGCTGGGCTGGTTGCTGCACATGGAACCCACTAGTACAAAGCTAGCTAGGCGTTTTCCCTTTTTTATACTAGTAAGCGTGCACGTGCAACGCATGTATAATTATATAAATATTTTCTGAGTCATCATATGTATTTTAAATCTTAATTGGGAAACGATTTTTTTTAACCGATTGATTTTGTGGCTCCTGTTCGCCGCCTCGCTCGCACAATTTGAATTAAATATAGCTTTTGCAGATAAATTTTTTTCCCATATGTGCACCATATCGCAATGGACTTCTCAACCATACAAACTTAGCAAAAACATATCACATACAACAGTATCTTGCCAATTTTGTCCCATAGCATGACACTTAAGTAACACACACATAGACAACATCTTGGTCATCAGCTCTGGATCCATATACAACAAAATGTGAAAGTAAGTTAGACATTGGGCATATTTGATCTATTATCATAACACCATCCTTTACGGAAGCAACAAACCATGCGTATTTAACTTTCATATATAACCATTATTTCTCCTTATATCTTAAGCTTAATCATATCTTCGTTGATGCTATGGACCTTCAGTGTAAACCACTAAATTAGAAACCGTCAAAGTATCAATAAGTAGGGTACACAATTAACCTTGCAAAATGCATCTCCATATATGCACAATCTATGCACTATACTACTCATCCACATGCAAGCAGCGCCAACAAGCACACACGCGGTCATCAGCGTTCCAACCAGCAGAAGTGGCATCTCCCGCGATTCATTCGCTCGACTTCTCCCGATCCTTTTATATAAATGCTTTAAATAAGTTTGCAAGAACATGAACTAATTTCATTCTTGTATGGGTGCAAAGTACAATAGAGGCTACAAAAGCGAAATATAAAGGGAACACTTAATATATTTTTTGCTGGGACAATTAGCAGACAAAATCTGATGTAATAAGCAATAAGAATAATCAGGCATGTAGTACTTATATATATAAAAAACATTTAGCATGCTCGGAGGACTCATTCTACTACCCCAATAACACTGAGTTGAGCTAAACCTGACAGGTACGCTCATTGTGCATCTCTACTGACATAATTCAATGAAAGCACATTATAAAGCCCATTAAAAGTAAATATCATTGTCAAGCTCAAGCCTGGAATAAAATTCGACAACTCAACTCATCCTAAGAAGACAATTTATATCCGCGGCACCAATGATATTACTTAAAAATACACAAATAATTTTAACGATGCGTTTTTGTCTATTCTCAAAATTTCATATTTTTTAAACCCACATACGATAGGTGCTAACTTCGATCTATAAGAATTATTCTGACTCACCAACAGATCATCACACTCAGGATCATCATCATATAGTTTTTCAATGCACCTCCTGTGTAGAGCTGAGGAGTGAGAAGAGAACACGGTCGTTACACATCAAATGTTGGCGGCGGCGCCCTTGCCGCCCCCACCCGAGCCACCTCCTACGGAGAGATCTAGGCCAACGACGGAAGCCCGCGAGGGATCGCCGGCGATAGAGTTGCCGGCGCGATCGCCGGACTGTGGAGATTCACGAGATCTGGAGTCGACGGCGCAGATCGGGGGCTTCCTGCATCCTGCAAAATGGAGAATTCTCTTCGAGGATGTTCGGGCAATCGGTCTCCGATCGGAGGGAGTCCTATTTACGTACTACCCATCGAGATGGATGGTGGTGCGCGACCTGGATGATGATATCCTAGGCGGCCGCTACCTGAACGAGGAAGAGGAGATTTCTGAAGGTACGCGTTTGTTGATTGATTGTTTCGATGTTACCATTTGTTCATTCTTGCAGGAAGAACCAGAGACGCATGATCAAACCGAGGTGATCGATCTCACGGACGCTCCCAAGCGATCAAAACCGCAGTTCGGGGGACGAGTTTCTGTCTTGGCTGATGCGGACGTTGATGTAACACCGGTGAAAGAAGATCCGGAGGAAGAATGCCTGGTGCAGTCGGTGGCTCAGCCACACGCGACCTCGCCTGTAAAGGATCTTATTAATGTTCCTGGTGATATCCACATGAGGGGCGACAGGGGGGGCGACAGGGGGGGGGGGGGGCGCCGCGGGTGCCCGTCCGGCGATCGCCGGGCCAGTGCGCTCCGGGGCGGTGGATAGACCTTAGGTCGGTGGCCGCTTCTGGGTGCTGGCCGGATCTGGCGAGGACGAGGCGGAACGGGAGGAGGATCCAGAGGCCGATCCACCGACACCGACTCCATCGGACCTCTTCTGCGAGTTCTTCAATGCGGGATATGATGAGGAAGAGGTGGCCTCAACGGTGGATCGGGTCTTGCCAGTGGAAGATCCGGCAAGGGTTGGCCTCCATGTGGGCGAGAGGAAGGAGATGGTCAGGCGCGTGGTGCATCGGCGAACGGCGGCGACGGCACTCCGGCCATGGAAGGGCCCCCTTCCTAAGGTTAGTCTTCCAAATCTAACGCTTTTCGATATGATTCATCCGGATTCGTGGATTCAAGTTAAGAGGAAGAAGAGACCGATCCGTCCGGGAAGTGTGCCGGCGGTGGCCATGGCGAGATCGCCGGCGAGGCAGTGCATCGCGATCTCGCTGATGCGGGAGAAACGTTTGAACGATTTGCTGGGCCGAACGCTCGATGGGCCGGTTCTGAGTGAGCCGGGCCCTGTACTCTGTGGGCCTGGTTTAATTGGGTATGAGGCCCAGATTAACCAAGTACATACGACGGGCGATATCGAGCGTACATGCATGTTTGACGTGCCGTCTGAGGGTTATCGATCGACGAAAGCTAGGGTTCTTCGACCGTCGGCGAGGCCATGTTTCTACGACCGAGGTGCGAGGCGTGCTCGCCGGATCCCTCCTCTCCTCAGCATGGCGGGCGGAGGTCCTCCGCCGGCCAAAACCGGCATCCAGGCCGGCGCCCCGGGCGGCGTAGGCCGCGGTGGTCCGCCGTTGATGGTTGGAGGCGGCCACGGTGGTGTTGCGACAACACTGGGCGCGGGTCGGGGACGAGCTGCCACGCCGCTCGGAGTTGGGCGCGCGGTCACGCCTCCGTTACCCAGCCAGGCGGCTCAGGGGGCGATCGGCACCCAACCACCAATGCATGGGGGCTTTCCCAGGCACGGCGTGGCGGGCCGCGGGGCACCGCCGGCGGGGACCAGATTACCCACGTCTGCCGGGGGCCGGGGTGACCTTAGGCCGCCGGCGCCTCTCCCTGTGGCTGTCGCAGGTCGCGGCAACCCGACGGCTAGGCAGCCCACTCCGGCCGTAGGTGGGCAGCATCGTCCCACGGCGGTTCAGACCGGGGCTAGGCCGCCACATTTTGTGGCTCGACAGTCGCAAAGTACGGTGGCACCAGTCCTGGAGCAGGCACAGTTTCAGGACGCTACGGCAACGGGGGGAGACTCGACGGCGCCTCGAGGAAAGTGGGGTGATGACGGGCTTAACGCGTACGGAGACGGACAACACCGGGGATCCTCGTCCACAGGTGGTGGGCGGGGATTTGCATGGCAGAGTGATGGCTCCACCGAGAGACCCTTCCTGGGGCCGACGGGAGGCTTCGTCGAAGGGGCATCAGGACCGGCTAACAGAAACCGCGGTGGTTTCGTGGTAACCGTGGCGGACGGGGTGGCCGAGGTGGTCGCTACCGCCCAAGGCAGCATCCAGTGGTTGTGGATCAGACAACGGTTGATGAGGGCATTCAGGATACTGCCATGGAGGTGGTTTCGGCTACGGCTGAGGTGGTTGCTACGGACGAGGTAGTGTCGGTGGAGGGCTCCGACAGGGCTGAGCTGGACAGGGTGGCTAAGTATGCTCGCAAGAAAGAAAGAATGCTTTGCTATCGATGTGGAAATAAGGGTCACTTCATTGCTGAGTGTGAGGCGGTCTTATGCGACACGTGTGGTAATCCAGATCATGACTCAAGGGCCTGTCCGCTTATGAGAGAGCAGCTTCCCAATCTTATGATGTATGGTGTGTTTTGTTCTGAGCTTACTTTCTTTGAGTCTCCGATCGAGAGGGAAGTTACTGATGAGGTGCGCAGTATGACAACTGGGATTGTTAAAGTGACTAAAGGTGAAGTTTCTGACGTCCAGATTGTGCAGCGGCTACGGGAGTTGGCCCCGGGTGACTTCCTCTAGGAGCTAGTCAGTCTTGAGCCTAACTCCTTCAGGGTGGAGTTTCCATCGGTGGAGGATTTACAGAGGTTACTGAGGTTTGGGATGTGTAAGGTGCCAGGCACGGAGGGCATTCTGGAGTTTCATGAGTGGAAATTGACTGAGCCTCAGGGAAAACCACTAACCCAGGCCTGGTTGCGTTTTTCGGGAGCTCCACACAGACCCATGCAGGATGCCAGGATGGTGGCTAGTCTGGCTGTTTTGGTTGGAAAGCCAGAACGTGTTGATATGGCTTTCACCAAAGCTCAGGGGGTGGCTCGCATTCTCGTCAGTATTTTGGATATTGAGTTTGTTTCGGATGTGGTGAAGTGGGCTTATCGAGGCCAGGTGTATAACATTCAGATTGAGTTCGAGGATGACAGTCTGTTTGCTGAGGCACCGGCTGCCGTCGATATTGATATGCACGAGGGTGATGATGGCATGGGGCGCAAGGAGCCTGAGATTGCTGATCCTGGTCGACAGATCGACAGACCTGGGTCGGTGGCTAAGACCACCGGAGGGTCGACCGCGCCTACATCTTATGTGCCGTCGACCACACTGCGATTTGGGTCCTTTGAGCCTACTTCTGCACCTCCGAGATTATGGAGTGATCGGGTGGAGTCTTCCGAGGAGCTTGAGCACTCCTTACCTACGTTGGACTTTGAGGACCTGAGCGTGGAGGGTCGGGGAGTGGAGGGAGGTTCGGAGATAGCGTTCTCGCCTCCCTCAGAGACTCCTGTGACGGCGGAGCTACAGGTGACTACGAGCTTGGTGGGGGGACTAAGGCAGGAGGCCTTGGCTCACCACCCTTCTGTCGCTTAGATCGGGTCTCTTGAGAGGGAGGTGCCCTCTTCGGGGGAGCGACCGGCGGTGGACTCTTCGTCTGAGCGCTCTGGAGTTTGTCCGGGGCAGTGGCGCAGGCGGCGCTTCCTGTGACGGCGTTGGCCGGACCTGAGGGAGGTCGTATGGGGCAGGAGGCCACACACACTTCCCTTTCGGCTACGGTGGAGGCGGTTTCTCCTGTCGTGCTTGGCGGGAGTCCGGGGAAGGTGTTCCCGGTCCATCCCTCCTCCTCGGCTGTCGGGATGGTGGCGCCCACAGCCTTGAGGAGTGCGGCCAAGGGGGTGGTCGGCCAGGCGGCGCCGGCTCTGACTACACCCGGCCTCCTGACCGCCGGCCTCGGGAGCCGTTCCTCACGGCCTACGGCGAGTGGCGCTACTCAAGAGGAGGTTATTTGCATTCGGCGGAATCCCTGACCCGGTATCTGAGGGGCGACGGATGAGTTCCCGTTTCCAGGACCAACCGGAGGTTGATGACATGCAACAGAGGTGCGCAATGAGAGCGGCCAAGCTTCGTGACATATAGGTCACTACCGGTATGTCAGTCAATTTATCCAATTCTATTTTGCATTTTTCTACGGATGAGATTATTCATAATGCAAATCAAGTAGGGGTTTCGCTAGGAAATAATAATTCTGAAATTCCAACTCGGTTAATGATCTTCTGGATCTGGAAGCGGAACGCGCTTTAGAAACCATTCGCAACCTAGCGGCAGTAAGACCTATGAATGATGCGGAGATTGATGCGTTGGGGGTGAGAGTGCTAGACAATTTGTGTGCAGACCTTGCACCAACCTTTAATGAGTCTGATGAGGAGGAGACTAGTATAGATGTTGTGGATCATCAACCACCACAGCCCGGTTATGAGGACCGGCCGGTGGGCAATGAAAAACCTAAACGTAAGTGGAAGCAGAAGGTGTATCCAGCATCCGCAGTACGTAGAAGTGCTAGGATCCGTACGGCCAAAAAATTTCATGATGAATTATGAAAGGAATCTTTTGGAATAGCAGAGGTCTTAAGGACTTGGCTAAAAGAAGGTTTCTCGCTGAGGCGGCACTGGAGCACCGTTTAGATTTCATTGCTCTTCCGGAAACTGGAAGAGATAATTTTGCTCCTCAGTTTCTTGCTTCTCTTGTGGGTGGTATCGATTTTGACTGGCATTGCCTTCCTCCGCGTGGACGATCGGGAGGTATCTTGCTGGGAGTGAGATGCGATTCCCTTGAGGTCCGGAGTGTTGTGATGGGCGACTTTGCGGTTAAGTTTCGGGTTAGGTCAAAAGTTGATGGGTTCGACTGGGCTTTAGTGGCGGTTTACGGAGCCGCACAACCGGAGCTTAAACCGGAATTTCTGGCGGATCTTGTTCGAATTTGTGGGTCCGAACAGCTTCCAATGCTGGTCGGGGGTGATTTCAATATCATTCGGAGGAGAGAGGAGAAGAATAATGATAACTTCGACGGGAGATGGTCGTTTATGTTCAATACCATTATTGAGAGCTTGGATCTGAGGGAGATAGAGCTTTCTGGTAGAAAGTTTACCTGGGCTAATGCTCTGCCAAACCCAACATATGAAAAGCTTGATCGTGTTCTGGCCAGTGTAGAGTGGGAGCAGAAATTCCCTCTTGTTACGGTACAAGCTTTAACGCGGGGCATATCCGATCACACACCACTGTTCGTGGACTCCGGGGAGTCCAATTATGCGGGAAACAAGAACACTTTCTCATTCGAGATGTCCTGGTTCGAACGTGAAGGTTTCTTAGACCTCGTTGCCAGGGAATGGGATAAGGGTGGTGGAGGTAGGACGGCGGTTGAACGTTGGCAGAATAAAATTAGGCACTTAAGAAGTTTCTTAAGAGGTTGGGCTAAGCACCTAAGTGGGGCTTATAAGATTGAAAAGGATAGACTCCTTGCTCTTACACAGGCCCTAGATACAAAAGCTGAGTCTACGATTCTGCTGCCTACTGAGCTCCAGGTTAAGAACGAGGCTGAGAAGAGGTTGAAAGAACTTCTCCGCGAGGAAGAGTTGAAGTGGGCGTTGCGCGCTAAGGTCCGCAAAGTAGTCCAAGGGGATGCCAATACTCAATTCTTTCACCTGATTGCGAATGGCAAGCACCGTAAGAAGCGTATATTCCAACTTGAGCAAGATGAGGGTACTATCATTGGGCAGGATAATCTCAAAACATACATCACTGAGTATTATAGACAGTTATTCGGACCACCGGAGGTTAATTGTGTGTCCTTGGATGAGTCTAGGACTGACGATGTTCCTCAGTTGTCGGTTGCCGATAATGAGATTTTGCTGGCCCCGTTTACGGAGAAGGAGGTGTTTGATGCTATTGCACAAATGAAAAATAATAAGGCTCCCGGACCAGATGGGTTTCCGGCTGAGTTCTATAAAAAGTGCTGGCACATTATTAAGGGGGATCTGTTACCTATGTTTAATGATCTTTTCTCGGGACAGCTTCAATTGTTTCACTTGAATTTTGGAACTATCACATTACTCCCTAAGAAAACGGAGGCTGTGCGTATTGAGCAGTTCAGGCCGATTTGCCTACTCAATGTTAGTTTCAAAATATTCACCAAGGTCGGGACGAACAGGCTCTCACAGATTGCGCTTTCTGTGGTGCAACAGTCCCAAACTGCTTTCATGCCGGACAGAAACATCCTCGAAGGGGTGGTTGTCCTGCATGAAACGCTCCATGAAATTCACTCTAAAAAATTAGATGGGGTAATTTTTAAGGTGGATTTCGAAAAGGCGTATGATAAGGTTAAGTGGCCATTCCTGCAACAGGCATTGCGTATGAAAGGTTTTGATGATGCCTGGCGCCATCAGGTGGAATCTTTTACGCAAAAAGGGAGTGTCGGAATTAAAGTAAATGACGATATAGGTCATTACTTCCAAACTCACAAGGGCCTCAGGCAAGGAGATCCAATGTCCCCTATCTTGTTTAACATTGTGGTGTACATGTTAGCAATTTTGATCGGAAGGGCGAAGGACAATGGACAAGTGGGTGGCT
This sequence comes from Triticum aestivum, assembly GCF_018294505.1. Lineage (NCBI taxonomy): Eukaryota > Viridiplantae > Streptophyta > Magnoliopsida > Poales > Poaceae > Triticum > Triticum aestivum. Next base: position 714,783,594 of record NC_057800.1, read on the forward strand.
TAGTACCTCATCTGGTTGATGGAGGTGTATCTATCCTTCAATACGCTGATGATACAATAGTCTTTATGGAGCATGATTTGGCCAAGGCGAGAAATATGAAGCTGTTATTATGCCTCTTTGAACAATTATCGGGGTTAAAGATAAACTTTCATAAGAGCGAGTTGTTCTGCTTTGGGAGAGCCAAAGACGAACAAGAGTCTTATAGGCAATTGTTTGGGTGCGAGTTGGGAAGTTTGCCCTTCTCATACCTTGGCATTCCGATACATCATTGTAGGCTAACTAACAGAGAGTGGAAGTGTATCGAGGATCGATTTGAGAAGAAACTGAGCTGCTGGAAGGGTAAGCTCATGTCATACGGAGGCCGGTTAATCTTGATAAACTCGGTGCTCACGAGTATGCCTATGTTCCTCTTATCTTTCTTTGAGGTTCCAGTGGGGGTTAGGAAAAGACTGGACTTCTATCGATCACGTTTCTTTTGGCAGGGTGATGAGCTCAAAAGAAAATACCGGCTTGCTAAGTGGGATATTATCTGTAGACCCAAAGACCAAGGTGGGCTTGGTATTGAGAATCTAGAAGTTAAGAACAGATGCCTTCTTAGTAAGTGGTTGTGGAAGCTCGCTTCCGGCACTGAAGCTATGTGGGTGCAAATCCTACGCAGCAAGTACCTCCAGACTAGAACATTATCCCAGGTATCAGTTAGGCCGACTGACTCGCCTTTCTGGAAAGGACTCATGAAAGTCAAAGTATTACTGTTCAATAGGACAAAAGTTGTCCTTGGAAATGGTGCTACTACATGTTTCTGGGAGGATTCTTGGCTGGGCGACTCACCCTTGGCCATTCAATATCCGTCTTTATATCGCATTGCTCAACGACGTGAGGTGTTCGTGGCAACGGTATTTCAAACGGTCCCCCTTAATATTCAGTTTAGACGGTCGTTAGTGGGCAATCGTTGGGAGGTTTGGCTCCAGTTAGTTAGGAGACTAATGGAGGTACAACTTTCTGACCAACCTGATGAATTACGCTGGAAGTTGACTAAGTCTGGAGTATTTACAGTGAGGTCAATGTATCTTGATGTTATTAATTCAAGCTCCATTCCAACATCCAAGAAGGTCTGGGATGTCAAAGTTCCTTTGAAAATAAAAGTGTTTATGTGGTTTGTTCATAAACAAGTTATTCTAACAAAGGACAACTTGATAAAGCGTAATTGGACAGGAGCTACTAGGTGTAGTTTCTGTGATCGGGATGAGACAATTAAACATCTCTTCTTTGATTGCCCGCTGGCTAAGGTTCTTCGGCAGACGGTTCATATTGCTTTCAATATTACTCCACTGACTACGGTTACCGCTTTATTTGGGAATTGGCTTAATTGGATTGACTCTGCATTAGCAAGGCATATTCGGGTGGGAGTTTGTGCGTTGATGTGGACCATCTGGTTGTGCAGAAATGATTTGGTTTTTAACAGAACATCACGAATTCATTTTTTGCAGGTTATATTCCGAGCTACGGCATTGATCCGTTCGTAGTCATTACTCACTCCGATGGAGGCCAGGGAGCATTTGGTTACTGGGTCTATCCGTTGGGAGATGGTTGCTCGGGATATCTTCAACCGGTTTGGATGGCCGTCATGTAATAGGATAGACAATTAGTTTCCCTACCTTCTTTAGCCAGCCGGTTGTGGCATTTTATTTCTGGCTAGTCTGTGTTTCTAGCCTTCTGCGCTCTGTGTGGGCTGCATTTCCTTTATTTGATTTCGAGACTTTGCAACCTTGTATGCACATTTTGCTGCTTTGATTAATAAGATGGCTGTATGCATCACTCTTGATGCAGAGGCCGGGGTACTCACCCTTTTCGAAAAACCTCCTGTGTAGAGCTTTGCGCTAGAAAAAACAACCAAACAATAGTTTGTTAACTGAATAAAGAGTTAAATGCTTGTTTATCTTCAAGCGGCCACAGAATGATGTTACCTATCAGAGATGAGTACATATATGAAGTTACTTGATCAGAAAAGAGTACATATATGAAGTTACTGATCCGGCTGCTGAATGATAGTATGACGATATTCATGTACTGATCAACAGCTAGGAAGCAAGCAGTAAAAAATAAACAAATAATAGCTCAAGTTATGGACTGCAAATTGCATTTTTGGGAGTAGTTCATACAAAAAGGATGGATATTTGCATCTGGTTACCATAGGTGAATGCTGAAACAAAGAACATGGGAACTGTTTGTATTCAAGGCAGGAGGGTAGAAAACTTCTGCGCACCTTCTTTCATATGGATATACCATCCAAGTTGTGATTATCATATGCTTTAACCCTTAGAAAGGCCTACAAAGGAGAACCAAGGAGACCATCACGTCACACATGAATTCATAATAAACTGAATGTTGTTACCTTGTTGAGAAAAGGTACCTTTAGGTCAGTAGGGAGATAATTGTCCACAAACTATTCCAACAACTTGACAGTTACTCATACATCTCTTCACGTACGAAGAAGGAATTATGAATCAGACACCTCACTATTTCAAATCTTCCTCAGAGAAATTACTGCAGAATTATTTAGCACAGTTTCAGAAGAACTAATAGGCACATTTTTGTAAATTTCTCGAGGGGTCATGGTCCTGTCGCTGCAAAAATCTTGCATGGTTTGCAAAAAAGCAGAATAATCATCGTCGCTCATGTAAGGGTATGCCTGCAGTTATGAGGTAATCAAATATCAAGTTAGCAACCGCAGGCAAACACAAGGAGCAACCATGAGAATTTTTTCAGCACCTTCATCTGGAAAGAAAATCCATTGGTTTTTGTAGCAAGGGGCTGACAACAAGGGCTTTGACATTAGCATCTACATTGCCATTGCCTTCGACGGGGCTACAACCTTCAGTAAAGTTCAGAAAGCTCTGTTTAACTATAGCCCAGCCCTGGGATAGTTTCAATGCTGCCTCTATGTAGTTTTCAGGGCAGATGTTCCTGTTTTCAGCATCAAGGTCAGCACTGCATTTGGGAGTTGTATTAATGTGAAGGCAACCATACCGACACCTGATAGAGACAACTTATTCAGAACATACATACCTGTTTTTTCAAATCTCCGTCATGGTCTTGATGAAGTCCTGGTACATTCTTTACCTTTCACAAAAAGGGGCAAAAGAATACAAGTCTTGACGAACTCCATATGCTTGATGCCCTTGAACGCCTGCTGGAGCAGTGGGAAGAGGTTCCGCCCACGCGTCACCAGGCTTTGTCGTCCTGTTGCTGGTTGGCGAGCCAAGACCTCCCGACGGCATTGTTGGTGCCGGAAACGCTGGAGAAGAGCTGCCACCGAAGTCGCCTGCAACCGCAACCGCCGCCGTCGCCCCAGATCCAGTCGCCTCCAAATCTTCCCAGCACCGACAGAAGCGTCGACGTCCTCCCCGAGCTCCTTCGTGTCGCCTCGCTCCACCGCAAGTCGTTGCCGTCGTCGCGTTCAATGGATCCGGTGAGATCCGCCGCTGACACCTGGATCCCCGCATCCCCGACCGCCTCGAGCCACGTGACACGCACTCCCGCACGGCCCAGCAGTCGATGACTCCACGCTTAAGGCGAGGCTAGTGTGCGTTGGGCGGTGGCCGGGTGGTGATCCACGATGAGGCTTCTTGTGCATGTGTCTGAGTTTAGAAGCGGCAGCAGGCAGGATATGATGCATAGAAGGGAATCATTTGCGTGATTTCAGGATCGAGATCATTGCCTTCCGTGATTGTAGAGGACGCGGGGTTGCAGCGGACGTAGCCTCTCTGGTGAAGTACGGTCAGCCATTGAAAATTGCTAAATGCACATCATATATGTAATTAGAATAATGATGGCGGTTAGATTTAGACTTGTGAGTCTAATCGTGTGGTGCTAATTGATTCCTGCGGTGTTGTGGGACTAATTACGGGGTGCACGTAAGAAAGTTCTTGTTTGATTGTTTAATAGTAGTGGAGATGATTTCACGATCGAGATCATTGCCTTCCATGATTGTAGAGGACGCGGGGTTGCAGCGGACGTAGCCTCTCTGGTGGAGTACGGTCAGCCATTGAAAATTGCTAAATGCACATCATATATGTAATTAGATTAATGATGGCGGTTAGATTTAGACTTGTGAGTCTAATCGTGTGGTGCTAATTGATTCCTGCGGTGTTGTGGGACTAATTATGGGGTGCACGTAAGAAAGTTCTTGTTTGATTGTTTAATAGTAATGGAGATGTGGGACTAATTACGGGGTGCACGTAAGAAAGTTCTTGTTTGATTGTTTAATAGTAGTGAAGAAGATATATTTGCTTTTCTGTTTTCTTTTGTTTTAACTCTCTTTTGTATTAAACTTCAGTAGTGTTTCAGTTTTATAAAATAGGAAAGTTGCACCATAAAAAGTGTTACCTAATATACCACTGCCCCAAAAAGTTTGCCACTCAAATAACGTAGTTTGTTATTTTATAAATTATAAAAGGATTTTAATGAATTGTTTAAGCCACTATTTTAGTTATTTTTGTGCATTTAAACACTTAACAAATTTTTTTTGGCTCACCACCAATATCAACAAAAGATTATTTGCGACAACTTGAACATTTTAGTTTTAAAGTTTGACAACTTTTATAGTTAGACTTGATTTTAACATTTGAATTTGAACGGGGTTTGAAACAACGTGATTTTATCAACAGTAATCGTGGTGGCATGGCGTCATTAGTAGAGGGTAAATGTAGCTTAATTATCCGGGCGTCACAATTTTCCTCCACTACAAGAAATCTCGTGCCGAGATTTAGGAGGGGGGGTGAGGGGGGGTGGGGATTTTGGGTACGGAATTCTATCGAGTCTTCTCAGCCTTGGTTGCCCACCTCGAAGAGGTCGATCCACTATGTTGATGTCTTGCTTTCTCTGCTCCATGTCATCATGATGAAATCGTCATCCTTTCTTCGGAATCTTGATCGTACTTATGAATTGGTAAAGGGCAGCTCGACAACGATAGAATGCTATAAAGGTAATCACCTGGGGTTAACCCATGAATGAACATATGAGTATCTCTCGAGTTGGAACTCAGGAAATACCTCGAGAGAAATAAAAGTAGGCATGAGAATTTTCGAGCGGTATGCAAATGTTCGATGCCTTTAACAGAGGGTGAGAGGGGTTCAGAGCAACGGAAATAAGTATTGTGTCTGACACAAGAATAGAATAAGTGAGGGAAGGTGGCTCGTAAAATACATACGAAGCCAAGTGCAAAGCATACTTCAGAATCAAGGTTGTATAGGAGAATCAGGTTTCGATCCTATGGAACTGTGGGTTATGGGCCCATAATGTGGGTTAAAAGAAGGAAGGGCATTGACATCTTGCACGGTCATGATAGCAAGGCATGTCAGAGAATAACCGGTCAGTTATGTTGGCAGCATCGTTGGTACCAAGGGCGAGGGACGAAGAGAACCATTTTCCTGCTCGTTGAACGGGGTGGACCAATAGGCAAAATTCTTATCCATCGGTGGTTACCGGAATGTCATCAACAATAGTAATAGGGTCTTGCTGACAGAATGGTACACCAAGGTGTTTACATAAGTAGAAGAATATTACTGCTTAGATCATATAGACCTCAAGAAACGTTAAACCAAACAATGGAAAGGATAATATGATTATCAAATTAAACAGAACAATGGAAAGAAAAATGTGTTTAAACACATATTTCAGGGTGGAGCGCGAGGACGGTAACGCTCCAGTCCATGCATAGCTGGCCAGCCCCAGCAGTATGTGCTGCCAATTAATGAGCATCGATCCCTTCCAAAGATTTCAACATTTAAACAGGCAAATGATTTATTTTAAAATTCGAACAAAATGCCATGCGCCAAGCCTGACCATGATGATTCTAGGTCGGGCGTTTACAGACCCTGCTCAAAATTTGGCTCGGCGGTGGTTTAAAGAAGAGAGAGCTCCCTCCCACTAGCGACCGGGAGGCTAGCCCTAGCGATGCCGCCGGGGCCTCCCCCTCCCGTCCTTCCCCTCCTCATCGCCTCAGGGGGCACGGCCAGGCAAAGCCTCGTCTGCGCATATGTAAATGTAAAAAGTAGACAATGTTAATTGTGTACAAGAAAAATGTTAATCATATGTAAGAAAAATGTTTGTGGCAATTAAAAAGTCCCATATTTTAAAAAATGTAAGTCACATTTTATAAAATTTGAAATGTTTCAAAAATGTGTTCGTGTCATTTTCAGAAATTTTTGTACATTATACATAATTTTTTCCATAGTTCAAAAAATGTAATTATCATTTCAAAAAAAATTCACATGTATTTGAAAAATATATTCAAAAGAAGTTCTGTAAAATGTTAAACATGTATACAATTATATTTTATATGTATACGAAAAATACACAATGTGTTGGAAAGCTCTCATTTAACGTATACATGTATACAAATATATTTTAAACTTTTAGATATAGCTCTTTCAATGGGTTGTATCTTTTCTTTGTATCTTGAAAAGCTCTCATTTAACGTATTTCTCAAAACAGGCTTTCGCCGCGCCTAATATATAAATAGCAACAACCGAAGAAAATACACGGTCAAATGATTCAAGATGGTGAGGTAGTCCTCTTACAAAATCGATTTCAGGATAGCTGACCGATGCAGAATGCACACGATTTGCTACCTAAAGAGAATACAGGAAAAACTGAACACAACACCACGCTATGCCATGGTACACCTAATCTTCACGACAACACCTTCGGGAGGGAGAAGGGCGCAATGTGTTGCCGCTGCCGAATCCACTACGAACAAAGTTCTTCACTTGGAGCCTTGACACGAATAGAAGAACCACAACGCCGTCTTCAAGAAGAGAGAGACACCTGCGGCCGTCGCCGTCATCGGCACCAAGGCACAGAGCTTTCGCTCGGCAACTTACCTGTGCCACCACAAGATCTCCAGGACAATCACGACGAGAACAGAATCCTAGATCCATATCATAGCATTAGCCTTACGAGACAAAGAGCACACCCGAGCCACCCACCGCTACACCTCCCGTCTCCCATACGACCCAGAAGGAGAGACCACACCCCCGCGATGTTACCTGCCGTAGAGCTAACTATGCATCGCCATCTAGCATTACTGCCCCGGCATCCTGTCTCAAGACATCGTACACCGCGCACTTCACAACACTTAACCATGCTAGGAAGAGCAGCGGCACGCCTTCTACTCTCTGCCCGGCATCAGCCACTGAGTCTGGGTAAGCGTCTCCACCATAGGATGCGCCCATGGCTGCGTCCCCAGCCAATCCCGATGGACAGCTAGGGAATGACTCCGTGACTGCTGACTGCTGTTGGTGAACAATCCCCAAGCCCTGGCCTAGGCGAGCTCACAGAACGCCCATGTCTGTGGCCATCGGCGTTGATCCGCACGTTGACACAATGGTATTGCAACCCCCACCGCTTCGGTATGAAGAACTATGGGCTGACTGCCACTGAAACTTCTTCTTGACTGTTTGTATAAACTGTATTTGACAACATATTATCGACAATCTTCAACTTCCTTCAAACTTGCCACCATTGAAGATGAAACTATGGGGTTTTTCGGTAGATATGGTATGTTGTTACCAGGGTAAGTAAGAGAGAAAAGCATGGATAATTAACATAAGAGAGCAGAGCATTATAGGAGATAAAATGATGTTATCATAGGCACCAATCTCCCATTACCCAATAACAAGTAGGTGTACAGTTTACTTGATGCAATCTTGTCATATGATCTACTGTGTAGTTGTGGCATCCTGTTTAACATGCAAGAAAATAAAGACAGTAGGATGAGCATACTCTTGGTATGAAAGAATAGCCTTGCGGATGTCCTCCCGTTCTGTAGTACCTCTGGGTCGAACAAGGCACCCTTAAAACAGGGTCATCGCATCAATCAACAAGTTAGTAAAACAATTTGTGCAAACAAACATATTATAAAAGACTTTGCAAGGAACAAACAAGAATATTTTGTAAAGCTTCAAATCCATGACGCACCAGCTGGCTCAAATCTTCTCCCAGTTTTTGATTGAGAAAACAGTATATAAAATACAGAAGATATATACCACAATAATTTCCACTTTGCTGTGGAACCTGCAATTATTTAAGAACCGTAAACAAAAATCATAATATTAAGAAGCACCAATTTAGAGGATAATTCAGAAAAGGATAAAAAATAGACAGAGTTCCAGATGTAAACTTCACACCTCAGGAAACTCAAGCTGGACTTGATTTGTGAACTGCCCTATCTCTTCCGCTCTTCTGTTTAAAAATATCAATAATGAAGCTGGCACACAACCAATAATTAATCGGTTAATAAATATAGGAGATTCAGAATAAGTTTGCCATTTATGGGAAATAGATCATGTAAACAACGTATTATGTGAACATAAATTGAGGCCTCAGTTGACTTTTGACATCCATTCCATGCAGACTCTAAGTACAATGCACCATGTGGTATTTATAATTTCGGACATACAAACACCTTGATAGGCTACTGTTATGGATAATAATCTAAAATAATACATAATTGTTTTGATATCTTGACTCGCATACATCATGCTATAGGGAAATATGTAAAGTTGTTATCAGACGTATCATCGTGTCCATAATTATTTTGGATGCTTAAAGACGGAGGAATTAAATGGATCAAACCTGTTGATGACCGACAGCAACCTCTTTGGTTGTGTTGTTATAAGTGAATGCACCAGTAGCATGCATGGCCCCTTTGGAGTACCCAAGTAGTTTGTCTCGCCAAAATTACACAACACAAGGAGGCTCCAATGTTCCCTATATTAGTCAAGGAAGTGAATATTCGGTATCATGCCAATCAAATAAGTCATTGTGCTAGATAACAAAGAGAGCAACATACCAATATACAACAGGGACAAATACATATCGTCTTGTGAATATTTTCTTAGCTTTTACCCATTTAAGGACTTTTGATTTAATTTACGTTTTGCAATGTTGTACATATCAAACCACAACGAATCAAGGTACGCATAACCACTCTTCTTTTCCGGATCTATGCCCGTCCAAAGATCCCTACATAGACAGTTGTAGTAACAATTTATAAAATAACATAATAATAATAATAAAAAATTGTAAATTTATAATCTAAGAAATAGGCAGGGCATACGTCATGTACAATTCAAAATTTTCATCGTGAAGCATCCTTTTACTTGTTTTGTCCCACACGATATATGTACTGCTATGATTTGAATTTTTGGGGGACGGTAGTGATCTTGAAAGGAGGTATTTGCTTCTCCGCCTTTGCTCTTCTGGAGTACTTGTTTTGGCACTCTAAACATGGAAAAATAGAAATGACTTAGAGATAATGACACACACATACATAACATGTTAAAACACATGTATTTAAAATTCATTTCTCTTCAAGTTTTTCATCCTCTGTGTAGCAAATCATCTTCATAAGTCACATATAGGGGTGAATATAAGACTCAAATGATAAAAAACACACATATAGCAAACTAGTAATAGCACAACTAACAACGTGCGATCATGTTCTCCTCAGGTATATGGGAAATACATAAAGAATTGTAAATCAAGTACTTGAAAGATAAACATTTTTCTACTTGGACAGAATGGTACAACAATGATTTGTAACCAATGAACTAATTTAGTACCGTTATCAGGATAGTATATTATGCACTGCATATAAACAAAAAGAAATTTCAAAGAAGCTATTTTCTTCCGGCATAAACAATAGTTTCCAAGGTAGAAGAAATGCCTTCTTAATGAAGTTGCAGACTAGCAACCTTTTTGATTGCAACTTCCAAAGTTCGATTAGATAAACAGCCTAGAATGGGGTCGTCCTATGCACTAGGAAATATATCCTATGAAACAACACAAAAACTTCATAAGCATATCCCATTGATTAATAATAAAGCAACCATTCTAGAATGCACTAACAAACATAAGCAGCATAGAAAACTAATATTCCGTAATTGACCTGAAGAATAAATCACTTAAATTAAATAAGATCATGGAATTATTTGTAACGATCCCTTTAAGTTGACCTAAACCTAGTTCAGCATGGAAATACGAAAACAACCCCTAAACCAATATTTTCAAAAGTAATTTTACTTCAGATTACAACTAGCAAATCTTAGAAGCTGCCAAAAAAGGAGAAGAATTATGTGTAGTGATTACATTGTTATAAACAATTATAACTATTCGATCAGAACACAACTTAGAGCTTTAATGCTAGGTGGTCTTTCTGCTTCCCTAGATGTGGGGCCGCTTGCAGAATAGGGACCTGACATATCTATGTATATATATAGTATACAAACTGATCATAGCAAACCCATGCATTAAAATAACAATAAGTAGGCTCTATGCACTACAAGATTAATCTATGCAAGCACTAGATCAACAGCTGGAGTGAGTCGTCAACATGCAATCACCTGTGTTTATAGATATGAAGCTCTAACTGAAAATGTATAAACTGCCAAAAAAGGTGCAATGGAGGCACTAATCTATCCAATAAGCTTATACATAAGGAACTCTATGACAACACTTGGTTTTGAGTGGGATAATATAAACGATATGAAAGATCTGATCAAGCCCTCTAAAACCCGAAGGGCATGCGATACCCCTATAATAATACAATGAAATATGAGTGGTTAGTGAATATCCTAGGAAACCATGTCAATTTCCAAGAAGCAAACATGTAATACAATCAGGGATAATTTCGGACTTGCGAGGTATTTTGAAAGCTTCTCCGTTTGCACTTTGCAAGAAGTTGATCTAGCCTACCAAATATCGAACCAAAACACACTCATAGATGACTCAAAGAGATGAGGAACGACACTCACTAGTCACCACCGCGATGAGAAGATTGTGCGCTCACCTTGATTGTTGTGGCGTGCCATGGTGGTGTCAGGGATTAAATGTGTACCTCTCATAATAGCTTTCTCCTTCTCCAGCTTGTCGTTCTTCTTTTTCTCTTTCTCCAGTTCCGCACGAAGACTTTCTACTTCTTCCTGCAATGCCAAATGCTTGGATTCGAGTTCACAATATTTATGTTTGAAAGACATGAGATAGCAGTTAAGAATATGGTGACCGAGCGAAACTATGGATTTAAAGGATCGACCTAAATTTCAAAGAATAAAAACGATCTAATAATATAGATTCTAATTGTCAAGAATCAGTCAGAGTACTGATCATGCACTGACCCCACTGGAAAAAATGATCTAATAATATAGGCTACATCCATCCAGTGGGTGCACTGATCGTGCCCCCACTGGAAAAATGTTACCACACAACACTCGGATGATCTTACAACCTTAGTGAAGCGAGGAATATAAGATATTGGTTCTACATTTGTGAAGAAGGAAATAAACTAATCATACAGACTCTAATCGATTGAAAGCAATCGATCATAGTGTCGGGGGCTGCACCTGAGTGCACTGAACGTGTCCCCACTGGAAGAAAACATAGAGACGCTATTCGCATGACAAGTCAAAAAGATGGCCGGCACTTATTGTGGTACTTACTCGAATATGAGATTTCTGAACCTCACTTGAATTGAGTGCATCCTACGTACAGCTTGGAATTCATCAGCTCGGCTTGAATCATGGCCTCTTTATTGGAGCTAACCTCATCCTCTGGAGTACTAGCCAACGGATACACTACATACGGTATAGTGGGAGGCGTTGCAGGTCGGGAACTGGTGCAGCAGGCAGCAGCCGTTAATTGGCAGGAGAGTGGAGAGAGCTAGATGTACAGATAGAGCTACTGTCGATCCTACTGACCACCGAACCTACCAGCACGCACGCATTACTGCAAGGTCATCATCCGAGATCAACCAGAGAATCGTTTCTGACAAACAGATCAGCCAGAGGCGAAGGAGAAAAATCGGTCTAGTCGTTCGTGAGCTCACCTTGGTCGCCGTCGTCCTTGTCGCTTCCAAGGTCGTCAACCTGCTCCTGGCCGTGTCTGCTGTGGCGGTGCGCGGAGGAGAACCCGGGCGGGGCGGTGGTAGGAAGAACTCTAGACTTCGATCGCCTCATCGACATGCAGACGGGCGATGGGGAGTTGAGGGTGGGGGACGCATTATCGAGTATGATCTCAATGGCGATGGCGAGTTGGAGTTCAGACTGGGGGTGGGGGGCCGCATCTTCCTTTTGTCGTCCTCGCCCACCTTCCTTTTGTGGAGCGCCAAGATTGTGAAATGCTGGCCAGCACTAAGTGCTCCCACTTAATGACTATCCATTACAGATATTTGCTTAACGCGCCACCACTGGTCTCAGGAGTCAGCCCGCAAAAAATAAAAAGAGAGATAAAAAAGTTATAAATTTAATTTAAAAAGTAGAAAATATGTTAATTGTGTATACGAAAAATGTAGTCACATTAATAAAAAATGTTTGTGACAATTAAAAAAAGTCATACATTTAAAAAAATGTACGTGACATTCAAAAAGTGCTTATACAAATGTAGAAAAATGTTCTTGTATTTAAAATGTATGTCACATTTAAAACAATGTTAAATGTGTGATGGAAGATGTTAATCTTGCATTTAAAATGTTTACTGTGTCTAAGAAAATGTTTGTGATATATATAAAATGTACAAATGTAAACATAAAAGGTAGAAAATGTTAATTGTCTACAAGAAAATGTTAATCATATGTAAGAAAAATGTTTGTGGCAATTAAAAAAGTAACATATTTCAAAAAAATGTACGTCACATTTTATAAAATTTGAAATGTTTCAAAAATGCGTTTGTGTCATTTTCAGAAAATGTTTGTAAATTATACACAATTTTTTCATAGTTCCAAAAATGTCTTTATCATTTCAAAAATGTGTTAACATGTATTTGAAAAATATATTCAAAACATGTTTTGTAAAATGTTAAACATGTATACAATTATATTTTATATATATACCAAAAATATACAATAATGTGTTGAAAAGCTCTCATTTAACGTATACATGTATACACATATATTTTATACTTTTAGATATAGCTCTTTCAAGAGATAAGTGCATATTTCAACCCCAAACTTTTGCCCTAGTCTAATTTACAACCCCGAACTTCAATACCGTCTAAATTACAACCCCCAAGTCTCAAAACCGGTCAGGATTCAAACCTCGCCTCCCTGTTGACCGGTTTTGACCTGGGGTGACCAGTTTTGACTAGTCAACGGGTCCAATCAGCATGCCACGTCAGATTTTTTTCTTCAAAATTTTAAGAAAAAGTAAATAAAAATCTGTAAGATCAGGAAAAAATATTTGAAAATCAAAATTCCGAAAAAATTGTTTGCGAAAAAAGCTAGGGAAAATAAAAATGTTTTTTTATTTTTTCTGGAAATATTTTTTTCGGGAATTTGAGTTTTTGGGTCTTTTCTGGAAATTATTGTTCTTTTGGAAATTCATTTTTTTTATTTTCCCTGTTTTTCGGAAATTTGATTTCTTATTTCTTTTCCTGGATTTTCTTCAATTTTACAGATTTTTTTCCTTGGAATTTTTGCATTTTTTGCTGACGTGGCATGCTGACTGGACCTGTTGACTGGTAAAACTGGTCAACCAGGTCAAAACCGGTCAACAAAGAGGGGAGGGTTGAATCCTAGCCGGTTTTAAGAGTTGGGGGTTGTAATTTAAACGGTATTGAAGTTCGGGGTTGTAAATTAGACTAGGGCAAAAGTTCAGGGTTGAAATATGCACTTCTCTCCTCTTTCAATGGGCTGTATCTTTTCTTTGTATCTTGAAAAGCTCCCATTTAACGTATTTCTCAAAACAGGCTTTCGTCCCGCCTTATATATAAAGCAACAATCGAAGAAAATACACGGTCAAATGATTCAAGATGGTGAGGTAGTCCTCTTACAAAACCGATTCCAGGATAGTTGGCCGATGCAGAATGCATGCGATTGGGCTACCGAAAGAGAATACATGAAGAACTGAAAACAACGCCATGCTATGCCATGGTACACCTAACCTCCCTGACAACGCCCTCGAGAGGGAGAAGGATGCGGTGCGTCGCCGCTGCCGAGTCCACTGCGCATAAAGGTCTTCACCTCGAGCCATGACACGGAAAGAAGAACCACAACGACGTCTTCAAGAAGAGAGAGGCACGCGCGGCCGTCGACGTCGTCAGCACCCGTGCCACCACCATATCTCTAGGACAAGCACGACGAGAACATAATCCTAGATCCATATCAGAGCATTACCCCTGCGAGACAAATAGCACGCCCGAGCCACCCGCCGCTACACCTCCCGTCGCCCACACGATCCAGAAGGAGAGACAACACCCGCGCGATGTTACCTGCCTCATAGCAAACTATGTGGACCGCCATCTGGGGTCACTGCCCCAGCATCTTATTGCAAGACATCGTACACCGCACACTTCACATCACACTCAACCACAGTAGGACGAGCAGAGGCACGCCATATACTCTCTGCCTGGCATCAGCCACCGAGTCTGGATAAGCGTCTCCACCATAGGATGCGCACATGGTTGCGTTCCCGGCCAATCCCGGTGAACAGCTGGGGAATGACTTTGTGACTGCCCACTGTTGTTGGTGAACAGGCCCCAAGCCCTGGCCTAGACGAGCTCGCAGAACGCCCATGTCTGTGGCCATCGGTGTCGACCCACACGCTGACACAATGGTATTGCGACCCCCACCACCGACCACCACATCGGCGAGAACTGCACGAGCACCTCCTGCTAGCACCATCTGGACCAAACCCAACATCACCTACCCAGAGCACAAGCTCCGATCTATCTCGGGCCTAGCTCTAGTCCACTCGAGGACAATCCCTAGGTCGTAGCCACCTTGTCGAGCACAAGACGCATGCCACCGACATATACCCTAGAGAAGGGAGGTCGCATCCACCACACGCACCCCGCTGCCGAATATCAAATGGTGTGCTGCGCCCACGCCGATGACCCATGCAACCAACGCGAGCTACCACCACCGCGCCGACCTGAAGCACCGAGGAGACCAAGCCGGAGCCAGCACCTGCCACCGGAGGGAAGCCTCAGCCAGCTGGGCTTCGGTTTGTGCACGCGGGGTGCATCGCGGGAAGGGGAATGGGTTCGGTCAGCAGTTTACAAATGATTTCCCCCACTGTCCTTGATTTTAATTTCAGGCGTGATATGAATTTAGGAAAATGAGAAGAGAGGGATTCGAACCCTCAGTAAACAAAAGTCTACATACCAGTTCCAGTGCTACGCCTTGAACGGCTCAGCCATCTCTCCTACATACTTGTTATAGAAAATAAACTGGGTGTTCCTCCACATTACAAGCAAGTAGATGAGCCACGGAATTACTTTCCCGAAGATAACGATCAAATGAAATACTAGTAAAATTACGAGCTAAAAATGTACACTCTTCATATATAGCAGCAGTTGGACCAATTGAACATGAAGGCGTCTTTCAAGTCTAGGATTTTTTTTTGCAGACATCAAGCTATGGGCGATGGAACGGACTATCTGCTATACCATGATTTATTTGCCTCTATTTCGAGGATTAATTATACCATATATAGCACCAGCTAGCTTGTTCGATAAAGAGCACCAGCTAGCTAGAGATGCTCTAAGCCAAGAACTTGAATGCTAGAAGTGCATGCTCCAGCACCGATCGACGGCTAGTGGCGCTCGAGAAATAAAACCCTGTCGGCACAGTTCTGGCAAGGTCACGCTCTACCCGGCATCAGCGCCGGCACTGACAAACAGATGTTTTGGCAACGTACACATTTGAATGGGAATGGTAGCATCTCCAATCTTCTGTAAGTTTCTTGTTGAGCTAGTACTGCACTTCGGTGTATTCCACACCCGCGTACGTACTCGAGCTATGCAGATGCCAATGAAGCAAAAGACATTTCAATTGCATGGTCTGAACTCAATCCTTTACGCACCATGCATGCTACAGACGGACTGTGCTGTGAGCACGGTCTACTCTTTTCTTACCCAAACAAAAGTTGATCTTTGTACTGAAACCATCATAACATACTCCTAATTTCCGATTACAGAAACCAACTCAATGCGTACGCGTGAAAATAACAGTAATGGTTCACGTTATCCATCAAGATTGGGAAGCATCAAGACAGAACAAATGGCCGAAGAGAAATTATATAGGCACATGGGAGCATTTGAAGGACTTCATAGTGAGTTGCGCGCGTGATGGGCTCCGGGCGCCATGGGCGGCCGCCGGATGCGTCGCCGGACGCGTCGCCGGATTCGCCGCGCACCACTCCGCCATCGACGCCGATGGACTCGTCCCCGTTGCCCGATCTCTTCCAATCGGATCTGATCGAGGACACTTGCGAGGCGGATGCGCCGGCGGCGGAGGGTTTGCGCTGGGCCGTGCGTTTCCGTGAGGGCCATGGGGAATGGATCAGCGGCCGTCTGCACCATTCTCCGGCATCTCGTTGGACGGCGTTGCTGGATTTGGACAATGACGTCCGCGCCGGCGACTATATTGACATTGACGGCCAGATGAAGGTAGGAGCTCTTTTGCGTATTGATATTTTCGATGTGGTTGTGGATCTTCGTATGCAGATGGTTTCGGAAGAGATTCATTCGATCGAGATAGTTGACTCGTCCTCCCAGTCTAGCGGAGGGAAGCTAGATCGGCGGGTTGGAGGCCGTTTCTGGGTTCTTGCGGACGAGGACGACAAGGAGGATGGCGCCGACAGGAAGTGCGCCAGCGAATCGCCGGAGTTCTCGCCGACTATTGAGGCCGTTGGTCCTAGCAGCCAGGCGGCGCGACAAGGGCCGACGCCTGATGACAAAAGCAAGTTAGATCGCCAGTTAGTTCGCCGGAGTACGGCGGCGACGACGATCAAGCCTTGGAGGGGGCCCCCTGCCTAAGGTATGCCTCCCGACCCTCATACTCTTTGATTTGATTCACCCCGAGTCCTGGATTATGGTTAAGAGAAGGAAGAGCAAGCGTCGGAATGTGGCCGGACCGGCGCCGATGTTGGCAGCGGCGACCACGCCGGCGATCCCGGGGATTGGGATCAGGGCGGCTCGGGAGGCACGTTTGAGCTCTTTATTAGGCCAAGATGGGCCGATTCTGCAAGAGATTTTGCCGCAGCCTGTTGGGCCGGAGATAGCTGGGTATGAGGCCCAGGCTATTCCGGTACCCACGGTCCTTGCGTGCGCAGACACATGCAGCGATCAAGAGGATCGATCTACGTCTGTCTCGCTACTTCTGCCTAGGGTTCGCAGGTGTGGGAGGCCGGGGTTTCATGTCTGCGGCTCTAGACGTGCACGGAGGATTGCTCCGCTCACTGCAATGGCAGGTCGCGGGGCGGGGGGTCCTACGGGGAAGAACCCATCTCTGGCAGTGGTTGCGAACGGGCGCGGCGGGACTGCTGCGCCGCCGCGGGCTCTTCGGTGGTGGCCGGGGCGCCGTAGGGCACGTTGGGCCGCGGTGGTGGCCACCACAGCGTCCGGCCTTCGGTGCCGGCTGTGGGTCGTGGCGGCCCGCCTGTTCCCAGGCCGCCGGCGCCAGCAGCAACTCAGGACGGGGCCCTGGCTGCACCTGCTGCAGCGGGGCGGGGCCGGGCGCAAGGTCTGAGGCCGCCTCAGCCTAGACCGGCGATAGGCGCTGCGCCACCACCTCATCTAGTTACGCGGCCTCCACAGAAGCGGACTGGTCTGGTGCATGCACAAACTCCGCCGCCTCAGTCTGGAGTTGGAGGAGCGGGAGTGCCCCGTGGACCAGCCAACGGTGGAGCTAACGGACCGCCGCGGGGTCAATGGGGAGACGACGGTCATGACGTTTATGGTGAAGGTCTACACCGAGGTTCGTCGTCCATAGGTGGTGGACGTGGTCATGCTTGGCAGCTGACAGACCTTTCTATGGTCCCCCGTGTGGCTTTGTTGAAGGGGCATCAGGCCCTAACCACCGGCAGCATGGTGGCTACCGTGGTCATCGTGGTCGAGGTGGCCGGTACCGGCAACGTCATCCTCCGCCGCCTGTCGTCGTTGAGCAGATGGACGCCACGGAGGCGCCCGATCCTGGTCAGACGCCGGATTTGTCAGATCACGCTATGGAGGTGGTCACAGAGCTGGCAACGGCTGTCGCCACAGCGTCGGAGTCGGTTGTGGTGAGAAGGGCCACTTTATTGTGGATTGCATAACTGAGCTTTGTGATACCTGCAGCAAGCCAGCACATGGTACGGGGGAGTGTCCTATCTTGCGTGATCGGATGCCCACTATTTCTATATATGGTGTGTATTGTGCTGAGCTGATGTTCTTTGAGTCCCCTAGTGCGCGAGAGATCCCAGAGGAGACTCCGTGCATGACTACTAGAATTGTGAAAGTGACCAAATGTGATGTATCCTAGTCTCAGATTGTGCAGAGGCTTATGGAGTTAGTTCCAGGTGACTACCAATGGGAGCTTGTCAGTCTTGAGGGCAATATGTATAAGGTTGACTTCCCATCTGTTTAGGATTTGCAGAGACTTTTGAGCTTCGGGTTGTGCCGTGTGCCTGGCACAGAGTGTATTCTGGAGTTCCATGAGTGGAAGAAGGTTGAGCCAAAGGGCAAGCCTCTTACTCGGGTGCGGTTACGTTTCTATGGAGCTCCCTCGAAGCCGATGCAGGACGCTGAGGTCGTTGCTAGCTTGGGCATTTTGGTAGGGAAGACTGAGCGAGTGGATATGGCCTTTACCCAAGCTCATGGGGTGGCTCGTCTATTGGTGAGTGTTCGGGATATTGAGTTTGTGCCTGATGTGGTTATGTGGACATATCGGGGCGAAATGTTCCCACTTGAGATTGAGTTTGAGGATTCCGAGGTTTTCGCTGACGCCATCAATGGGACTGATACAGACATGCACGAGGGAGATGATAGTTCTGCGGCCAAGGAGGCGCCCGGGGCTGATGTTGGACGTGAGATGTCCAACGGTTCGAGGCCCGCTGCTCAGACAACCATGGACAAGACAGCATCCTCCCCCTCAGTGCCGATGAACACGCTGAGATTTGGGTCGTTTGAGCCAGCTTCTGCACCTCCCAGACTTTGGAGTGACCGGGTGGAGGATGATGATGAGCTGGAGTATACGCTCCCTCCGCTGGTTTCTGCAGCTGCCGAGGATCCGGTGCTCGCGGTAACGGAGGTGGCTTGCTCTCTGGTGGACTCGGCCGATGGAGGGGGGAAGGAGTCTGGGCAGGTGGCCTCTCTTTCTCCCACTCTGACCATGGCCTCTCCGATGGCGGTGGTTGAGCCTAGGGGAGGGGGCTATGGTCAGGTGGCTGCGGCTCCCTCCTCTCCTCAGGTGGCCTTTGTGGCCGCACAGACCGGGGCGCCTGTGACGCCTCCCAGCCAGACGGTCGGGACGGGTGGGGAGTTTGGGCAGGAGGCCCACAAACTCCTCTCCCCCGGTGCGCTTGAGCCCCATGGCGTCGGTTCCAGGTGGATATCGGCGGGGCATACGGGCAGGGCAGGAGGCCTTGATGTCTGTAGGCCCTCTCGGGAGGAAGTGATCGCGTTCGGAGGGATTTCGGATCTGGTATCTGAGGGACGGCGGATGAGTCACCAGCTCCAGAATTTTCCGGAGGTTGACGACATGCAGCACAGGTGCGCCATGCGGGCGGCCAAGCTTCGTGACATTGAGGTCACCACTGGTATGTCGGTCAATACCGCTAATTCAATTTTGCATTTTTCATATGATGAGATTATTAATAATGCAAATCAATTAGGTGTTTCACTAGGTAGTAATGATAGTGAAATCTCTAATTCTATAAATGATTTGTTGGATCTAGAAGCGGAGCGTGCTTTAGAAATGATTCGAAATTTAGCAGCGGTAAAAACCATGAATGACTCCGATATTGATGCATTGGGGGTCAGGGTACTAGATAACTTCTGTGCGGACCTTGCGCCATCCTTTCCTGAGTCCGAGGAAGAGGGTGACACTATAGAGGGTGAAGTAGCTAGATCCACAGAGCCTGGTTGTGAGGATCGGGTGGAGGATCAAAACAAAACTAAACACAAGTGGAAGCGGAAGATTTACCCGGCTTCGGCGGTGCGCAGGAGTGCTAGGATCCGTACCTCTAAAAAATTTCATGACGAAATATGAAAGGAATCTTCTGGAATAGCAGAGGTCTGAAAGACTTGGCTAAACGTAGGTTTCTTGCAGACGCTTCTATCGAGCATAAATTGGATTTTATTGCTCTTTCGGAAACTGGTAGAGATAATTTTGCGCCCCAGTTTCTCAATACTTTATCGGGCGGTGTCGATTTTGATTGGCACTGCCTGCCTCCGCGAGGAAGATCGGGTGGGATCTTACTTGGAGTGCGATGTGATACGCTGGAAGTCCGAAGTGTACTGATGGGTGACTTCGCGGTTAAGTTCCGGGTTAGATCCAAAGCTGATGGGTTTAACTGGGCTCTGGTGGCGGTTTATGGTGCCGCACAGCCCAAACTTAAACCAGAGTTTTTGGCGGATCTTGTCCGAATTTGCGGTTCTGAGAAGCTCCCAATTTTAGTTGGGGGTGACTTCAATATCATTAGAAGGAGAGAGGAAAAGAATAATGACAATTTTGACGGCAGATGGTCGTTTATGTTTAATACCATTATTGAAAGCTTGGATCTGAGAGAGATAGAGCTTTCCGGTAGAAAATTTACTTGGGCTAATGCGTTGCCAAACCCGACGTATGAGAAGCTAGATCGAGTCCTAGCGAGCGTCGAGTGGGAACAGAAATTCCCTTTGGTAACGGTCCAGGCTCTCTCTCGTGGTATTTTTGATCACACGCCTTTATTCATGGACTCGGGGGAGCCAAACCACGTAGGAAACAAAAATTCCTTTTCATTCGAGCTGGCATGGTTTGAACGTGAAGGCTTCTTGGATCTAATAGTCAGGGAATGGGCTAAGGATGCAGGAGGTAGGACTTCTGTTGAACGTTGGCAGAACAAGATCAGGCATTTGAGAAGTTTCTTACAAGGGTGGGCTAAGCACCTTAGTGGGATTTATAAAGTTGAAAAGCAAAGGCTCCTTTCACTTATTCAGTCCTTAGATTTAAAAGCCGAGTCCACGATTTTGCAAGCCACGGAGCTTCATGTTAAACTTGAAGCAGAGATGAGGCTGAAAGAGCTTCTCCGTGAAGAGGAATTAAAGTGGGCTTTGCGGGCTAAAGTCCGCAAAGTTGTCCAGGGAGACGCGAACACTCAATTATTTCATTTGATCGCTAATGGAAAGCATAGAAAGAAGAGAATCTTTCAGCTTGAACAAGATGAGGGAACTATTTTAGGACAGGATAACCTCAAATTATACATAACCGAGTACTATAAGCAGTTGTTTGGCCCTCCGGAGGATAATTGTGTGTCCGTGGATGAGTCCAGGATTGAGGATGTGCCTCAACTCACTGCTGATGATAATGATATTCTGCTTGCCCCGTTCTTGGAGAAAGAGGTGTTTGAAGCTATTGCGCAGATGAAAAACAATAAGGCTCCAGGGACGGACACTACTAGGAAAAGGGCTATAGATGAAATTGACACTAATGGCGCACCAGAGAAGTGGTGCGCCACTACTATATACTAATGGCGCACCATGTGCCGATGCGCCATTAGTGTGGAGGGCACTAATGGTGCACCAGACACAAGGTGCGCCACTAGTAACAATTTTTTTTCATTTTTACAAACATACTAATGGCGCATCCGGGCAAAGTGCGCCATTACTAGTTCTAACTAGTAATGACGCACCAGCCATAGAGTGCGCCACTACTGTATTTTTTTTACTCTTTTCTTTGCAAAACTACTAATGGCACACCGTGGCACAGTGCGCCATTATTAGTTTAAACTAGTAATGGCGCACTATGCCATGGTGCGCCATTAGTAAACTAAAAAAACATACTAATGGTGCACCGCCGCGGGGTGCGCCATTAGTAAGCTTCCCCCTAACTAATTCCTCCCTCTCCCTCGCCAGATCCCCTTCGTCCCTCTCTCCCTCGCCAGACCCCCGCCGGACTCCGCCCCCGCGCCCCCGCGGTTGACCACGCGGCTTTGTTGCGGCGCCGTCGCTGTTCTCTTCACCAACCTCGCCACCCTCGTGCCCCCGCGCCCCGAGCCGGAGGAGGAGGACGAGGAGGAGGAGAAGACAACGACCGCCTCTACCTCAGCTCAGCCAGGCCACGCGACGCCGAGCCGAGCACCGCCTCCCTCGCCGTCCCCCTCCGCCCGCGCCCGTGCCCTCAACGTCCTCCCTCGCCGCCCCCGACGTCTTCCTCCATTCCTCCATCCCCTCCCCTAGGTGATTCCTCCCTTCTCCTCCACCCCCTCCCCTACAAACCCTAGGGCCATGGCGGCAGGCTTCTTGCTCCCTAGTTTTGTTATTGTATTTCGAAGTCTTCGTGGCGCCTTGATTGCTGGTCCATGTGATCCGTAGAGCATTGACCTGTTCGTGATCAACTGGTAGTTGTACAACATGCGCAGCTAGCAATTTGGGATTTAACTGAGGCAATTGGAATGTTGGACGCGCTCTGTTGGACCTAAGTGTCATCATTCGAAAAGCAAAACGAAACAAATGCATAGAATCGGCCGGCCCCAATGATAGTTTACAGTTGGGCACACTTCTTACAAGTCTAACTATGGCTCAAAAAAAACTAGGAGGTAGAAACTACGATTATCAAAAGTACAAGAGCAAAACAACACATATAGCTGTGTGCTTACATATTCAGCTTGTTTGTACTATATTTGGGGCCATCCACTTGACACATTCAGCTTGTCTGCACTGTACATTTGGAAGGCTCCCCCCCCCCCTATCGTGTGCCGCTGTGCACTGATTCCTCACGACACTCATTTTTCCCAACGTTGAGCTTGTGATGACCCATTTTAATAAATCAAGTGAAAACAACGTTTCTTGGATTTCTGTGTTCCCTGGCATTTCTGAAATAATCAGTCATAAACAATATCCTCAAGACCATGTGTTTCTTGGATTTCTGTAATGATGATGGAACATTATAAAGCATTGTACTCCAGTGTGTATGAAGGATACAAAAAAATTAGCAACTTCTCTGATTTTATAAAGTTGTTCTTATATGGGTGAAACTTCACTTATTTTTGGGCTAGTGCAGGGTGTTGCTTTATTGTGATGCCTCTGAATTACTTGTGATCACATTGAGAAAGACTTGCAAAGATGATGATCATCTTTTATAGAAAGCAATTTCTATAAACACGTCAGTAGCGTTGCTGCTAGCAACTACTTGATGATGATCACCTATATTATGTAACACTACTTGATGATGTTAAACTGTAACTCCCTTTCCTTAGAACTGATATTAATGTAGCAACAAATCCATTTTCATCTATATGTATAGCACACACAAGGAAATGAATGTTCTGAGTTTTTTGTGTTTGTTTTTTACAGTCCTCTAGTAACTGAGCTACTGTTGTGTTGTTGTTCCTATACTGTAATTGTTTCAGCGCACACTACCATGACTTAATGTTTACAATAGCTGTTTTCTTTGTATCCAATAGTCAGCGTATATTTTTCTTCAGAGGTAACTGGTCAAATGTTCAGTGTGTATGTCTGAACTTGAATGTTGCAATGTTGTTTTCTTCAGATGCTACTGTCAAAAACTTGAGCTACTATCTTGCAAAGATAATGATCATCTTGCTAGTTTGCTGTGTTTTGTCTTCGACCATTGTGTCGTGATGATTTTGCAGGTACCCCGAGAGGCCCTTGAGTTTGCCAGAATGTCGATTAACTTCTGTTCTAGCAAATTCGGGTACTCCATATGTCCTATTTTCAGCAAAGGTCATGCTGAAATTTTCCGTGAATTTTAGCATGACTTTGCTAAAAATAGGACATATGGGGTACTTGCGACTAATGCATGGTCCGGGGTATCTTAGTACTTAATTAAGTAGGATCAACTGCCCCTTTATTCTTGCTGCATTAAACCATAGGTTTTAGGGTGCCTTGGTGTCGATAAGAACCTAAATGATGAAATCTTAGGCTTTTAGGGTGCCTCGGCGTGGACAAACCCTAAATGATAAAACCTTGACTTTTAGGGTGCCTCGGTGTCGATAAGAACCTAAATGATGAAAGCTTAGACTTTTAGGGTGCCCCGGCGTCGACAAACCCTAAATGATAAAAGCTTAGCTTTTAGGATGCCTCGGTGTCGACAAACCCTAAATGATGTAGTTTTGAATTATGAACGTAGGATATGTCGTCATCGTCATCGGATGATGAAAGTCTCCTGGGGGAGTGCGACTAGTGCCACGACGATCGAGGTCTGTGCGACATGCCTCACCTGGACGATGATCGGCGCTTCAGCATTAAGCTCGAGGAGACCTTCGAAGTTGAAACGGTACACAACGACGACAAGTGTTATTTTCATAATTAAGCATGACTTCAACTATTTCAACGTGTAATTTTTCATCTTTTACAATTCGAGTATAGCTTATCCCATGCCATGCAAGACGCTATGTCTTGGAGAGGATGGATTTTGAAGACCATGAAATTTCTGAAACAAAGAAAATTCACCTAAGGACTCATCACGATGTGGACTTTGAAGTAAATCTGTATAATTCTGAGAGCGTAACCCATTTTGGTTGCAAAAATTGGGAAGCATTTTGCAAGATGTATGGTTTTGATGAGGGTATGCTTATCACCATGGATCTTGGTAATCCTGACATCGACCAAGACAATATGGACATTTGGGTCCTTGTTGATACGCCTCCAGTTCTACCGCTATGTGAGTTTCTCAAACATAGTTATTAGCTAATTTATATTGTTTATTTCAAAATAGTTGACAGCTTATTTCCATTTACAGCTTATTTTTATTGTTCAAAGAATGTGCGGGAGATGGTAGACAAAACCCACTACACCGATGGCTCTGAATTAACAACTTACCAGGAGAAAAATCATCTGGTCAGATTTTGTACTGACATTGAGAATTACAATATCCACAATCAAACTCCTCAACATTATGGTAAATACGTGCCACTAGTGCATGTGTTCAACTACGGTAACTACCATGGAGATACCCTGGTAAGATTTTTACTATTACGACATCCGTGCATCTTTTGCATACTTCTAAAACTAGTACATCATTGCTAACTATGAAGTTATTACTATATTTTTCAACAGATAATCCCAGAGAATTGTGTGCCTCATTTGATGTATCAGAAAGGTAGCCTTAATGTTTTGAACATACAGCCAGGTCATCCTACGAATCTCAACTGTCCATACCAGATTTCTAAAACAAGTGGAGACATGAAAATCAAAGGATGGAAAAAATGTATGGACAGTCGTAAGGAGGTTCTTGGAAGCAAAAGGAAGCGAAGCGCAAGAATTGGAGACAGGATGATCTCCATTCTCCATAATGGAGAGTCAGGGTCTATATTGTTTTATGCTATTTTACCTTAAATAGGGTATTTAGGTCCTGCCTAATACTGATGATCATGTGCTAAGAACAATTAAGTAGGGTTGGTTCGGGACTTGTAATGTTCTATCTTAGTATTACTTCCGACAAACTCGCTAATCGCGGTCTCGAGACTTGTAATGTTCTATCTTTGTTCGGTCTTTTGAATTCGGAGACTAATATGATGAATTGTATTCGGAGACTAATCTTCTATTGTATTCGATGAATCTGCTCTTGCTGTGGGGTGTTGTCTATATTCTGTCCAATAATATATTTTGTAACATGTGCAAAATTTAGAAAAGTAAAAAAAACCTAATATTCATACTAATGGCGCATCACCCCACAGTGCGCCATTAGTATGCCAGATACTAATGGCGCATGGTGGCCTATACTAATGGCGCACGACATGGTGCGCCATTAGTATACTAGATACTAATGACGCATCAGTGGTGCGCCATTAGTAAAAAATACTAGTGGCGTGATACTAGTGGCGCACCAGTAGTGCGCCATTAGTAGGCAAAACTGGTGCGCCACTAGTAGGCCTTTTCCTAGTAGTGGGATGGTTTTCCGCCGGAGTTTTATAAAAATTGTTGGCATATTATCAAGGGGGATTTGCTACCAATGTTCCATGATCTATTCTCTAGACAGCTTCAGTTATTTCACTTAAATTTTGGAACAATAACATTGCTTCCTAAGAAAACGGAGGCTGTGAGAATTGAGCAGTTCAGGCCGATTTGCCTTCTCGATGTTAGTTTCAAAATTTTCACCAAGGTTGGGACTAACAGGCTCACACAGATTGTGCACTCTATGGTGCAGCAGTCCCAAACTGCTTTCATGCCAGACAGAAACATCCTAGAAGGGGTGGTGGTCCTTCATGAAACGCTCCATGAAATCCACTCGAAAAAATTAGATGGAGTTGTTTTTAAGGTGGATTTCGAGAAAGCGTACAATAAAGTCAAATGGCCATTCCTTCAACAGGCCTTGCGTATGAAAGGGTTTGATGAAGCCTGGAGATGTCAGGTAGAGTCGTTCACGCAAAAAGAGAGTCTTGGAATTAAAGTGAATGACAACATAGGTCATTATTTTCAGACACATAAGGGCCTGAGACAAGGGGATCCAATGTCTCCTATCTTGTTCAACATTGTAGTTGATATGTTGGCAATTATGATAGGAAGGGCTAAGGAGGCTGGTCAGGTGGGTGGCCTAGTACCTCATCTAGTTGATGGAGGTGTGTCTATCCTTCAGTACGCCGATGACATGATCATCTTTATGGAGCATGACTTGGCCAAAGCGAGAAACATGAAGCTGGTGTTATGCTGATTTGAACAATTGTCTGGCTTAAAGATTAACTTTCATAAAAGCGAATTGTTCTGCTTTGGTAAAGCCAATGACGAACAAGAGGCATATAGACAATTGTTTGGGTGCGAATTGGGGACTTTACCTTTCACATACTTAGGTATCCCAATTCACCATCGCAAGCTGACAAACGGAGAATGGAAGTGCATCGAGGACCAATTTGAAAAGAAACTGAGTTGCTGGAAGGGCAAGCTCATGTCATACGGAGGCCGATTAATTCTGATTAACTCGGTTCTCACGAGTATGCCTATGTTTCTTTTGTCGTTCTTCGAAGTCCCAGTTGGAGTTAGCAAAAGACTGGATTTCTATCGATCACGTTTCTTCTGGCAGAGCGATGAACTCAAAAGAAAATACCGTCTCGCCAAATGGGATATCATCTGTCGACCGAAAGACCAAGGGTGTCTTGGTATTGAGAATCTTGAGGTCAAGAATAGATGTCTTCTCAGCAAGTGGTTGTGGAAGCTATCTGTAGAGACTGATGCCACTTGGGCGCAGATCCTTCGTAGCAGGTATCTTCATTCCAAAACTTTGTCCCAGGTGACAGCAAGGCCGTCTGACTCGCCCTTTTGGAAAGGGCTTATGAAAGTCAAAGTAACCTTGTTTAATAGGACAAAGTTTCTTATTGGCAACGGAGCTAGCACGCGATTTTGGGAGGATACTTGGCTCGAAGAGACCCCCCCCCCTTGCCATTCAATACCCGTCGCTATATCGTATTGTTCAACGGCGTGAGGTATTCGTTGCAACGGTACTTCAATCCACTCCACTTAATATGCAGTTCAGAAGGGCGCTAATTGGCAACCATTGGGAAGCATGGCTCCATCTAGTAGGTAGACTGATGGAGGTTCAACTATCTCAACAGCCTGATAAATTATGCTGGAAACTTACTAGGTCTGGAGAGTTTACAGTTAAATCATTGTATGTTGATGTTATCAATTCAAGCTCAATTCCTAGTTCCAAACATGTTTGGGCTGTCAAAGTTCCGTTAAAGATCAAAGTGTTTATGTGGTTTGTCCATAAACAAGTAATTTTAACCAAGGACAATTTGACAAAGCGTAATTGGATAGGACCTACTAGGTATAGCTTCTGTGATCGAGATGAAACTATCAAACACCTTTTTCTTGACTGCCCGTTAGCCAAAGTACTCTAGAGGACAGTCCATATTGCTTTTAACATCACTCCACTGAGTTCTGTCAACATGTTATTTGGAACGTGGCTTAACGGGATAGGGCCCGAAACAGCGAGACACATTCGTGTAGGAGTTTGTGCTTTACTATGGGCAGTCTGGAACTGCAGAAATGATTTGGTTTTTAACAGAACAACAAATATTCATTTTTTGCAGGTTATTTTCCGAGCCACTGCGTTGATCCGTATGTGGTCGCTACTCACTCTGACGGAGGCTAGGGAGCGTTTGGTTACTGGATCCATCCGCTGGGAGATGGTAGCACGGGATATATTCAACCGGTTTGGATGGCGGTCATGTAATAGGATAGGCAATTAGTTTACCTATCTGTCTTATGCCAGCCGGTTGTGGCTTTTTATGACGACTGTGGTCTTCGCCTTTTTTTCGCTCTGGTTGAGCATTCTTTTTTTCGTTTTTTGTGACTTTAAGACCTTGTTGAGCCTTCTTATCCGTTTAATAAGTTGGCCGTATGCATCGCTCCGATGCAGAGGCCGGGGAGTCCCCCCTTTTAAAAAAAAACCAGGTAATAATTATTCAAAAGGACAGTTATACTCGATCACATGCTATCCAGAAAATATAAGTTGGTAATGCTGAACTGCAAAATAAATATATCAAATGCACTTAATAAAATGGTATCTCGGATTTTATTGAACGAATGCAAACGTTTGCAGATTCGGTAGGAAGAACTATGGGCTGACTGCCACTGAAACTTCTCCTTGACTGTTTGTATAAACTGTATTGACAACATATCATCAACAATCTTCGTTCAGTTAAAGCCGGACGCTCCTAGCGTCTTCGTTTTAAAAAATAAATAAATTGTATTGACAACATATCATCAACAATCTTCGAACTTCCTCCAAACTTGCCACCGTTGAAGATGAAACTATCGGTTTTTCCGGTAGATAAGGTATGTTGTTACCTGGGTAAGTAAAAGAGAAAAGCATGGTAATTAACATAAGAGAGTGGAGCATTATAGAAGATAAAATGATGTTATCATAAGCACCAATCTCCCATTACCCAATAAAAAGTACTAGGTGTACAGTTTACTTGATGCAATCTTGCCATATGACCTACTCTGTAATTGTGCCATCCTGTTTCCTGCAGATTAGTATAGGGGAAATAAGATCACAGTTTAACAAACAAGAAATAAAGACAGTCGAATGAGCATATTGTTGGTATAAAAGAATAGCCTTGCGGATGTCCTCCAGGTTCTGTAGTACCTCTGGGTCGAATAAGGCACCCTTAGAATTGAACAGGGTCATCACATAAATCAACAAATTAGTAAAACAATTTGCGTAAAGAAACAAATTGGAAAAAGACTTTGCAAGGCAAAAACAAGAATGATGTGTAAAGTTTCAAATCCGTGACGCACCAGCTGGCTCAAATCTTCTCCCATTTTCTCGATTTTGAGGAAACAGTATATAAAGTAAAGAACATATATACCACAATCACTTCCACTTTGCTGGGGAACCTGCCATTATTTAAGAATCGTAAACAAAAATCATAATATTACGAGGCACCAATTTAGAGGATAATAATGGGTAGGTTTTTCAGCAAAGAATAAAAGTAGACAGTGTTCCAGATGTAAACTTCCCACCTCAGGAAACTCAAGCTGGACTTGATTTGTGAACTGCCCTATGTCTTCCCGCTCTTCTGTTTTTAGAATATCAGTAATGAAGCTGGCACACAAGAAATAGTGGGTTAATAAATAGCAGATTCAGAATAAGGTTGCCATTTATGGGCTATAGATCATGTAAATGTATGAACAACCTATTATGTGAACATAAATTGAGGCCTCGGTTGGCTTTCGACGTCCACTCCATGCAAAGTCTAAGTACAATGGACCATGTGGTATATATAATTTTGGACATACAAACACCTTGGTAGGCTACTATCATGGATAATAATATAAAATAATACATTATTGTTTTGATATCTTGACTCGTGTACAGCATGCATAGGGAAATATGTAAACACAACATGTTATCAATATCATCGTGTTTATAATTATTTTGGATGCTTAGAGATGGAGGAACTAAATGGATCAAACCTGTTGATGACCGACGGCAACCTCTTTGGTTGTGTTGTTGTAAGTGAATCCAACAATAGCATGCGTGGCCCCTTTGGAGTACCCAAATAGTTTGTGTCACCAAAATTACACAACACAAGGAGGCTCCAATGTCCCCTACATATAGTCAAGGAAGTGAATATCTGGTATCATGCCAATCAAATAAGTGATTGTGCAAGATAACAAAGCGAGGAACATACCAATAAACAATAGGGATAAACACATATCGTCTTGTGAATATTTTCTTAGCTTTTACCCATGTAAGGACTTTTGATTTATGTTTCGCAATGATGTACATATCAAACCACAACGAATCAAGATACGCATAGTCACTCTTCTTTTCCGGATCTATGCCCGTCCAAAGATCCCTACATAAACAGTTATAGTAACAAATTACAAAGTAATATACTAATAAAAATAAATTGGAAATTTATAATCTAAGAAAAAGGTAGGACATACTCCATGTACAATTCAAAATTTTCATCATCAAGCATCCCTTTACTTGTTTTGTCCCTCAAGTTATATGTACTATGATTTGATTTTTTTGAGGGAGGGAGGTGATCTTGAAAGGCGGTATTTGCGTGTCCGCCTTTGCTCTTCTGGGAGTATTTGTTTTGGCGCTCTACACATGTAAAAATAGAAATGACTTAGAGATGATGACACACACATACATAACATGTTAAAACACATGTACTTAAAATTCATTTCTCTTTAATGCTAGGTGGTCTTTCCGCTTCCCTAGATGTTGCGCCACTTGTAGAATAGGGACCTGACAGATCTATATATATATATATATATATAGGGTCGCGCTATTCGTCACCCTGGGTGAGTAATAGTTATTCTTCACCCCCCCCCCCCCCCCTCTATTTTACCATCAATGCACCGTAATTTTACGGTCCGTAAGATTTGTCTTATTTTCGACGCAAAAAGGGACCGTAAAAAATATATAATCGTCGTAAAAAATATTTTATGTTATGTAAAATTACAAACGTAAAAACATAGTCTAAAATACACATAAACTGTAAATTTTCTTGTCTTATGACCTATATTTTTATTTTCTTATGTCAAATTTTACCTAGTGAATCAATAAGAATGTAACTATTTGCATTCCAAACGTAATTTAATTATGAAATGATCGTAAGATTACCTCGGGTGAAGAATAACTTATGATGCACCCTGTGTGATGAATAGTAACACTATATATATAGACACACACACTATACATACTGATTACAGGTAACACATGCATTAAAATAACAATAAATAGGCTCTATGCACTACAAGTTTAATCTATGCAAGCACTAGATCAACAGCGGGGGCAAGTCATCAACATCCAATCACCTGTGTTTATAGATATGAAACACTAACTGAAAATGTATAAACCACCCAAAAAGGTGAGATGGAGACACTAATCTATTCAATAAGCTTATACATAAGGAACTCTACGATGACACTTGATTTTGAGTGGGATAATATAACCGTTCTTAAAAAATTTGATCTAGCCCTCTAAAAACCCAAGGGCATGCAATAGGCTATAATAATACAATGAAGTCCATTTCCAAGAAGCAAACGTGTAATACAATCAGGGATCATTTCGGACTTGAGGAGGTATTTTGAAAGCTTGTCCATTTGCAAGAAGTTGATCAAGCCTACCATATATGGAACCAAAACACACTCATAGATGACCGGGAGAGATCCATAGAGAAGATCACGAGGAACGACACTCACTAGTGACCATCGTGATGCATGAGAAGATTGT
Source organism: Triticum aestivum (assembly GCF_018294505.1). Taxonomy (NCBI): domain Eukaryota; kingdom Viridiplantae; phylum Streptophyta; class Magnoliopsida; order Poales; family Poaceae; genus Triticum; species Triticum aestivum. The sequence goes on from NC_057800.1 coordinate 714,815,263, forward strand.
GCACTCACCTTGGTTATTGTGGCATGGGATGGTGGTGCCTGTGATGGCAAGTTTACCTCCCGTGGTAGCTTTCTCCTGCTCGAGCTTCTCGTTCTTCCTTTTCTCTTTCTCCAGTTCTGCACGGAGACTTTCGACTTCTTCCTGCAATGCCAGATTCTTGGATTCCAGTTCACAGTATTTCTGTTCAAAAGACAGGAGATGGCAGTTAGTAATATAGTGACCAAGATAAACTATGGATTCAAATGGATCGACCAAAATTTCGAAGACAAAGAATGGTCTAGTAATACAGACTCTAACTGATTTTCAACAATCAGCCGGATTCTCATGGGTGCACCCACTGCACTAATCGTGCCCCCACTGGAAAAATCTTACCACGTACAACTCAGATGATCTTATAACCCGAGTGAAGCCATGAATTTAAGATGTTGGTTTTAGATTTATGAAGACGGAAATAAACTAATCCTATAGACTCTAATCTTATTTCTATCAATCAATTGGAGTCTCGTGGGCTACACCTAGTGAGTGCGCTGAACGTGTCCCCACTGGATGAAAACATATTAGGCGCTAGTGGGATGACAAGTCAAAAAATTGAACGTCCGAATGAAAATGATCGACACTTACCGTGGTACTTACTGGGTTATGAGCTTTCAGAACCTCACTTGAATTGGTTGCATCCTTCTGCTTGGAGCTCACCAACTCGGCTGAAATCATGGCCTCTTTGCCGACGCTAACCTCATCCTCTCGAGTACTGGCCAACGGATACACTACATACGAAACAGTAGGAGGCGTTGCACGTCGGGGCGCCGTAACCGCCAATGCACTCGGACTGGGTTGTACAATATCGGTCTGTGCTCGGACATTTGCATCCAAGTGAATTTCCGGAAATTTTGGTACCATCTCATGATTGGTGTCCATCTCCACTGGATTTCGCCTTACACTAGGTGGATCAACGTGCATTTGAACACGCTCTTCAGCATCCTCCACAGTAATCACTTCTTGAGTGGCTACAAACAATGCAAAGCAAGAGTTCATCAGTCCTTGCTCTACTCGAATGATTGTACAAGAAATAGAATACCTTTCGAAGTGACAACAGCAGCGTCAGATTGTCCTTTGCCTTTGCTCGCGGTCTGCTCGGTAGCTTGGCTGTTATGACTTGTAGAAGTGGCAACCCTGCATCAGCAGAGGACATAAGATGGTAATAACATCCGACTGATCAAAGCAAGATTCAGCTACATATACTTACTTGGAGACAACGGCCACCGCATTCTTTATGTTGCAGCGAGGCTGGGCTGGCAACAACAGCTGGTCAGAGGGCGTTGGGAGATCCCCAGCAGACAAGTCCACAGAAGCCAAATCAGGTCCTATTGCAACATGGCCATGGGACACTGCAGCAATATTGTTAGCAGACAGGTTCATATATCAGATAAAGCCATGACAGAACTGCAGCTATCCAACCAAATACCAATTATCAAAGCAATACACACTAGTCACCATCGTGATGAGACACCCATAGAGGATCACGAGGGACGACAATCACTAGTCACCATCGTGATGAGATGGCTGTGCGCTCATCGTCATGGGTGTAGCCATTAACTGGCAGGAGAATGGAGAATTCGGAATTGGGTGCAGCAGCCATTAATTGGCACGAGAGTGGAGAGAGCTAGACGTACAGATAGAGATAGATCCATCGAAGATCAAGCAGACAATCATGACAAACGGATCAGCCAGACGCGATCGAGGGGGGGGGGAGGGGGGGTGGACCGGTTCGTGAGCTCACCTTGGTCGATGTTATCCTTGTCGCCTCCGAGGCCACTGACCAAGTCCTGGCCGCGGCTGCCGTGGAGGGGCGCGGAAGAGAACCCAGGCGGGCCGGCGGAAGAGAAACCAGGCGGGGCGGCGGTAGCGAGAACCATGGACTTGGATTGCCTCATCGCCCGGCAGACGGGCGACGGGAAGTTGAGGCCGGGGGGACGCAAAATTGAGTATGATCCCATTGGCGACGGCGAGTTAGGAATTCAGACTGGCTATGGACAAACAAAGACTTCCTTTTTGTCTTGTGGAGCGGCAAGACGAAGACGAAGACTCTCCAGTCCATCTCTATCTATCTCTATCCTTCCATCCCTGCCAGCATTAAGTGCTGCCAATTAATGAGCATCATCTATTGCTGAGATTTTCTTAACGCCGAAGGCTGCAATGGAGCATGCATTAATCCATTCACTACGCGTAGTGGCCGCGCGCGGGAAGGATGAGGAAGCTGCGCCCGTTGGGCCGGGCTTGGGCACCACACGCAAAAAATAAAAAGGAAAGGACCGTGGTGGAGCGAGAGATTGCATTCTGATTTAAGCATAAACTAGCACATGTGCTTGTGCGTTGCAATCGGAGAGATATTTTTTTTACGAAAAGCATCGGAAGATAATTGATGTGTCCATCAGAGTGGACACGGTCTGGGCCGTCGTTTAGACCGGCCGCCGGCGGGCTGGACCGGACCGGACCAAGCAGGCGAGCGGTCCTGTTTTGAGGGGCTGGACCGGTGCCGACGAAGCCCGAGCCAGACCGACTAGACCGAATGGACCGATCAACAACCACCGGCGTCGATGTGTGTGAGTGCAACGGCAAGGTAGGCTACGTGCATGAGTGATGTGACGAAGTGGACGACGTGTGCGACAAATTAGCTAACAACTGAAACTTCGGCGAAACCAACAAACTGAATTTTTTGAACCTGTTGAAACTGAACCAACGTAGCTCTCTCTCTCCATAACTACCAGTCCTAGTCTTTAGTGCATGATCACACAAGCTTACCTAGATGAGTTTCTTATGGAGGTTGTTAGGGTAGTGGCCACACCTGCATCCTCCTCTTCTCTGCACATTTGTAACACTCGACAAATACATAAACACCATAGTTTTAATTAGCCGGCTATAGCTTCACTATAGCCCGCTATAGCCTTTTTAGCAGGGTGCCGCTAAATGGTCGTCTTCACAAATAACCCGCTATAGCTGATTTTGAGGACCGCCGCTATTTTTCATAGCCCGCTATTTAAAACAAACACATGACCTGTTTCTCTCCTACTGCTCCTTCTTACACTGACGAAACTGACGAAACTGAAGTGTGTGAGAAACCCTGACGAGCACAGAGGGACTCCTCGAACATCAGCGGTGGCTTCACCTTCAGAGCGTTCGGATCATGCCCAGTTATTGCTGGTCGTGTCAGCGAGGCGTTTTACTACCTGGGGCAGCTGGTAGCCGGTGAACGTGATGTTGCCATGGCTGGAATTGGTGCCAGGTTTGGGGTCGACTCTATGGTCGCAGAACTTCAGATCGGCGCCGGTGCATGCATGGCAGCGATGGCGAGCGGCGCCAAGAGGCTATGGCACACTGAAAAGTGAGGAAGGGATGAGAGGGAAAGCTGCGGGACATGATGGTTCACACGGAGGCTGCCGGTGGCCACGATGATGAGGCACTATAGCGGTGGTGACTACGTTTTCTCGGTCCGACCGAGCGGCTCGGTTAAAGACCGCACCAGACCGACAGTTTCTCGGGCCGAAAATTGCAGCCTGGACCGACTAGTTTTCCTACCGGGCCTGGGCCATACGGTCCGGTCCTTAACAGGCCACGAGCGGGCCAAAAGGCTTGCTCGTGTCGTCCACCCTGATGTCCATCAAACGGTTTTCGCAGCGGTGGGGCGACAGAGTGAGGAGCTGCGGTGTTCTCGCGGGTCATGTTTGGTCCGTGAGATCTTCATAGTGGTGGGGTTAGGCGGAGTGGCGGCCACCATCCTATTCGTGCCTTTTTTTCCTCCGGGTCCACCTCCATGTCTAGGTTGTGGTCACCTCCTTATTTTATGGTTGCACGGCGACCTTTGTGGCATAGTTGATTCGACCACTCTCTCCTACGATAGCATCACCGGATGTATTACTAATTGCAGCGAATCCCGTTTTATTGGCATGATCAGGTAGTCCCTCCTTTACCTGGGTTTATTCTCTTTTAAAAAAATTAACACTCACATGCCTGTATTTTTTAGTCAGAGCCAAACCATCATATCCTCTTTTTATTGGCATGTGTCCATATTTTTTTAATTGCATCCAACCAACGTATTCTCTTTTATCGTCAAATATCACGTGGGATGCACAACAGTTTATGTTTGGGCCAGGACTCTGGCAGCCACCAAAGCGACCTGTGTTTGTAAGGCGCGAATAAAAATCTTTAAAAAAACGATGAGTTCAAGGATCAAACTCACAACCTTAAAAACTCGACCACGTGTTGCTACCCACTTGAACAAACAGCTCCTGTTAACAAATGGCTAGCGCGAATCTGTACATAGTAATAAATATTTGGGAACATATTGTAGCGTAACATTTGAAACATTTTTTATTTTTTCTTTTCTTGTTTTGAAATTTTTGAAAAATAAATAAATAAATAATTATAATGGCTGAATATTCTTTGAAACATGGAAAACTTTGAAAATCCCAATTTTTTTAAACAAATGCAAGCATTTTTTTAGAAAGCTTCGTTAGATTTTGGAAAAAGATGAGCAAAACTTGAAACGGGAAGATTTTTTGGAACTCACAAACATTTTTACGAAAACATGAACCATTTATAAGGAAACAAAAAAAGTAATATGTGAACAATTTCTGAAAATGGAAACATGTTTCAATCATTGTAAACAATTTTCGAAAACGTTTGTTTCAAACACAAACATTAATTTGAATTTTTGAACAATTCAATAAAACAAGAATATTTTTTTAATTGTATCGTTTTTAAAAAGGCAATTTATTTTGAAAATCAGAAAGAGCTTTACAAAACATAAAAATAAAAAAAATGCGAACATTTTTTGAGTTACGAACAAATTTTGGAACGAGAAGTAAAATTTAAAGGTTCAAATATTTTTCAAAATGGGAGACAAATTTTGAAACCCTGAAGTTTTTTCGAAAATCTGAACAAAAATTGAAATTCTGATTTTTTTGAATATACGAAAAAGGAAAAAAATAAATTAAACTTGGAAGGGAAAAAACTAAAAGCAAAAGGACAAAGGAAAAGAAAAAGGAAAAGGAAAAACAAAGAAACGGAACAAAAGGAAAAACTTAAACGGGCCGGCCCAATTACGGCGTCCTGTGCAAAGCTTTGACTATTTACCGCCCAGTGCAGTAAATAAGGTTTCTCAGCTGCGTGAGCAGAAAATAAATGGGCTGGCTTCGTTGGACGCAGCGCGCGCAGCCTATGTACGAAATTATTGACAAAACTATTTTTCTTTTCTAGCACATGGACGCACAAAAATTTAGTACCATCTTAGATAGATTTTTTTTCACTGTTGAATGGGTGAAAAAATCGGAGAAACACACCTTGCTTTATTAGTAGGTATAGGCATACTAGCACATATGCCCGTGCGTTGCAACGGGAGATAAAATAATATGTATTTAAAGTCGGTGAGAATTATATGTGCCAACAAAACTCTGTGTGCATACGAAAAATGAACATTTAGCTTCTTGGTTCCGCCGTGTGTGAAGGAATCAATCCGCTATTTTTCTATTCATTGATCGAGAGCATTTAAGAGTTTTGTTACGTCATCGTACGCCAGAGAAACCCTATGAGTTATTCATTCTACTTTTCCTTTCAATCCTTTCAATCAAGGGGATTTTAAGGTATCAAGTTTCTGAATATTCTATGAAACATGACCAATTTTTTAAATAATTAACAGTTTTTTCAAAATTATGTACAGTTTTGAAAAAACACGAGCAAAATATGAAAGGAACGCCTTTTAAAATTCGCAAACAATTTCTGAAAATACCAACTTCTTTATAAAAACATGAACATTATTTGAATTTTTAACCATTTTTTTAAAACGGGGACATGTGTTGAAAATTCGTAAGATTTTTAGAAAATGTGTATCTTTTATACATGAACATTATCTTTAATTGTGAATTTTTTCGAATTAAGAGCATTTTTTTAAAATGACATTTTCCTTTTAAAAATCACGAAAAAAAATTCAAAAATAATACTTTTTATAAAAAATGGGAAACTTTTTGCAAGTTCCAAATATTTTTCAAAATAGAAACAAAATTTTGAAATTCTGAACATTTTCCAAAAAAATAATTTACAAAGTAAATTCTAAAACTAAAGTAAACTTGCATGGGAAAAAATAAATAGGGAAGGGAGAATAAAAATAGAAGTAAAACACAGAAACAAAGAAAAATGGGGCAGCCCATTATTGGTTGTCCTGTGCAAAACTTTGACTATTTTATCGCCCTGTGTGAAAAATAGAATTTTCCCAGCTGCGTGGGCAGAAAAATAAGTGGGCTGACTTCCCTGGGCCAGAGCGCGCGGCCCACAAACGAAAATTATTTTTCTAGCAGACAAACACATAAGAATTTAGTACCACCTCGGATAAAAAAATATTTTTTTCGGAGGTGAACGGATGAAAAAATTGACGAAACGCACCTTGCTTTATTAGTAAAAAAAAGTAGGTATAAATATAGATTGATTTATTTAGTATGTTATAAAATTCGAAAACATGCCTTTGATAGATGGAGTAGCCAACCACGGCAGCACAACGACATAATGGGCAGCCGGTCACGGCAGCACAACAACATCGTGTAGGAGCGCCGAGGCACCAAGGAGAGATCTAAAAGTGGAGCACGATCAGGATGTACAACGAAACCATGCCCCAACGTAGTCTCCGCTGAGGCGACAAGGGCGGAAACCTAGCCCGCGCCGCCAGGCCACCTTCCCACCCCCACTTCCCCCCTCGCAGTCGCCACAGGAGGCTGTCGGGCTAAGCCTGGGCGGAGGATGGCGGCGGAGGGGTCGACTTCCTCTCGTCAAGCCACGGGGGCTCGGGATGGGGAGGGTTTACCCCCTTCTTCTACGCCAGCTCGGGATCCATTGATGGCTTTAGCTGCGTCGCCGGCGGGCCTCTAGGCTTCCTTCTCCGGCGTGACGGCTTCTTGGCAGCCAGGGGCGGGCCTAGTTCAATTCAAGGGTATTAACTTGAATACCCATTATTTTTGCCAACAAACACATGTATCCCATGTATATGTATGGAGAAAAACAAAAAAGATACAGGGAAATAGGCTAGCTAACGAGTTCAACCCGAAAAACGAAGACTAGCCCACACCCAGACGTGACCCATGTGGCCCAAATCGATGCAACACGCAGGGCTTGCATGCACGATCCGTCGATATTCCATAGCATAGCACTTGGCTAAAAAAACTTGGGAAAAAACATGGGTAATAAAAACATCTCGCACAAGAAACGAACGCCTCCCATCCCCAATTCCTTTCGCACTCGAAGCGGTAGGGCACGGCGGCTGGGCTGATCGCCCACGCGCATGGCGGCATAGGCAGTCGGGCGGCGCGACCCAGGTATCCGACGGCAGCCATTTGTGGCTAAATTTCGTGTTTGACCATTTTCTGAAACTTGATAGAGATCTGACCTGCCTTGCAAAAAAATTTAGATTTTACCCTTTTCTTATCGCCGGAGTTTATGGAGGTAGGGTATAACAGCCTACCGTCAAGTCCCTGGCGATAGGGTTGCATACCCTACCGGAAAATTTTCCTAAGTATGAAACACAGTGCATGCTCGCACCTACCGCCGTGCACCTTGACAGTAGAGTTGTATAGCCTACCGACAGGCTGTTTGGCGGTAGGGTTGTCTCCTAGCGCGAAGGTCCTTGGCGGTAGGTTGTTCGCCATGGAACCTGGCGGTAGCAAAAGGGTTAGATCCCGAAATTTTTACAAACTGGGGTCAGATTGATTAACTTTTAAAAAAGGGTCAAAACACGAAATTTAGCCGCCATGTGTTGGCTCTCGTTGTCTCGATCCATCTTTAATCCACCTTTGTACTCGACAGATGTGGGTATCGCCGCGTCAAAGGCTTGCTCAATCTCGTAGATAATTCGATGTGTTCGTGTATCTTAATACATTTTTATCCGCCGACGTCAAGATTGGCTTTTCTTCTTGTGTTGAATCTTAGCATAGATGTGTTAAATTTATGTATCGTTATAGGTGTTGATGCATCACCTTCGTTTTCCGCTGCCAGTAGACCGGCCGAACACCAGCAGTAATATATGCACACAATAGTAAGTTAATTTGGCTACTTGGATTTCTTTTTAGTATATTTAAATTTGTAATTACTTTGCAGTGAATTATAAATTGTTTAGGCATGAGAATTTGAATTTTCCACATGAACTATGGTGATATATTTGCTTATACATAGCAAAAACAAGGCTTTAAGCTTTGGAAAAACTGCCTTTGAAATTTTGAATACACACTCTTCAAATCCTGGGCCCGCCCCTATTGGCAGCGTCTCTCACGGATGGCAGCCACAGCAGCTTCGTCGACGGGCGCCTGGTCCTCGGCCCAGCTGCTCTTCTTCGACGAGTCGGGGTGGGTGCGCACCCCCCCCCCCCATGCATGCCTTTTGGGGGCGCCCCGAGGTCAGACCGGGGGCTGATACGTCTCCAACATATCTATAATTTTTGATTGTTTCATGCTATTATATTATCAATCTTGGATGTTTTATAATTATTTTATAGTCATTTTATATCTTTTTTGGTACTAACCTATTGACATAGTGCCAAGTGTCAGTTGCTATTTTTTTATATTTTTTACATCATAGAAAATCAATATCAAACAGAGTCCAAATGCCACGAAACATTACGGAGATTTTTTATGGACCAGAAGGAACATAATGGGCCCTGGCTGCGCCTGGGGTGCTCCGAGGAGAGCACAACCCACCAGGGCACGCCAGGAGGCCCAGGTGCGCCCTGGTGGGTTGTGCCCACCTCGGGTGCCCCCCGGACCGCATCTTTGCTCTATAAATATCCCAATATTCTAGAAACCCTAGGGGAGTCAACGGGATATTCATCCAGCTGCCCCAGAGTCCAGAACCACCAGATCCAATCTAGACACCATCTCGGATGGGGTTCACCACCTCGATTGGTGCCTCTCCGATGATGCGTGAGTAGTTCTTTGTAGACCTTCAGGGCCGTAGTTAGTAGCTAGTTGGCTTCCTTTCTTTCTCTCTCTCTCTCTCTCTTGATTCTCAATATAATGGTCTCTTGGTGATCCATATGATATAACTATTTTTGCGGTGTGTTTGTTGGGATCGATGAACTTTGAGTTTATGATCAGGTCTATCTTTTTTATATCCATGAAAATATTTGAGTTTTTTTGATCTCTTTTATGCATGATCTCTTATAGCGTCGTATTTCTTCTCCGATATTTGGGTTTTGTTTGGCCAACTTGATCTATTAATCTTGCAATGGGAAGAGGTGCTTTGTAGTGGGTTCGATCTTACGGTGCTTGATCCCAGTGACAGAAAAGGAACGGACATGTATGTATCATTGCTACTAAGGATAACACGATGGGGTCTATCTCTACATAGATAGATCTTGTCTACATCATGTCATCGTTCTTATTGCATTACTCCGTTTCTCCATGAACTTAATACACTAGATGCATGCTGGATAGCGGTCGATGTGTGGAGTAATAGTAGTAGATGCAGGAAGGAGTCGTTCTACTAATTTTGGACATGATGCCTATGTAATTATCTTTGCCTGGATATCGTCATGAGTATTTGAAGTTCTATCAATTGCCCAACAGTAATTTGTTCACCCACCGTTTGCTATTTTTCTTGAGAGAAGCCACTAGTGAAACCTACGGCCCCCGGGTCTCTTTCATATTATTTGCCTTTGTGATTTACGTTTCCTTTGCTTTTATTTTCAGATCTACTAAACCAAAAATACAAAAATGTCTTGCTGCAATTTATTCTTATTTATTTTATTTGGCATTCGATCTATCAATTTACTACAAATTTACCTTATGTCTGTTTGCCTATCTTGAGGCGCCGTACCCCGGAAGGGATTGACAACCCCTTTAACACGTCGGGTTGCGAGAAGTTTTTATTTGTGTGCAGGTGTTGTTTACGTAGTGTTGCTTGATTCTCCTAATGGTTCGATAACCTTGATTGCACATCTAAGGGAAATACCTACCGCCGCTGTTCTGCATCATCCCTTCCTTTTTGGGGAAATATCAACGTAGTTTCAAGCGACATCAAAAGGAATTTCTGGCGCCGTTACCGGGGAGGATCTTCAACATATACCAGGTTCCTAATCACAAACCTCATCTCCTCGCAATTTACATTATTTGCCATTTGCCTCTTGTTTTCCTCTCCCCCACTTCACAAAAAATTGCCATTTTATTCGCCCCTCTTTTTCCGTTCGCCGTTTTCTTGTCGGATCTATTTTTTATCACAATCTTGTTGTGTGGTAATCATGAATCAAGAGAACACCAAGTTATGTGATTTCTTAGATACCAACAATAATGATTTTATCGGCACTCCGATTGCTCCTCTCGCCACTAGTGCAAGATGGAAGAGAACAGTTCTGTCAGTGAACACATACTCAAAATATCTGGGTATCATAATCACTTGATTCAGTTAGGAGTTAATCTTTCAGATGATAGTATTATTGACAGAGTTCTTCAATCACTGCCACCAATCAACAAAGGCTTCGTGATGAACTATAATATGCAAGGAATGGATAAGACAATTCCTGAGCTCTTCGCTATGCTCAAAGCTGCGGAGGTAGAAATCAAGAAGGAGCATCAAGTGTTGATGGTTAACAAGACCACTAGTTTCAAGAAAAAGGGCAAGGGAAAGAAGGGGAACTTCAAGAAGAATGGCAAGCAAGTTGCCACTCCCGGGAAGAAGCCCAAGTCTAGACCCAAGCCTGAAACTGAGTGCTTCTACTGCAAAGGGACTGGTCACTGGAAGCGAAACTGCCCCAAGTATTTGGCGGATAAGAAGGATAGCAAAGTGAACAAAGGTATATTTGATATACATGTTATTGATGTGTACCTTACTAATGCTCGTAGTAGCGGCTGTGTATTTGATACTGGTTCAGTTGCTCATATTTGTAACTCGAAACAGGGGCTACAGATTAAACAAAGATTAGCTAAGGATGAGGTGACGATGCACATCGGGAATGGTTCCAAGGTCGATGTGATCGTCGTCGGCACGCTACCTACATCTACCCTCGGGATTAGTTTTAGACCTAAATAATTGTTATTTGGTGCCAGCGTTGAGCATGAACATTATATCTGGATCTTGTTTGATGCGAGACGGTTATTCATTTAAATCGAAGAATAATGGTTGTTCTATTTATATGAGTAATATATTTTATGGTCATGCACCCATGAAGGGTGGTCTATTTGTATTGAATCTCGATTGTGATGATACACATATTCATAATATTGATGCCAAAAGATGCAAAGTTGATAATGATAGTGCAATATATTTGTGGCACTGTCGTTTAGGTCATATTGGTGTAAAGCGCATGAAGAAACTCCATGCAGATGGGCTTTTGGAATCACTTGATTATGAATCATTTGATACTTGCGAACCATGCCTCATGGGCAAGATGACTAAAATTCCATTCTCTGGAACAATGGAGCGAGCTAATGACTTATTGAAAATAATACATACCGATATATGCAGTCCGATGAGTGTTCAGACTCGCGGTGGGTATCGTTATTTTCTAACCTTCACAGATGATTTGAGAAGATATGGCTATATCTACTTAATGAAACACAAGTCTGAAACATTTGAAAAGTCCAAAAAATTTCAGAGTGAAGTGGAGAATCATCATAACAAGAAAATAAAGTTTCTACGATCTGATTGCAGAGGCGCATATTTGAGTTACGAGTTTGGCCTTCATTTAAAACAATGTGGAATAGTTTCACAACTCACGCCACCTGGAACACCACAGCGTAATGGTGTGTCTGAACATGGTAACCGTACTTTATTAGATAATGTGCGATCTATGATGTCTCTTATCGATTTACCACTATTATTTTGGGGTTATGCATTAGAGACAGCTGCATTCACTTTAAATAGGGCACCGTCTAAATATGTTGATACGACACGTATGAACTGTGTTTTGGCAAGAAACATAAGCTATCATTTCTTAAAGTTTGGGGTTGCGATGCTTATGTGAAAAGCTTCAGCCTGATAAGCTCGAACACAAATCGGAGAAGTATGTCTTCATTGGATACCCAAAAGAAACTATTGGGTACACCTTCTACCACAGATCCGAAGGCAAGATCTTTGTTGCTAAGAATGGATCCTTTCTAGAGAAGGAGTTTCTCTTGAAAGAAGTGAGTGGGAGGAAAGTAGAACTTGATGAGGTAATTGTACCTTATCTCAAATTAGAAAGTAGCTCATCATAGAAAACCATTCCCGTGATGCCTACACCAACTAGAGAGGAAGCTAATGATAATGATCATGAAACTTTAGATCAATTTACTACCGAACCTCGTAGGTCAATCAGAGCACATTCCGCACCAGAGTGGCACGGTAACCCTATTCTGAAAGTCATTTTACTAGACCATGACAAACCTACGAACTATGAAGAAGCGATGATGAGCCCAGATTCCGATAAATGCCTTGAGGCCATGAAATCTGAGATAGGATCCATGTATGAGAACAAAGTGTGGACTTTGGTTGACTTGCCTGATGATCGGCGAGCCATAGAGAATAAATGGATCTTCAAGAAGAAGACTGACGCTGATGGTAATGTTACTGTCTACAAAGCTCGACTTGTCGCGAAAGATTTTCGATAAGTTTAAGGAGTTGACTACGATGAGACTTTCTCACTCGTAGCGATGCTTAAGTCTGCCTGAATCATGTTAGCAATTACCGCATTTTATGATTATGAAATCTGGCAAATGGACGTCAAAACTGCATTCTTTAATAGATTTTTAAAGAAGAGTTGTATATGATGCAACCAGAAGGTTTTGTCGATCCTAAAGGTGCTAACAAAGTGTGCAAGCTCCAGCGATCCATCTATGGACTGGTGCAAGCATCTCAGAGTTGGAATATACGCTTTGATAAGGTGATCAAAGCATATGGTCTTATACAAACTTTCGGAGAAGTCTGTATTTACAAGAAAGTGAGTGGGAGCTCTATAGCATTTCTAATATTATATGTGGATTACATATTGTTAATTAGAAATGATATAGAATTTCTGGATAGCATAAAAGGATATGTGAATATAAAAAATTCAATGAAAGACCTTGGTGAAGCTACTTATATATCAGGCATCAAGATCTATAGAGATAGATCAAGATGCTTAATTGGACTTACACAAAGCATATACCTTGATAAAGTTTTGAAGAAGTTCAAAATGGATCAGTCCAAAAAAGGGTTCTTGCCTGTGTTACAAGTTGGGAAGTTGAGTCGGACTCAATGACCAACCACTGTAGAAGACAGAGAGAAAATGAAAGTAATTCCCTATACCTCAGCCATAGGTTCTATCATGTATGCTATGCTGTGTACCAGACCTGATGTGTGCCTTGTTATAAGTTTAGCGGGGAGGTACCAAAGTAATCCAGGAGTGGATCACTGGACAACGATCAAGAACATCCTGAAGTATCTGAAAAGGACTAAGGATATGTTTCTCGTTTATGGAGGTGACAAAGAGCTTGTCGTAAATGGTTACATCGATGCTAGCTTTAACACTGATCCGGATGACTCTAAGTCACAAACCGGATACATATTTATATTGAATAGTGGAGCTGTCAGTTGGTGCAGTTCCAAGCAAAGCGTCGTGGCAGGATCTACGTGTGAAGCGGAATACATAGCTGCTTCAAAAGCAGCAAATGAAGGAGTTCATATCCGATCTAGGTGTAATACCTAGTGCATCGGGTCCAATGAAAATCTTTTATGACAATACTGGAGCAATTGCCTTGGCGAAGGAATTCAGATTTCATAAAAGAACCAAACACATCAAGAGACTCTTCAACTCCATCTGTGATCAAGTAAAGGAGGGAGACATAGAGATTTGCAAAATATATATGGATCTGAATGTTGCAGTGTTGGGGAACATAGTAATTTCTAAAAAATTCCTACGCACACACAAGATTATGGTGATGCATATCAACGAGAGGGGAGAGAGTCGTCCACGTACCCTCTTAGACCCTTAAGCGGAAGCGTTATGACAATGAGGTTGATGTAGTCGTACGTCTTCACGATCGACCGATCCTTAGTACCGAACGTACGGCACCTCCGCGTTCAGCACATGTTCAGCTCGGTGACGTCCTGCGAACTCACGATCCAGTAGAGCTTGGGGAAGAATTTCGTCAGCACGACGGCGTGATGACGGTGATGATGATGCTACTAATGCAGGGCTTCGCCTAAGCACTGCTACGATATAATCGAGGTGGATTATGGTGGAGGGGGGCACCGCACACGGCTGGAATAGATCAATAGATCAACTTGTGTGTTCTAGGGTGCCCCCTTGCCCCTGTATATAAAGGATGGAGGAGGGGAGGCCGGCCAGCCCCTAGGGCGCGCCAGAAGTGTGGAGTTCTACTAGGACTCCCTAGTCCTAGTAGGATTCCTCCTCCCATGTGGAATAGGAAAAGGGGAAGGGAAAAGGGGAAGGGAAAAGGAGAAGGAAGGAAGGGGGCGCCCCCCTTCCCTAGTCCAATTCGGACCAGACCATGGGGAGGGGTACGGCCACCTTTTGAGGCCTTTCTCTCCTTTCTTGTATGGCCCATTAAGGCCCAATACGAATTCCCGTAACTCTTCGGTACTCCGAAAAATACCCGAATCACTCGGAACCTTTCCGGTGTCCGAATATAGTCGTCCAATATATCAATCTTTACGTCTCGACCATTTTGAGACACCTCGTCATGTCCTCGATCTCATCCAGGACTCTGAACTACCTTCGGTACATCAAATCACATAACTCATAATACAAATCGTCACCGAACGTTAAGCGTGCGGACCCTACGGGTTCGAGAACCATGTAGACATGACCGAGACACATCTCCGGTCTATAACCAATAGCGGAACCTGGATGCTCATATTGGCTCCTACATATTCTACGAAGATCTTTATCGGTCAAACCGCATAACAACATACGCTGTTCCCTTTGTCATCGGTATGTTACTTGCCCGAGATTCGATCGTCGGTATCTCAATACTTAGTTCAATCTCGTTACCAGCAAGTCTCTTTATTCGTTCCGTAATACATCATTCCGCAACTAACTCATTAGTTACAATGCTTGCAAGGCTTATAGTGATGTGCATTACCAAGAGGGCCCAGAGATACCTCTTCGACAATCAGAGTGACAAATCCTAATGTCGAAATATGCCAACTCAACAAGTACCTTCGGAGACACCTGTAGAGCACCTTTATAATCACCCAGTTACGTTGTGACGTTTGGTAACACACAAAGTGTTCCTCCGGTAAACGGGAGTTGCATAATCTCATAGTCATAGGAACATGTATAAGTCATGAAGAAAGCAATAGCAACATACTAAACGATCAAGTGCTAAGCTAACGGAATGGGTCAAGTCAATCACATCATTCTCTTAATGATGTGATCCCGTTAATCAAATGACAACTCATGTCTATGGCTAGGAAACTTAACCATCTTTGATTCAATGAGCTAGTCAAGTAGAGGCATACTAGTGACACTCTGTTTGTCTATGCATTCACACATGTATCAAGTTTCCGGTTAATACAATTCTAGCATGAATAATAAACATTTATCATGAAATAAGGAAATAAATAATAACTTTATTATTGCCTCTAGGGCATATTTCCTTCAGTCTCCCACTTGCACTAGAGTCAATAATCTAGATCACATCACCATGTGATTAACATCGATAGTTCACATCATCATGTGATTAACACCCATAGTTCACATCACCATGTGACCAACACCCAAAAGGTTTACTAGATTCAGTAATCTAGTTCACATCACTATGTGATTAACACCCAAAGAGTACTAAGGTGTGATCATGTTTTGCTTGTGAGAGAATCTTAGTCAACGGGTCTTTCACATTCAGATCCGTTATGTATTTTGCAAATTTCTATGTCTACAATGCTCTGCACGGAGCTACTTCAGCTAATTGCTCTCACTTTCAATATGTATCCAAATTGGGACTTAGAGTCATCTGGATCAGTGTCAAAACTTGCATCGACGTAACCCTTTACAACGAACCTTTTTCACCTCCATAATCGAGAAACATATCCATGTTCCACTAAGGATAAGTTTGACCACTGTCGAGTGATCTACTCCTAGATCACTATTGTACTCCCTTGCCAAACTCAGTGTAGGTTATACAATAGATCTGGTGCACAGCATGGCATACTTTATAGAACCTATGGCTGAGGCATAGGGAATGACTTTCATTCTCTTTCTATCTTCTGTCGTGGTCGGGCTTTGAGTCTTACTCAACTTCACACCTTGCAACACATGCAAGAACTCTTTCTTTGACTGTTCCATTTTGAACTAATTCAGAATCTTGCCAAGATACATACTCATTGAAAATCTTTATCAAGTGTCTTGATCTATCTCTATAGATCTCGATGCTCAACATGTAAGTAGCTTCACCGAGGTCTTTCTTTGAAGAACTCCTTTCAAATACTCCTTTATGCTTTCCAGAAAATTCTACATCATTTCTGATCAACAATATGTCATTTACATATATACTTATCAGAAAGGCTGTAGCGCTCCCACTCACTTTCTTGTAAATACAGGCTTCAACGCAAGTTTGTATAAAACTATATGCTTTAATCAACTCATCAAAGCGTATATTCCAACTCCGAGATGCTTGCAACAATCCACAGATGGATCGCTGGAGCTTGCACATTTTGTTAGCACCTTTAGGATTGACAAAACCTTCTAGTTGCATCATATACAACTCTTTTTTAATAAATCCATTAAGGATTGCAGTTTTGTTATCCATTTGCCAGATTTCATAAAATGCGGCAATTGCTAACATGATTCGAACAGACTTTAAGCATCGATACGAGTGAGAAAATCTCATCATAGTCAACACCTTGAACTTTGTCAAAACCTTTTTCCGACAAGTCTAGCTTTGTAGATAGTAACACTACTATCAGCGTTGAAAGGATCGATATGGTTGACTAGAGGCGGTGAATAGGCAACTAACAATTTTTAGCTTTTCTTTAACAATTTAAACTTTGCATCAAAGTAGGTTGTCTAGATATGCAACTAGGTGAGCAACCTATATGATGCAACAAGGATAGGACCACAAGCAAGCAAGATATATGAAACAAATAAGTTTGCACAAGTAAAGGCACGAGATAACCAAGAGTGGAGATGGTGGAGACGAGGATGTGTTGCCAAAGTTCCTTCCCTTTGAGAGGAAGTACGTCTCCGTTGGAGCAGTGTGGAGGCACAATGCTCCCCAAGAAGCCACTAGGGCCACCGTATTCTCCTCACGCCCTCACACAATGCGAGATGCCGTGATTCCACTATTGGTGCCCTTGGAGGCGGCGACCGAACCTTTATAAACTAGGTTGGGGCAATCTCCACAACTCAATTGGAGGCTCCCAACGACACCATGAAGCTTCACCACAATGGACTATGGCTTCGCGGTGACCTCAACCGTCTAGGATGCTCAAACACCCAAGAGTAGCAAGATCCGCAAGGGATTAGTGGGGGGAATCAAATATCTCTTGGTGGAAGTGTAGATCGAGGCCTTCTCAACCACTCCCGAGAAAATCAACAAGTTTGGTCGGCTAGGGAGTGAGATCGGGCGAAAATGGAGCTTAGAGCAATAATGGAGCTTAGGGGTGGAAGAGGTGAGTCAACGGGGAAGAAGGGGACCCCTTATATATTGTGGAAAAAGGATCCAACCGTTACCCACCAACCAGCCCGCGGCCAGCGGTACTACCGCGCCTCGCTAGCGGTACTACTGCTTGCAACTAGGCGGTACTACCGCACGGCTCTGCGGTACTACCGTACCGACCCACGGTACTGCCGCAACCCAGCGACAGTAAAGATAAACAGACGCGCAGGAGCTGGGGGCGGTACTTCCGCACGCGCGGTACTACCGCGCCCCCCATGCGGTACTACCGCAAGGCAAAAACCCCCAGCCAGGGGGAAGGGAACTTCCGTGCCTACTTCCGCAAAGAAACGGAAGTAGCAAAAACCCGACACAGTAGTACCACCGAGGGGCGGTACTACTGCCTGACTACATAGCGTGGTACTACCGCTCGGCGAAAACGATACTACCGTGGTAGGTGCGGATGTAAAAAATTACATCCGCCCCTACTACCGCGAAGGGGCGGCACTAGCCTGGTGGGCAGCGGTACTGCGGCTCCAGGGGAGCGGTACTACCGTGGGCACCTGCGGTACTACCGCGCCACCGCGCGGTACTACCGCAGATGCCTACGGTACTACCGTTTTCCTGGGAGCAGTACTACCACGACCAACCACATCAGCCAGACAAGGGAGGCAAGAAAACGGAGGAAGCTCCAAGGAAAAAGGAGGGGACAAGAAGGAGATGTGTACGTGATGATTCCACCCAACCTTTCCAATGCGGACCCCCTCTTAATAGTACGGCTTTCCTACGACTCAAATCCACCAAAAAGAAACATAGAAAAGACGCCGTCTTCATCAGTCTTCGAGGGGCACCCAATCGTCTTGTGCCTAGCAATGAAGTGTCTGGAATACTGAAGGCACACGATTAGTCCGCAAATGCATTGTCATCAATCACCAAAACACTTAGGGATAAATATGCCCTTACAATCTCCCCCTTTTGGTGGATTGATGACAATACGGGATTTGCACAAGGAAAATAAAAAAAGTAAATGCAAACCCCTCCTCTCTAGAATATAGACGGGGTCCCCCTAGATGTGTGTCACCTAGATGAGTGCTTTGGACTACACGGCACACGAATAATAGGATCAAAGCTCCCCCTATATTATAGAGACAAGGCATATCTATCACTATACAAGATAGCACACACATAAGTTAACTACGATAGATAAAGTGCATATGTCTTATACCATATGAGGAAAGGTCTCGAAAGCACAAACCAAACAAGAGCAAACAAGCACAAACGAGGTCCAAAAGACAAAGCAAATAAACGCACCAAGCACGACACAACGCAAATCCCTACACTCTCTCCCCCTTTGGCATCGAGACGCCAAAAAGGCAGAGAGGACACCTACATAGACGGGGTGGCTCAGGAAGAGAAGTCGTCCCACTGCTCCTCGTGCTCCTCGTCAGACTCAGCGGCGGGGATAGTCTCCTCGAAGTCATCCTCTGAACTGGTCCACTTGTATCCCTGCTTTGACATCCAGGCAGCCTCAGGTGTGATGACGTCCTCAGACCCGCCAGACACATCCTCTCCAAAGAGCCTCATAACCTTCTTGTCACGGCGGCGACTCTCCTTGTCTGCCACGTGAGCCTTGTACTATCCCTTTGCCTGCATGCAGAAGAGAGTCTTCATCTTGTCCTTTAGCTTCTTGGCCCATGACGGCTCAGAGGAAGGAGTGGTGGACCTTGCAGCACGGTCCTCAGCAACATTCCCAGCAACAGCCTCCTCCTCACCAGCAGCCCTCCTAGCAGAAGAGGCCTCAGCACGGGTAGTGGTGTTGGCCCAGTTGGGCTTGACGCGGAGGCTGATGGACTCATGGCGAATCCAGTCTGGAGCAAGGAACTCATCACCCGGGTACATCTTCTCCCAAGTGGTGGAGAGCAGCAGAAACAGGTACGGTCCATAGATAGGTACCTTGCAAGTGAACACCACAAACCGAAGCTCACACCACATGATGTGTGAGACATCAAGTGGCTGAGTCTGAGAAGAACGTGCCTCTGCGCACAGGAGCAACATGTCCACTAGATATGCATGGACCTTGTCCTTGTCACCAATGCGTGGGAACAGAGTGTTGCGGAAGATGCGATGCATGATATCCAGAAAGGAGTTTAACACCCAAGTTGACTTGCCATTGGGGAGCACCTTCTCAACAAGGAAAGGCTGAAGCAGGTTCTTGTTGGCAGACTCAGAGTTGGCATGGGGGCGAACACCAACGGGGGTGTGAAGCCCGTCATCAGGAATGTGCAGCAGATCCATGAACTCTTTCCATGTAGTAGACAGCTGACGGCCGTTGGTCATCCAGGTCATCCTCCGCTCCTCCCCGGGATGAAAGTACACTGAGGCAAAGAACTGATAGATGAACCCAGGGTCATAGTCATGGTGAAAAGAGATCACCGGCTCAATAGCAAACTGCTCCACCAAGTCCAGAGCCTCTCCAAAATAGTCACAAAACTTGTCCTTTCGCATGTGATGCATGTCTATCCACTTTACATCCACGAAGGTATTCTGCTTGCTCTTGATCACATCCAGATAGATGAGAACCTGTTGCTTGTTCTAGAACATCTCGGTGCCTCTGAGCACAGCCCGAGGAGTCACATAGGAATTGATCCTCCGGCGTTCGACATACTCAGAGACAGAAATCTCGTCCATGCCCTTAGCAGGTTCCTTTTGCTTGCTGGCAGTGGTCTTGACATTGCGCTTGGGGGCATTGGAGCCCTCTAGGGCTTCATCTTGGGGGTTGCGCAGACGCTTGGAGCCAGTGTCACGACTGGGATTGGAACGGAGAGAGCCACCACCTGAGACACAAAAACACAAAACACCCACAACAGCCAAGAGGGATTAATGCAAAGACCACAACAAAGAAAGAGAAACAAGCAGAAAGCATACATGATAAATGCCTAGAGAGAGATTTGATCCCTATGGTAGTACTGCCAAGTGCTGCGAAGCTAAGATAGTAGTACTGCTCTTAGACGCGGTAGTACAGTGCAAGGTCATGGTAGTACCGGGTCTAGGAGCGGTAGTACGACCTTAGCGCCTCAGCTAGCGCGGTAGTACCGCGTCTGCTGAGCGGTAGTACCGCACGAGCTAGCACGGTAGTACCGCACATCAGACACAGTAGTACCGCACCACGTCAGATCTAAACAAGTTCAAATCTGAGAAAAGCCCGCGAAACCACGACGATACTACGGTTGGACAAAGCTACCACAAGACAGCATATCAAGTATGATTCCTACGCATCACGACTCTCCTACATCCTACTCTTGCATAGATTTGTCCTAAAATCTCAAGAACACCAAGTTTCTCCCCAAAAACCTAGAAGCAAGAGAACAGCCAAGAAAAAGAGGGATTTGGGGAAAAACCTTGGTACATGGCAAGAGGAAGTGGTGGGGAACGATCCCACCGGTCGGAATCCGAGGAGAGTGGCCGGAGACAGAGATCCGGCGAGGGCCTCCGGCGCCGTTCTTGAGCGAGAGAGAGAGAGACGTGGGGAGAGAGACAAATGAATGGGTATGGGGAGTTGGAACTCCCCTGCCCGAGTCATAACCCCCACGCTCCGTCGATGGCGCGGTAGTATCGTGCCCCAACGCGGTAGTACCGTCCGGCGCGGTACTTCCGAAGTACCGCACCTGAGCGGTAGTACCATGTTGTGGCGCGGTAGTACCGTACCTCCCAAAGAGGTAGTACCGCGGCCAGCCGCAGTAGTACCGTGAGCTCAAAAAGATGCACATTTCGAGCACATGAAAAACTGGGTCTTTGCACAAACACTCCGAGCCAACACGACACCACAAGACCACGCAACACACAAAGCCAAAAAGGCACACGACAAACGAAACAACCACGAGACACCACCTCTCCAAAGAGAGGGCGGTGGCCGTAGCCACCTATGTTTGAGTCAATTGGTATGGCACCGCGAAGAATTATCCTTGGGTACATGACCAAAACTCGTCTTTGAAGCACAAGTACCATCAAACATGGCTAATGTGAAAGACTTGATCGATTTATGCATAATGGGGGGAGGGAGAGTTCATTGAGAGAATATCACTCCCCCTATGTCCATGCCTACATCTAAACAGGACAGCACGTTGAGTATGGTGGGGTGTGCAAGGGTTCAAGCAACATTGCTCGAATCAATGATATTTAGATCATGCCTTAACTCGCGAAATCTTGCTTCATCCAAGGGCTTCGTGAAGATATCTGCAAGGTTATCATGAGTGGTGTCATAGTTGAGCTCGATCTCTCCTCGCCTAATGTGATCCTGGATGAAGTGATACCGAATCTCAATATGCTTCGTCTTGAAGTGTTGCACCAGATTGAGAGAGATCTTGATGGAACTTTCATTGTCACACCAAAGAGGCACTTTGTCACAAATGACACCGTAATCCTTTAATGTTTGCCTCATCCATAAGAGTTGTGCACAACAACTACCGGCCGCCACATACTCCGCTTCGGTGGACGAGAGAGACACACAACTTTGCTTTTTGGAAGACCAACTTACCAAAGAGCAACCAAGAAATTGGTACCCTTCGGAAGTGGACTTCCTATCCACTTTGTCTCCCGCCCAATCGGAATCCGAATACCCTACAAGCTTGAAGTTTGCTCCTCTTGGGTACCATAGGCCAAAGTTTGGGGTATGAGCCAAATATCGAAAGATTCGTTTGACTGCCACATAGTGACTTTCCTTAGGTGCGGCTTGAAAACATGCACAAATTCCCACACTCAACATGATATCCGGTCTAGATGCACAAAGGTAAAGCAAGAAACTTATCATGGAGCAATATACCTTTTGATCCACTGCTTTACCATTGGGATCTATGTCAAGTTGGCACTTGGTGGGCATGGGAGTGGAAGCCGGCTTGACATCACTTAACTTGAATCTTTTGAGCATGTCTTGAGTATATTCGGCTTGATTGATGAAGGTTCCTTCTCTTCTTTGTTTCACTTCGAACCCTAGAAAGAACTTCAACTCTCCCATGGAAGACATCTCGAACTTTGAGGTCATGAGAGCGGCAAATTCCTCATTGAAAGCTTTGTTAGGGGAACCAAAGATAATATCATCAACATATAATTGGCACACAAACAACTCCCCTTTGACCTTCTTAGTAAAAAGAGTGGGGTCGATTAGCCCAACTTCGAAACCACGGTCTTGTAACAACTCGGTAAGGTGGTCATACCACGCACGTGGGGCTTGTTTAAGGCCATAGAGTGCCTTATCGAGTTGATACACATGATCGGGAAAGTAGGGATCCTCGAACCCGGGGGGTTGCTTGACATAAACCAATTCATTAATGGGACCATTAAGAAAAGCACTCTTTACATCCATTTTTTATAACTTAAAGTTATGATGAGAAGCATAGGCAATCAACATGCGAATAGATTCAAGACGAGCAATGGGAGCAAAGGTTTCACCGTAGTCGATACCCTCGACTTGGGAGTAGCCTTGTGCTACCAAACGAGCCTTGTTGCAAATGATAATCCCATGGGCATCTTGCTTGTTCTTAAATATTCACTTGGTTCCGATGACATTGTGGTTCCCCGTCGGTCTTGGCACCAATCTCCACACTTTGTTGCGCTCGAAGTTGTTGAGTTCTTCATGCATGGCATTGAGCCAATCCGGATCTTCTAGCGCCTCATAGACCTTGTGGGGTTCCACACAAGAGACAAACGCGTGATGCTCACAATAATTTGCTAATTGTTTACGAGTGCTTACCCCCTTTCGTAAGCTTCCAAGCACATTCGTCATGAGATGATCCTTGGTGGAGAGCTTGGAAGCAACCTTGGCGGCACGACGCTCCAATTCCTCCTCGGGGGTGAGACGAGGAGTGGTCACTTGATCATCTTGAGCGTCGTCTTGAGCTTGTTCTTGTTCTTGAACTTGCTCGGAGGAGAGAACTTGACCTTGGGCATCACTAGATGTGTCAACACCGTCTTGAGAGTGATCTTGCCCTTGGTCATGTTCTTGAGGATGAGGGCCTTCATGTTGTTCTTCGGAAGCGCGTGGGCCTTGGGTTGGTGATGGCTCCGCTTGAGTGGAGCTTTGTCCTTCTCCTTCGGCCACAAGGGGTTCCTCAATGGGTAGGATAAAGCCAACACCCATTCTTCTTATGGCTTGGGGAGGAATTTCATCACCTACATCACAAGTGCCACTTTGCTCCACTTGGGAGCCGTTATTCTCATCAAACTCCACGTTACACGTCTCCTCAATAAGTCCCGTGGATTTATTGAGGGCACGGTAAGCATGAGAGTTTGTAGCATAACCAACAAATATGCCCTCATAAGCTCTAGCCTCAAATTTAGACAACCGAACACCTTTCTTAAGAATGAAACACTTAAACCCGAACACCCGGAAGTACTTGAGGTTGGGCTTGTTACCGGTGAGTATCTCATATGGAGTCTTGTTCAAGCCCTTGCGGAGGTAGAGCCGATTGGATGCATGACACGCGGTGTTGATGGCTTCGGCCCAAAAGTTGTACGGAGACTTGAACTCCGCCATCATGGTCCTTTCCGCATCCATCAACGTCTGGTTCTTCCTCTCCGCAACATCGTTTTGTTGAGGGGTGTAAGGTGCGGAATATTGATGCTTGATCCCCTCATCACTAATAAACTCATCCAAGGTGTAGTTCTTGAACTCAGTGCCGTTGTCACTTCTTATTGTCAAGATCTTTGCATTGTATTGACGTTGTGCTTCATTTGCAAAGTCAATGACGGTTTGTTGGGTCTCGCTCTTCCTCTTGAAGAAATACACCCACGTGTACCTTGAGTAGTCATCCACAATCGCCAAGCAATACTTCCTACCTCCAAGACTATCGAAGGATGGAGGCCCAAAGAGATCCATGTGAAGGAGCTCCAAAGGCCTCTTTGAATAAATGATAGTCGTGGGAGGGTGAGCCTTCTCATGTAGCTTTCCTTTGATGCAAGCACTGCAAGCACGATCTTTAGCAAAACTAACATTCGTTAGTCCACGGACATGGTCCCCCTTGAGGAGACTTTGCAAAGATCTCATATTGACGTGGGCTAAACGGCGATGCCAAAGCCATCCCGCATCAACTTTAGCTATTAGGCACGTCGCGGTCTTAGTGGGTCGCTCCGAAAAGTTAATCACATATAGACCGTTCTCGACATGCCCAACAAAGGCTACTTTAAGAGTCTTGCTCCACAAGAGGGCCACGGTATCGATATCAAAGAAAGTGGCAAAGCCCATGATTGCAAGTTGATGAACGGAAAGTAAATTGTATTCAAGGGACTCAACAAGCATGACCTTCTCGATCGTGAGATCATGAGAGATGACCACCTTGCCAGGTCCCAATACCTTAGAAGATGAGGCATCACCCCACTCGACATTGGTGGGCATAGATGGAACCTTGTGCATGTCCACCACCAAGTCCTTGCTTCCGGTCATATGATTTGTAGCTCCGCTATCGAGCAACCATGATCCCCCACCAGAAGCAAACACCTACAAGAGATAAATGCTTGGTTTTAGGTACCCATTTTGTAATGGGTCCTTTGATGTTAATAACAAGGGTCTTTGGAACCCAAATAGACCATTCAATGTATTCATGAAGAGAACCAACAAATTTGGCATAAACATGCCCATCACTAGCACGGCATAACACATAAGAAGGATTAAAATCGCCGGCTTTGTTGGGAGGGGTGGCATTGCCCTTCTTGACATTGCCACCCTTTGCATTGTTCTTCTTATTCTCCTCGGAGGCACTCTCTCCCTCCTTCACAAAGGTTTGCATGAGAGGAGGAGGTCGTTTGGTCTTGTCATTCTTCTTCTTGTTCTTGGAGTCGGGCACGTACCCAACCCCTTCCTTGGCCACAACTCCCTTTTGGTTGATCAAGAGATCGTTGAGGTTCTTCTTTCCTTGTATGCAAGTCACAAGACCTCTTTCAAGTTGCCCCTTTAGCTTAGCATTCTCCTCAACGAGATGCACATGCTCACAACACGGGTTAGTAGCATTTGCATTATCAATTAACATCATACGAGGGAAAGTGGCTTTTTCCTTGGTTAGCTTTACTTGAAGTTGATCATGAGACTCTTTGAGGCTAGCATGAGCACCCTTCAAGACCTTGTGAGCCTTGTAAAGTAGATCAAAATCCTCTTTGAGTCTAGCAAAATCAACCTCAAGTTCGGCCTTCTTGGAGTTTAGCACATGAGAAACAATTAGGACATGATCATAATCTTTCTTTAACTTAGCATGATCAACGTTGTGTGACTCCTCAAGAGCCAAACGAAGACAACGCTCTTCCTCAAGAGCATTGGAAAGATCCGAAATCTCATCGGCATAGTCACGACTATGCCCTTCCATCTTAGTGATGGTGTTTTCATGAGCCTCGATCATGTCATTGGCTTCACCAAGTTGTTTCAAGAGAGCAACAAAGTGCTTCTTGGATTTTCCCTTGAGTTTTCCCATAAAGGCCTCAAACTCATTAGCCTCCACATTAGATTCCTCAAGTTCATTAATGCTATCCATCGGAGAAGGATGATTAATGATGGTAGTTTTGATGTTGGAGGTTACCTTGTTGGTGGCTTTAGCCATGAGGCACTTGGCGGTGATGCTCGGTGAGTCGAAGAGAGACAACCGTGGAGTCGTCGCAATGGCAACGGAGGCCATGGAAACCGACTCATCACTTTCATCATCGTCATCATCCTCATTGTACTCTTCTTGTACCACCAATGCCTTGGGAGGAGTCTTCTTGGTGAAGTTGCTCTTGTTGGGGAACGACTTGGCCTTGTCCTTTCGGATGAGCTTGCCACCATTGTCTTCCCTCTTCTCATACGGGCACTCCGCAACAAAATGACTCACGTTGCCACAATTGTAGCAAGTCCTTACACGTTGCTTGCTCTTCGTGCAACTTGAGTTGTTTTTGCTAAAGTTTGGCCTCGAGTTTTTCTTGCTACAAAATTGCCTTGAAGCAAGTGCCATGTGTTCATGATACGCATACTTCGTATCTTCGGGGTTGCTCTCCTATTCTTCCTCTTCTTCTTCTTCAACGGTGAGCTTGGCCTTTAAAGCAAGGTTAGGTTTCTTTGCCCTTTGAGAACGAAGTACCGCATTGTCGGCGGTCTTGTCCAAAATGTTCATGGCCACAAACTCATCCAAAACTTCGCTTGAGGTCAAAGTGTGGAAGTACGGTCTTTGACGAATGACGGAGGACATGGCCTTGTGATAGGGCATCATTGCCTTGAGGAATTTGCGCTTGATCCAATTGTCATCCGTGTCCTTGCTCCCGTGATCTCGTAGTGAGACTGCGAGTTTGGTTACTCTCCGATAAAGCTCACGAGGTTCTTCATCTTCTTTCATTGCAAACTCATCGGCCTCATCTTGCACCACTTCATAGTTGGAGCGTTGAATGCTTGCGCTTCCCCGGTAGAGAGAGACAACACAATGCCATGCATCTTTGGCCAAGGCGAAGGGACGAAGATGAGGTAGGTCTTCAGGTGGAATTGCATCTTGAATGATGAAGAGAGCATTCTCATTGAATTGATTGTCCACGGATTCTCGAGGAGTGAAGTTGCTTGGATCATGCAGATAGAAACCTTCTTCAATGATTCTCCAAAGGTTAGTGTTGACATGATTTAAATGACGTTTAAAGCGGTAAACCCAAGAATCAAAGTCCTCATTTTTCACAATCTTAGGGGGAGGACCGGCATGATTCAAATGAGTGGAAGGAACCGGTCCACCATAAACAAGTGGTGGTTCCACATGAGCAAAGATGCCGGTGCCATTTTTACCACTAGAAGAAGGAGCCTTTTCACTACTAGCTTCCCCCTTGTCGGGGATAGCATTCGTCACCTTGTCGGTGGGGTCACCCACTTTCAACGGTGCGGTGGATAGTTTAAGCCCCTCAAGAAATTTAGTAAACATGCTTTCAACTTCGGTCGTCATGGAGGTTTTCAATGTCTCCAAGGCCACATTGAACTCCTCATGAGAGACCGAGGTTCCCCCATCGCCCGTAGACGAGGTCGGATTCACACCGGAGTGTTCCTCCACACCGTCTACGGTATCAACCATACTCTTTGGACGGTAAAGTCCTTAATAAAGAGACGAGGCTCTGATACCAATTGAAAGGATTGATATGGTTGACTAGAGGGGGGTGAATAGTCAACTAACAATTTTTAGCTTTTCTTTAACAATTTAAACTTTGCATCAAAGTTGGTTGTCTAGATATGCAACTAGGTGAGCAACCTATATGATGCAACAAGGATAGGACCACAAGCAAGCAAGATATATGAAACAAATAAGCTTGCACAAGTAAAGGCACGAGATAACCAAGAGTGGAGACGGTGGAGACGAGGATGTGTTGCCGAAGTTCCTTCCCTTTGAGAGGAAGTACGTCTCCGTTGGAGCGGTGTGGAGGCACAATGCTCCCCAAGAAGCCACTAGGGCCATCGTATTCTCCTCACGCCCTCACACAATGCGAGATGCCGTGATTCCACTATTGGTGCCCTTGGAGGCGGCGACCGGACCTTTACAAACTAGGTTGGGGCAATCTCCACAACTCAATTGGAGGCTCCCAACGACACCACGAAGCTTCACCACAATGGACTATGGCTTCGCGGTGACCTCAACCGTATCCGCAAGGGATTAGTGGGGGGAATCAAATATCTCTTGGTGGAAGTGTAGATTGAGGCCTTCTCAACCACTCCCGAGCAAATCAACAAGTTTGGTCGGCTAGGGAGTGAGATCGGGCGAAAATGGAGCTTAGAGCAATAATGGAGCTTAGGGGTGGAAGAGGTGAGTCAACGGGGAAGAAGGGGACCCCTTATATAGTGTGGAAAAAGGATCCAACCGTTACCCACCAACCAGCCCGCGGCCAACGGTACTACCGCGCCTGGCTAGCGGTACTACCGCAAGGCCGCGTGGTACTACTGCTTGCAACCAGGCGGTACTACCGCACGGCTCTGCGGTACTACCGTACCGACCCACGGTACTGCCGCAACCCCAGCGACAGTAAAGATAAACAGACACGCGGGAGCTAGGGGCGGTACTTCCGCATGCGCGGTACTACCGCGCCCCCCATGCGGTACTACCGCAAGGCAAAAACCCCCAGCCAGGGGGAAGGGAACTTCCGTGCCTACTTCCGCAAAGAAATGGAAGTAGCAAAAACCTGACACAGTAGTACCGCCGAGGGGCGGTACTACTGCCTGACTGCATAGCGCGGTACTACCGCTCGGCGAAAACGGTACTACCGCGGTAGGTGCGGATGTAAAAAATTACATCCGCCCCTACTACCGCAAAGGGGCGGCACTAGCCTGGTGGGCAGCGGTACTGCGGCTCCAGGGGAGCGGTACTACCGTGGGCACCTACGGTACTACCGCGCCACCGCGCGGTACTACCGCGGATGCCTACGGTACTACCGTTTTCCTGGGAGCAGTACTACCGCGACCAACCACATCAGCCAGACAAGGGAGGCAAGAAAATGGAGGAAGCTCCAAGGAAAAAGGAGGGGACAAGAAGGAGATGTGTACGTGATGATTCCACCCAAACCTTTCCAACGCGGACCCCCTCTTAATAGTACGGCTTTCCTACGACTCAAATCCACCAAAAAGAAACGTAGAAAAGACGCCGTCTTCATCAGTCTTCGAGGGGCACCCAATCGTCTTGTGCCTAGCAATGAAGTGTCTGGAATACTCAAGGCACACGATTAGTCCACAAATGCGTTGTCATCAATCACCAAAACACTTAGGGATAAATATGCCCTTACAAGCGTCCGTCTTCCTCTTGAAGATCCATTTATTTTCTATGGCTTGCCAATCATTGGGGAAGTCAACCAAAGTCCACACTTTGTTCTCATACATGGATCCCATCTCGGATTTCATGGCCTCAAACCATTTCACGGAATCTGGGCTCATCATCGCTTCCTCATAGTTCGTAGGTTCATCATGGTCAAGTAACATGACCTCCAGAACAGGATTACCGTACCACTCTGGTGTGGATCTTACTCTGGTTGACCTACGAGGTTCGGTAGTAACTTGATCTGAAGTTACATGATCGTCATCATTAGCTTCCTCACTAATTGGTGTAGGAGTCACAGGAACAGATTTCTGTGATGAACTACTTTCCAATAAGGGAGCAGGTACAGTTACCTCATCAAGTTCTACTTTCCTCCCACTCACTTCTTTCGAGAAAAACTCCTTCTCTATAAAGGATCCATTTTTAGCAACGAATATCTTGCCTTCAGATCTGTGATAGAAGGTGTATCCAACTGTCTCCTTTGGGTATCCTATGAAGACACATTTCTCTGATTTGGTTTGAGCTTATCAGGATGAAACTATTTCACATAAGCATCACAACCCCAAACTTTAAGAAACGACAACTTTGGTTTCTTGCCAAACCACAGTTCATATGGTGTCGTCTCAACGGATTTAGATGGTGCCCTTTTTAACGTGAATGCAGTTGTCTCTAATGCAAAACCCCAAAATGATAGTGGTAAATCAGTAAGAAACATCATAGATTGCACCATATCTAATAAAGTACGGTTATGATGTTCGGACACACCATTACGCTGCGCTGTTCCAGGTGGCGTGAGTTGCGAAACTATTCCGCATTGTTTCAAATGAAGACCAAACTCGTAACTCAAATATTCTCCTTCACGATTAGATCGTAGAAACTTTATTTTCTTGTTACGATGATTTTCTACTTCACTCTGAAATTATATGAACTTTTCAAATGTTTCAGACTTATGTTTCATCAAGTAGATATACCCATATCTTCTCAATTCATCTGTGAAGGTCAGAAAATAACGATACCCGCCGCAATCCTCAACACTCATCGGATTGCATACATCAGTATGTATTATTTTCAATAAGTGAGTTGCTCGCTCCATTGTTCAGGAGAACGGAGTCTTAGTCATCTTGCCCATGAGGCATGGTTCGCAAGCATCAACTGATTCATAATCAAGTGATTCCAAAAGCCCATCAGCATGGATTTTCTTCATGCGCTTTACACCAATATGACCTAAAACGGCAGTGCCACAAATAAGTTGCACTATCATTATTAACTTTGCATCTTTTGGCTTCAATATTATGAATATGTGTATCACTACGATCGAGATCCAACAAACCATTTTCATTGGGTGTATGACCATAGAAGGTTTTATTCATGTAAACAGAACAACAATTATTCTCTAATTTAAATGAATAACCGTTTTGCAATAAACATGATCAAATCATATTCATGCTCAATGCAAACACCAAATAACACTTATTTAGGTTCAACACTAATCTAGAAAGTATAGGGAGTGTGCGATGATGATTGTATCAATCTTTGAACTACTTCCAACACACATTGTCACCTCGCCCTTTAACTAGTTTTTGTTTATTCTGCAACTCCCGTTTCGAGTTACTACTCTTTAGCAATTGAACTAGTATCAAATACTTGAGGGGTTGCTATAAACACTAGTAAAGTACACATCAATAACATGTATATCAAATATAACTTTGTTCACTTTGCATCCTTCTTATCTGCCAAATACTTGGGGCAGTTTCGCTTCCAGTAACCAGTCCCTTTGTAGTAGAAGCACTCAGTCTCAGGCTTAGGTCCGGACTTGGGTTTCTTCACTTGAGCAGCAACTTGCTTGTCGTTCTTCTTGAAGTTCCCCTTCTTTCCTTTGCCCTTTTCTTGAAACTGGTGGTCTTGTCAACCATCAACACTTGATGCTCTTTCTTGATTTCTACCTTCGTC
This sequence comes from Triticum aestivum, assembly GCF_018294505.1. Taxonomy (NCBI): domain Eukaryota; kingdom Viridiplantae; phylum Streptophyta; class Magnoliopsida; order Poales; family Poaceae; genus Triticum; species Triticum aestivum. The sequence continues at coordinate 714,846,590 of NC_057800.1, forward strand.
GATTTCAGCATCGCGAAGAGCTCGGGAATTACTTTCGTCATCCCTTGCATATTATAGTTCATCATGAAGTTCTAGTAACTTGGTGATAGTGACTAGAGAACTTTGTCAATTACTATCTTATCTAAAAGATTAACTCCCACTTGATTCAAGCAATTGTAGTACTCAGATAATCTGAGCACATGCTCACTGGTTGAGTTATTCTCCTCCATCTTATAGGCAAAGTAATGTCAGAGGTCTTATACCTCTCGACACGGGCATGAGTATGAAATACCAATTTTAACTCTTGGAACATCTTATATGCTCCGTGGCGTTCAAACCATTTTTGAAGTCTCGGTTCTAAGCCGTAAAGCATGGTGCACTAAACTATCAAGTAGTTATCATACTGAGCTTTTGTCAAAACGTTCAAAACGTCTGCATCTGCTCCTGCAATAGTTCTCTCACCTAGCGGTGCATCAAGGACATAATACTTCTGTGCAGCAATGAGGATAATCCTCAGATCACTGAGCTAGTCCGCATCTTTGCTACTAACATCTTTCAACTTATTTTTCTCTAGGAACATATCAAAAATAAAACAGGGGAGCTAAACACGAGCTATTGATCTACAACACAGATATGCTAATACTACCAGGACTAAGTTCATGATAAATTAAAGTTCAATTAATCATATTACTTAAGAACTCCCACTTAGATATACACCCCTCTAGTCATTTAAATGATCATGTGATCCAAATCAACTAAACCATGTCCGATCGTCACGTGAGTGATACATCTCCAACGTATCTATAATTTTTGATTGCTCCATGCTATATTATCTACTGTTTTGGACCATATTGGGCTTTATTTTCCACTTTTATATTATTTTTGGGACTAACCTATTAAGCGGAGGCCCAGCCCAGAATTGTTGTTTTTTGCCTATTTCAGTATTTCGGAGAAACAGAATATCAAACGGAGTCCAAACAGAATGAAACCTTCGGGAACGTGATTTTCTCATCAGATAAGACCCGGGAGACTTGGACCCTCTGTCAAGAAAGCCACGAGGGTGGAGGGCGCCCCCCTAGGGCGCGCCCCCTGCCTCGTGGGCCCCTCGAAGCTCCACCGACGTACTCCTTTCCTCCTATATATACCTACGTACCCCCAAACGATCGGGGACAGAGCCAAAAACCTAATTCCACCGCCGCAACTTTCTGTATCCACGAGATCCCATCTTGGGGCCTGTTCTGGAGCTCCACCGGAAGGGGAATCGATCACGGAGGGCTTCTACATCATCATCCAAGCCCCTCCAATGAAGTGTGAGTAGTTTACTTCAGACCTACAGGTCCATAGTTAGTAGCTAGATGGCTTCTTCTCTCTTTTTGGATCTCAATACAATGTTCTCCCACTCTCTCATGGAGATCTATTCGATGTAATTTTCTTTTTGCGCTGTGTTTGTTGAGACCGATGAATTGTGGATTTATGATCAAGTCTATCTATGAATAATATTTGAATCTTCTCTGAATTCTTTTATGTATGATTGGTTATCTTTGCAAGTCTCTTCGAATTATCAGTTTGGTTTGGCCTACTAGATTGGTTGTTCTTGCCATGGGAGAAGTGCTTAGTTTTGGGTTCAATCTTGCGGTGTCCTTTCCCAGTGACAGAAGGGGCAGCAAGGCACGTATTGTATTGTTGCCATCGAGGATAATAAGATGGTGTTTTTATCATATTGCATGAAACTATCCCTCTACATCATGTCATCTTGCTTAAGGCGTTACTCTGTTTTTAACTTAATACTCTAGATGCATGCTGGATAGCGGTCGATGAGTGGAGTAATAGCAGTAGATACAGGCAGGAGTCGGTCTACTTGTCTCGGGCGTGATGCCTATATACATGATCATACCTAGATATTCTCATAACTATGCTCAATTCTGTCAATTGCTCAACAGTAATTTGTTCACCCACCGTAGAATACTTATGCTCTTGAGAGAAGCCACTAGTGAAACCTATGGCCCCCGGGTCTCTTTCTCATTATATTAATCTCTATCACTTTATTATTGCTTTGCTTTTACTTTGCCTTTTACTTTTTACTTTGCATCTCTATACCAAAAATACCAAAAATATTATCTATCATCTCTATCAGATCTCACTTTCGTAAGTGACCGTGAAGGGATTGACAACCCCTAAGCATGTTGGTTGCGTTGAGCTATTGTTTTTGTGTAGGTACAAGGGACTCACGTGTATCCTCCTACTAGATTGATACCTTGGTTCTCAAAAACTGAGGGAAATACTTACGCTACTTTGCTGCATCATCCTCTCCTCTTCGGGGAAATCCAACGCAGTGCTCAAGAGGTAGCAAGAAGAATTTCTGGCGCCGTTGCCGGGGAGTCTGCGCAAAAGTCAACATACCAAGTACCCATCACAATCCCTATCTCCCGCATTATATTATTTGCCATTTGCCCCTTGTTTTCCTCTCCCCCACTTCATCCTTACCGTTTTATTCGCCCTGTCTCTCTATCCTCCCTCTCTTTCTCTATTTGCCTCTTTTGCCCGCTTGCTTTTTGTTTGCTTCTGTGTTAGTTAGTTTGCTTGTCGTTATGGCTAGTCTCTTATCTTCTCCGTTGGCCCCTGAGTTCAAAATCTTTCACTTTAAACAAAGGTTAGGAGAAAACTTAAAAGATGCCTGGTTGAGAATAATGGAATCTCATCGTAATTGTACCTCTGAAATAAATCTAAGAATTTTGCTTCGCAATTTTTATGTTGGATTAAATATGTCTCATAGACAACTCTTGGATTGCGTTGCCAAAGGCAATTTTATTGAAATCGATCCCCATATTGCACTTGAAATTATAGAAGGTATAGTGGAAACACTACCTCAACAAAAGGGGCCTCATCCTACTCAGGAAGAGACACAAGTTTTTGAAAAAAATTGTGAAGTTACTAAAATCTTGCAGAAATCTCTTGAACCTCTTAAGAACATTAGTGGAAATATTCACCGCATGAATATGTTGATTACCCTTTGCAATAAGCAGTTGGATTCATTAGATCTAAAAATTTCAGAATATGAAGGGAAACGTAAAGAACCTCCTGGATTCGAGCTTGATTCCGCTAAAAAGTTGAAAACCAAATATGGCAATACCTAGATCTATTCTTGCTTATTATGCCTAGCTAGGGGCGTTAAACGATAGCGCTTGTTGGGAGGCAACCCAATTTTATTTTTATTCCTTGATTTTTGCTCCTGTTTAGTAATAAATAATTTATCTAGCCTCTGTTTTGGTTGTGTTTTTGTGTTTAATTAGTGTTTGTGCCAAGTAGAACCGTTGGGAAGACTTGGGGAAAGTCTTGTTGAACTTGTTGTAAAAAACAGAAACTTTAGCGCTCACGAGAACTGCTGTCATTTTTATTTGAAAAGTGATATTTAGTTAATTATTTTTGCAGATGATTAATAGATAAATTACTCACGTCCAGAAATTTATTTTAGAATTTTTGGGGTTCCAGATCTTGCGCTAGCTACAGATTACTACAAACTATTCTGTTTTTGACAGATTCTATTTTTCGTGTGTTGTTTGCTTATTTTAATGAATCTACGGCTAGTAAAATAATTTATAAACCATAGAGAAGTTGGAATACAGTAGGTTTAACACCAATATAAATAAATAATGAGTTCATTACAGTACCTTGAAGTGGTCTTTTGTTTTCTTTCGATAACGGAGCTCACGAGATTTTCTACTTTAAGTTTTGTGTTGTGAAGTTTTCAAGTTTTGGGTAAAGATTTGATGGATTATGGAACAAGGAGTGGCAAGAACCTAAGCTTGGGGATGACCATGGCACCCCCAAGATAATCTAAGGACACCTAAAAGCCAAAGCTTGGGGATGCCCCAGAAGGCATCCCCTCTTTCGTCTATTTCTATCGGTAACTTTACTTGGAGCTATATTTTTATTCACCACATGATATGTGTTTTGCTTGGAGCGTCTTTTATGATTTGAGTCTTTGCACATTAGTCTACCACAATCATCCTTGTTGTACACACCTTTTGAGAGAGCCATACATGATTCGGAATTTGATAGAATACTCTATGTGCTTCACTTATATCTTTTGAGCTTTATAGTTTTGCTCTAGTGCTTCACTTATATATTTTAGAGCACGGTGGTGGATTTGTTTTATAGAAACTATTGATCTCTCATGCTTCACTTAGATTATTTTGAGAGTCTTAACAGCATGGTAATTTGCTTAAAATCCTAATATGCTTGGTATGCAAGATTAATAATAAAACTTTCTTATGAGTGTGTTGAATACTAAGAAAAGTTTGATGCTTGATGATTGTTTTGAGATATGGAGGTAATAATATCAAAGTCATGCTAGTTGAGTAGTTGTGAAATTGAGAAATACTTGTGTTGAAGTTTGCAAGTCCCGTATCATGCACGTATGGTAAACATTATGCAACAAATTTGAAACATGAGGTGTTATTTGATTGTCTTCCTTATGAGTGGCGGTCGGGGACGAGCGATGGTCTTTTCCTACCAATATATCCCCCTAGGAGCATGCGCGTAGTACCGAGGTTTTTCAAGACTTGTAGATTTTTGCAATAAGTACGTGAGTTCTTTCTGACTAATGTTGAGTCCATGGATTATACGCACTCTCACCCTTCCATCCTTGCTAGCCTCTTCGGTACCATGCATTGCCCTTTCTCACATCGAGAGTTGGCGCAAACTTCGCCGGTGCATCCAAACCCCGTGATATGATACGCTCTTTCACACATAAACCTCCTTATATCTTCCTCAAAACAGCCACCATACCTACCTATTATGGCACTTCCATAGCCATTCCGAGATATATTGCCATGCAACTTTCCATCATTCCATTCATCATGACACATTCATCATTGTCATATTGCTTAGCATGATCATGTAGTTGACATAGTATTTGTGGCAAAGCCACCGTTCATAATTCTTTCATACATGTCACTCTTGGTTCATTGCATATCCCGGTACACCGTCGGAGGCATTCATATAGAGTCATCTTTGTTCTAGTATCGAGTTGTAATCATTGAGTTGTAAATAAATAGAAGTGTAATGATTATCATTATTAGAGCATTGTCCCAAGTGAGGAATAAAAAAAGAGAGAGAAAGGCCATAAAAAAGAGAAGGCCCAAAAAAAGAGAAAGGCCATAAAAAAAGAGACGGCCCCAAAAAATGAGAGAAAAATAGAGAAGGGACAATGTTACTATCCTTTTACCAAACTTGTGCTTCAAAGTAGCACCATGATCTTCATAGTAGAGAGTCTCTCATGTTATCACTTTCATATACTAGTGGGAATTTTTCATTATAGAACTTGGCTTGTATATTCCAACAATGGGCCTCCTCAAGTGCCCTAGGTCTTTGTGAGCAAGCAAGTTGGATGCACATCCACTAGTTTCTTTTGTTGAGCTTTCATACATTTATAGCTCTAGTGCATCTGTTGCATGGCAATCCCTACTCCTTGCATTAACATCAATCGGTGGGCATCTCCATAGCCCATTGATTAGCCTCGTTAATGTGAGACTTTCTCCTTTTTTGTCTTCTCCACATAACCCCCTTCATTATATTCCATTCCACCCATAGTGCTATGTCCATGGCTCGTGCTCATATATTGCGTGAAAGTTTATAGGTTTGAGATTACTAAAGTATGAAACAATTGCTTGGCTTGTCATCGGGGTTGTGCATGATGAGAGCATTCTTGTGTGACAAAAATGAAACATGACTAAACTATATGATTTTGTAGGGATGAACTTTCTTTGTCCATGTTATTTTGAGAAGACATAATTGCTTAGTTAGTATGCTTGAAGTATTATCATTTTTATGTCAATGTGAACTTTTGTCTTGAATCTTTCGGATCTGAATATTCATACCACAATTAAGAAGAATTACATTAAAATTATGCCAAGTAGCACTCCACATCAAAAATTCTCTTTTTATCATTTACCTACTCGAGGACGAGCAGGAATTAAGCTTGGGGATGTTTGATACGTCTCCAACGTATCTATAATTTTTGATTGCTCCATGCTATATTATCTACTGTTTTGGACCATATTGGGCTTTATTTTCCACTTTTATATTATTTTGGGGACTAACCTATTAACCGGAGGCCCAGCCCAGAATTACTGTTTTTTGCCTATTTCAGTATTTCGGAGAAACATAATATCAAATGGAGTCCAAACGGAATGAAACCTTCGGGTACGTGATTTTCTCATCAGATAAGACCCAGGAGACTTGGACCCTCCGTCAAGAAAGCCACGAGGCGGTCACGAGGGTGGAGGGCGCCCCCCTAGGGCGCGCCCCCTGCCTCATGGGCCCCTCGAAGCTCCACCGACATACTTATTCCTCCTATATATACTTACGTACCCCCAAACGATCAGGGACGGAGCCAAAAACCTAATTCCACCGCCGCAACTTTCTGTATCCACAAGATCCCGTCTTGGGGCCTATTCCGGAGCTCCGCCGGAAGGGGAATCGATCACGGAGGGCTTCTACATCATCATCCAAGCCCCTCCGATGAAGTGTGAGTAGTTTACTTCAGACCTACGGGTCCATAGTTAGTAGCTAGATGGCTTCTTCTCTCTTTTTGGATCTCAATACAATGTTCTCCCCCTCTCTCGTGGAGATCTATTCGATGTAATCTTCTTTTTGCGGTGTGTTTGTTGAGACCGATGAATTGTGGGTTTATGATCAAGTCTATCTATGAATACTATTTGAATCTTCTCTGAATTCTTTTATGTATGATTGGTTATCTTTGAAAGTCTCTTTGAATTATCAGTTTGGTTTGGCCTACTAGATTGGTTGTTCTTGCCATGGGAGAAGTGCTTAGCTTTGGGTTCAATCTTGCGGTGTCCTTTCCAAGTGACAGAAGAGGCAGCAAGGCACGTATTGTACTGTTGCCATCGAGGATAACAAGATGGGGTTTTTATCATATTGCGTGAAACTATCCTTCTACATCATGTCATCTTGCTTAAGGCGTTACTCTGTTTTTAACTTAATACTCTAGATGCATGCTGGATAGCGGTCGATGAGTGGAGTAATAGTAGTAGATGCAGGCAGGAGTCGGTCTACTTGTCTCGGACGTGATGCCTATATACATGATCATACCTAGATATTCTCATAACTATGCTCAATTCTATCAATTGCTCAACAGTAATTTGTTCACCCACCATAGAATACTTATGCTCTTGAGAGAAGCCACTAGTGAAACCTATGGCCCCCGGGTCTCTTTCTCATTATATTAATCTCTATCGCTTTATTATTGCTTTGCTTTTACTTTGCCTTTTACTTTTTACTTTGCATCTCTATACCAAAAATACCAAAAATATTATCTATCATCTCTATCAGATCTCACTTTCGTAAGTGACCGTGAAGGGATTGACAACCCCTAAGCGTGTTGGTTGCGTTGAGCTATTGTTTTTGTGTAGGTACAAGGGACTCGCGCGTAGCCTCCTATTGGATTGATACCTTGGTTCTAAAAAACTGAGGGAAATACTTACGCTACTTTGCTGCATCATCCTCTCCTCTTCGGGGAAATCCAACGCAGTGCTCAAGAGGTAGCAGTGATATGGAGTAGTTTTCAATGGTGAACATCATTATATTGATCATATCTACTATATGATTCACGCTCGACCTTTCGGTCTCCAGTGTTCTGAGGCCATATCTTCATATGCTAGGCTCGTCAAGTTTAACCCGAGTATTCTGCGTGTGCAAAACTGGCTTGCACCCGTTGTAGATGAACGTAGAGCTTATCACACCCGATCATCACGTGGTGTCTCGGCACGACGAACTTTGGCAACGGTGCATATACTCAGGGAGAACACTTTTATCTTAAAATTTAGTGAGAGATCATCTTATAATGCTAGTGTCAAACAAAGGATTAACATCACATGCAATCAATATAAGTGATATGATATGGCCATCATCATCTTGTGCTTGTGATCTCCATCTCCGAAGCACCGTCATGATCACCATCATCACCGGCGCAACACCTTGATCTCCATCGTAGCATCGTTGTCGTCTCGCCAACTATTGCTTCTACGACTATCGCTATCGCTTAGTGATAAAGTAAAGCAATTACAGGGCGATTGCATTGCATACAATAAAGCGACAACCATATGGCTCCTGCCAGTTGCTGATAACTCCGTTACAAAACATGGTCATCTCATACAATAAATATAGCATCATGTCTTGACCATATCACATCACAACATGTCCTGCAAAAACAACAATTGTTGCAAGTTTTACGTGGTTACTAAGGGCTGAGCAAGAACCGTTCTTACCTACGCATCAAAACCACAACGATGCATAATCAAGACTCAAAATCCTAGTACTCATACTTAAAAGGCCATGTGCATCCCTAGTTGGCCAGCGCAGGGTGGTGGTCTACGCCGCTGGCCTCGTCGGATCGTTGGATCCGGCGTCTGGAGATGTACGGCGGTTGTCCTTGTTGATCCTCCTTCCTGGTGGGTTGAGCCCCATGGCACTTGCATTTCTGCTGGTCTCGGTTCGTTTCTCTCGGATCTGGAACAGTCGGAGGTTTGGTGGTATGCGTTGGGGACCGGAGGAAACTTTGGCCGGGTGGCCCGGCCGCCACCCTGCGCATCGTAACCTCCATGGAGGCGCCGTCTTGGGAGGCTCAGATGGTCGAGCGAGAGATGCTATGAGTGGTGGGCGCCGCGTAGCTCCAGCAGTGGCGACGGTGTGAGCTCTGGGGGAAACCCTAGATCTGGGTCTACTGGATCGAACGATGATGGCACATTTGATGCCGTTGTTCCTCCTGGGGGCATCGTTTTGAAGCACGCGCTGGCTGGAGGGGACAAAAGGAGGAGTGGTGTTACATCTACCGCGAGGCCGATGCCCGATCTTGGCGGCATGGCGTCGCGGAGGTTTGGCGATGGGCGCGTTTGGAGATGGACTAATGCAGGAGAAGGAAGCTGTCTGGCGTCATGGTTGCGTTGATGGCAGAGAGGCATGGCAAGATCGGTGCAACAGTTTTGCTTTAAGAATTGACCGATGGATTGTGGAGGTGACGACCCTGAAGATGGACAACTTCAAGGATGTGGTTGTCGGGGACGCCGCCTAGACCGCTTGGCTAACCGTCGAGGGTGCGTCAGAGGTGCTACCTGGACCGACCATCACCGTCGGACCTGTTAGGGACACCGCATGGCCGTCTGTGAGCGTCGGGCCATCGAACCATCATGGACACTGCCTGGACCGCCTGTCCCGTCCCCCTCCATCGGGTCTAGCTTAGGTTGTCAGCGCCACCATCAGGGGACATGCCGCCGTCAAACACGCAGCCGCCTGGCCAGAGGTCTTTCATATCTGCTTTCTTCATTTCCTCAGAGAAGATTGATTCACATTTCACTGAACAGGAAAAGCAGCATGTATGCACTAAAAATCGAACCCAAATCAGGCTTCATAAAATTGAACCAAAAGCAGCCTCGTGTGCACACATTCAACGGTTATTAAGCTTCATTACCAATGTGCGTTATGAAACTACTAGGTTACACACTGATATTGAACTTTTGGTAGCACCTGGGTAGTAGATCAGGTGTGCTGATTTCAATGGATTGTGCTTAGGATTTTGAATTTCTCATTTAGCGGCCTGAGGACTAGGTATGTGCCCCCTCCCCTGGTCACTTGATAAGTTGATATACCATTAACTACATTGAATTAGTACAATTTTCAACCAATTTAAAGGAAGAGATGGACCTGCCGATGCCGCTGATGGTGTTTCACGCTACTTTTTTAAACAAAAATCAGGTATATCATCAAGCCGGATTAAGATTACACGAGCGTTCAGCACTGACGCCACGTGGAGGTGAACCTGTCGCGGTGTCGGCGAGCAAGACTGCACTGACGAGGCAGGGGCCACCAGGCGGCCACACGTACGCCGCCTACGTGGCACCCGTCCGGGTCCGAATCAACACGTGTCACCAGCAGCGCGTCTTCAATCCAGAAAGATCTGCCACCACGACCAGCACAGCACTCCCCGCTCCATCCCCCCAACCCGCCCATCCGTTCCCCACTTCCATTCACGACCTCTCGCCGCGCCTGCAGATGGCCGAATCCGACACGGCGGACGGCAAGATGGCCGAACCCGACGCGGCGGACGGCAAGATGGCCAACGGTGAGGTCTCCGACGACGGCCGCGCCGTCGAGGTCTCCGGCGGCGGCGACGACACCCTCCCCGCGGTGCTCCGCGGCTTCGTGGACGGCGTCTGGCCGCCGCCCGGCGACGGCGGAGATCCGCTCCTGCGGCGCCTCCGCGCGGCGACCTGCGAGGCCGCTCCGCGGCTGCGGGACGCCTCCAGGAACTCGGCCCGCGACCTGCTCGCCTGGACCAAGCAGGGCAGCGGCCTCCGCGCCATCCTCGTCATCTCGGTGAGCCTGCCCCCTGCGCGCCCCCTGCTTTCCTTTTCCGATCCGTCCCAGACACTGTTTAACACCGTAGCAACTGATGTACTCGAGGTCGTAGAAATGTTATGTGATCTAGGGAAAAATTGTGTGAACAATTTGCTGGATGCGGTATCAGAGAATGGATTAATTGTCATGTGAAATCCATCTATCGGTGCTCATATGAAATTCATCAATCTGTGCTCAGTACCGGCAATTTGTACATTTTCATTCGTGAAAATACGGTTTATCGTGTCAAAGGATGTGCTGAAGTGCATGTTGTAAGGAAAACGGTGGATTTATTATATGCCTGTATGGTGTGTAAGCCCATCAATGTTGGATGTAGGAATCATTTTAGGTATGGCAGATACCGTCTGTTTGTCTACCTGATATGGCATAAGCCCATCAATGTTGGATCATCATTTATGGTCAGAGGAGAGTAGTAAACCCGCACAGAGAATTAATCACCTTTTTATCTGTTGCAGGTCGGAACAATCACGATGATATCACTGACTGGCCTGCTGATTTTCATGTCCTTCCTTCTGGTTGCGACCGCTAATGCCATTATCGTTTCAGTTCTTATGTCCTTGGCAGCTGCTGGAGGATTCCTGGCCTTGTTCTTTGCTTGCTTAGTTGCAGTGTATGTCGGAGCAGTATCAATTGCCATATTCGTCGTTTCCGCCACTGTTATCTCTGCAATTGTTGGAGTCATGATTGCTACTGGTATGCCATCTCTCTGTCAGTTTTGTTTATATATCCTGGAGATAAAATAACACATAATTTACTCGAGGTTTCAATGTTTGTATTGTTGTATGCAACTTCTAGGGGCATAACGATCATTAGTTAGGCATCAATTTAAGTGTTTTTTATTATGTTATTATGCAAACTACCTTCAGTCCATTCATAATAGTTTTCCTTCAAATACCTACTTGGTGCATCACCATTTTGAAGAGTATATCTAGGACTAGCCAAAAAATCCTCACACTGGTGATTCAACCACCTTGTCATCACAAAACCAATGAGCTAAGTATTGAAAGTACTCTTCTTCTTTAGTTAATTTAGATACTGTTAGTGCATTGGATAACTTTGCGGCTGGACTGTCTCTGTTCATACTTCTGCCTGTGTAATTAGATCGGAATCCAGCTTGCATGTCCCACTAATAGAGCCATTAATTGCCTATGCTCTTGCCTTAGTGCCCAAGTCATTTGCATTGAAATTGCATTTCTCTTATTAAGAGGAACATATAATCTTTGTAAAGCAATTCATGATAGCAGGATTATTTTAATCCACTTCATTTAACTTCTAAAGTGACTTCTAAACGAGGAAGCATGATTTTTTTATTTTTTATTGAGGTAAATACACCACAAGTCACAGAACTTGCACACGACGGTCAATTTAGTGCGTAAACTTGTAAAATATGTGTTTCTAGTCATCTAACTTGTCTTCTTGTTCATATACGGTGCTTTCTACCGTATCCGGCTGTATCATTACGGGTGCCAACGTGATGGGGCCTACAGTCAGTGGCTGAGGTGGTGGTAATCCGCACGCACTGTTTTTTTCTCAGATAGCACCCTTGCATTTTATTTATTTATATGCAGAAAATTCTCAAATAAAAGTAAAAAAAAATGTTGCACACAGTGGGATTTGAACCCACGACCGACCATGATTCGCCCCGCATAGAAGCCACCAGACCAACTGCACCATTGCGTTTAACGGAAAAATTATCTTTATATAACTAGACCATGCGAATTAAAGTAAAATCAAAACGGAGACAAGGTAATCCCCGCTTCGAGCTTGAGGGCGCAGTCCAAAAGAAACCTATATGCATTCATTCTGGAGTATATTTTCTTTTATGTACATAATTCACATTCAAACAAAAATTTCGTTCATTTGTCCTAAAAAACTATGTACATTCATTTTGACCTATATTTTCGTATATCTAAATTTTCAAATTTTAAATTATTCAAACTAAAAAAAATGATGTTGATTTGTCCAAAGAAATTTATGTACATTCATGCTGCACTATATTTTCTTTTATCTAGATTTTAAAATTAGAAATATTCTAATTGAAAAAAATAGTTGATTTGTCCCAAAAATTTACGTACATTCATTTTACATTATATTTCCTTTTATCTAGATTTTAAATATTTAATTATTCGAAATCGAACAAAAATTATTTGATTTGTCCATAAGAATTTACATACATTCATTTTGAACTATATTTTCTTTTACCTGGATTTTTCAGTTTACATGTATTCGAATTCAAACAAAAGTTGAGTTGATTTGTCTGAAAAACATACATACATTCATTCCGCACTATATTTCCTTTTATATAAATATAAAAAATTTAAATTATTCATATTCAAACAAAAGTTTTGTTGATTTGTCCAAAAGAATTTACATACATTCATTCTATATTGTATTTCCTTTTGATCTAGATTTTAAAATTTAAAATTATTGAAATTTGGAACAAAATTTTGTTGGTTTGTCCAAAATAATTTACGCTCATTCATCCCGCACTATTTTTTTCAGGAATATATATTTAAAGTTAGGTACTATGTGCAAAAATATTGTCTGTGCAGAAAGAAAATTATACATAGTTTGCCAGCACTGGGATACATAAATTTCAAACTATATAATACATAGCACTCTTATCTCTATTTAATTAGTGCGGTACGTGTTCAATAAATAGCACTAACTGTACATTTGACACATCAAACGTTAGTTGGTCTAGTGGTTTTCTATGCGAGGCGAAGGGCAGCAGGTCATTGGTTCAAATCCCATCCCGTTCTCCATTACTTTTTCATTTTATTTGAGGATTTTCTGCATAAATTAATAGAATGTAAGGGTCCTTTCTGACAAAAAACCGGCCTCAGCCACTGACAGTGGCCCTGCCATGTTGGCGCGCGTATGGATATGACTGGGTATAATGGGAAGCACCATATATGAACGAGGCGACAAGTTAGATGACCAGAAATACGTATTTTACAAGTTTACGCACCAAACTGACCGTCAGATGCAAGTTCTATGACTTCTGGTGTATTTACCTCTTTTTTATTTTACATTGTTGTATGTGATTTTTGGTGTGAATCAGTAATTCAGACTGTTGTGTTCTTCAGTGCTGTGTTCTCCAGTTACTAGCTATCTTGCACATGTGATGCTCCTTTAATGCTTTTTGCAACATATCATGCGTTATCTGAGTTGGCACTGAGTAGATGATTGAAAGAATGTTACAATGTTGACCAAAAAAATAGCTCTGTTCATACTTGCTGATGATTATTAACTTCCCCCAATAGGCACTAAACTGTGCCATTGAGTAGCTCCCTCCATCCTTGCTGATGATCATAATTCTCCCCAATTGCCACTAAAGTGTGTCATTGAGTAGACAAAGGAGGGAAGGAGATGAGACTGTGGAGAGATGTAGAGGAGTGAGGTATTACCATGAAGACAAATAAAACGTGATTAAGAACTATTAGGAAACTTCCACAGTTTTTATAGCCATTCATCAGATGCGATTTATGGTAAACAGTTATTTCCATAAATAAAGTGATAAGTGTCCCGACACAACCTGTACCTTTATTGGGTATGTAGATAAAAAATACTTACCATTGCAGCCGGATTATCCCCATTTGTACTCTTGCCTGTGAATATAGATCAGAAACAGGGACTCTGTTCTGGCATGCTTGCTCTCCAATTTAGTACTGGTTATTACTTTACCTATTTGCCTTCTCAACTTCCAGTGGACTCATTGGCATTAATCTGTATTTCTGCAATTAAGATGAACTAGATTTTATGTACTAACAACATTAGCTCTGTAACAGTAATTTAAGATAGCAAGTTGTTGTTAGTTCACTTATGTACTTTGGAGGCTAACTGTTGACAGAGGAAGCAGAAAGAAGTTTTTATGCTAGTTAAGTTTTGTTGTAACAGACACTGTTTGGTCTTAGACTTGTTTTTGCCTAGCTAACCAGGGGTATCATGTAGAGGCATCTTAGCTAGTCCTTGAAACGTAGGGGTGATTTACAAGCTTTAGCTGTTCAAATCAACTTCTCCATGCCATGGAACTTTATGAAAGGGGAGACGTGGTTGGCCAATCATGTGGAATGCAGTGTCAGTTTTAGGCAGAGATGCGGTCGGCCAGTCCGTGTGGAATATATTGTCAGTTTTAAGGCAGAGATGTGATCGTCCAGTCGTTTGGAATATGTTCCCAAATTATTGTTCCTTTATTGATGCTCCATATCTGGAAAAGTTAGCATAGAATGGTCATGTTGATTCCACAGGAATGATATCTCCAATGCAACTTTCACGTCCAAAGGGTTTTTTACCAATATCACCTGCGCTAACGTGATAAAATCTCATGCAGGTTGGATCGGATTCTTTTGGATGATTTGGTTTGCCGCAAGGAAGAGCCTGGACCTTACCAAGCACTCAATCGGCATGACGACCTCTGCTATGCAGTCGTATTCGGCTTCCCGGAGTGTGGGGCAGAAGCTCACAGACTGACTGAGATAGCAGCAACTGGTTTAGCCCCAATGCTCTGTATGTTATCGCGTCGTCTTGCCGCCTCGCTGCCCTGCTGTTGTTGTGTTATATGTGCTGCCTAAAGCGTGCCGTATGTGTATCACTTATTTCGAGTAGAGGACATGAATCCGTGTATAGTTATCCCGGTTTAGCGTAAGGTACCACCACTCGCCCCTGAACTTTCGGCACCCTGTGTTGTAGTATACTCATAGTAACGAATAAGGCAATAATGCCGGCTGTGTTGGCGAGTGCGGGCTAGGTTGTGGTTTTGTGCTGTAAATGAAGCTATTCTGTCTGGCTCTGTTGTTGAGGCATAGAGGAATGAATAAAACGTACTGTAGTTGTCAATTTCATTTCTGGTAACATGAACATACTGATCAGTAGCCCTAGCATTCAGTCCTGGCTTCTTGGCCACTTGAATAGAGGAGACAGATGTACATACACAGGTAGACTGACCGACCAATCGATCACGCAAGGCGGTCTTGGCGGTGCGGCGTTGAGATCGATGGTCGATCATCGCCTCTTAGCGGTCGCGGCCGACGAGGGAGAGGAGGAAGGTCCGGTAGTTGCCGGAGGTCTCGGAGTGGATGGCGTCGGCCAGCGAGCGCTTGTACTTCTTGTGGTACTCGGCCTTGATGTACTGCATGTCCACCTCCGCCCTGGTGACCACCACCCGTATCAGCGTCGTGTCGCTTGTGCCCAGCCCCTTCATCGCCTTGTGCAGCGCCTTGGCGAAGTACCTCGCCGGGCTCTCGGCGCACCGGAGGATCGTCAGCAGCCCCAACTCGAAGGTGCCCGACGTCTCGCTCTTCACAGCCTGCGACAATGCATATTGCAAAGCCTGAGAAATTTGCACATGGAGTTTCAAGCAAAGCTGGAGATGAAGGCCACCTTGTCCAGGGAGCGCGCGTAGAGGTGGTGGTAGGCGTCGGCGACGGCGGCGAGGTGCGCCCAGCTGCGCTCGGTGAAGACGCGGATGAAGGCCCGCTCGTCGGTGCCCAGCCGCTTCTCGCCGGCGCGGTAGAGCTCCCTCGCGTCGCGCGCCGCCGCCGACGGGTCCACCTCCGGGCCCTCGTACCGCGGGATGCCCAGGTAGGCCAGCAGAAGCTGCATCCAGCCACCAGCAACACACAAAATGATGATAGGTTCAAACACTGCACAGATGAGCGTATGCGTATCGATGGTGCTGTGGAGGCAAACAAAGACGTACCTTCTGGTGGTCGCCGTAGGTGCGCTCGGTGACGTCCTGCTCGAGGTAGCAGCCGAAGCGGGCGCGGTAGGCCTGCTTCATGATCTGCAGCTGCGACGGCGTCCGGGAGCAGATCACCTCCGTGGCGGCGCGCAGGTCGGCGATGTCGCCGTTGAGGGACTGGTTCAGTATCGTGGCGTCGCGGCCCACGGGGTCCAGCACCCACAGCAGCATCGCCTTCTGCACAAGGAACCGGCACCCCCAAGCAGAGAGGTCATTTCGGGAGCAAATACAGTACTATGCTATGCTTCTTCTTTTTTCGAAAAGGGATACTATACTATGCTATGCTTCTTCTTTTTTCGAAAAGGGATACTATACTATGCTATGCTGTCTGTGTGACTTATCATTTTGCATGATATTTGCTGGGTGATTTATAAATCATTTTGCAGTTTGCATGCCTTGTGGTTCCCGCTGAGCTCGGTCGATAGGCGATGGTAGAGGTCCTGGTGGTATATGGCCCTGTACTCCTGCATGATGAGCCCGCGCTGCACCGCGTCGCGGTGCGCCAGGATGTTGATCACCGTCGTGCTGTCGCACCCAAAACCTGCAATACCAACACGTACACCACCGGCCGTCAGCCGTTACGCAGCACATATCGTTGCTGGGCAGGATGAAAAGAGTCCTCCATTATTTGTACGCACCTTTGAAGGCCCTGTGGAGGGCGATGGCGTCATGGCGCGGGGACGTGAGCACCGGAGGCACGCTCAGGCTCGCCATTCTTCGCCTGTGTTTGGACTTGGAGGTGCCTGTGACCAACTGCGTGCGTACGGGGCCGGGGGCGAGGGTTTTAAAGCGGGAGACGCTGAGCTTTCCCGTCGGGGGATCACCCATGGATGGGGACGCCGCCGTGCGCATATGGTATGCTGCGTGTGATCGACGCGGGCGCATGCATGGCCGGCCCGGCGACCCCCACCACCATCACAGGAAAAGGGAAGGAGAATATATGCCTCCTTATCGACCAAGTGGCGTATCAGATACTCCGGCCGGTAATTTGTAGTACTACGTAATACCCTTGAGTTTCTTCTTAAAAAGGAAAAAGGATAGCGTCACGCCACCTCACACTGGGCACTAATTTATGACAGTTTTGCTAAGTCTCAATCGACTGAGACTTTGATTTTGCATGACGACAGACCAATGCGACGGCGGGGTGGGGGTCATGGTGCTCCGAGGCTCCGAGCCACGTGGGTGGAGGTGGCGACGAATGTCTAGGAGGAGGAGAGGTGCGCGAGCTGCGGCTGTAGTGGCGGCGACAAAGAAAAGGAGGAGAAGGAGAGGTACACGAGCTAGATCGGTGGAGGCGGTGGTGGAGGTCGAGGAGGAGGTGGAGTGAAGTCTAAAATAAACCCTATGATTGTAGAGCTCGACGTTAATAAACCCTTACGTCTAAATCCTTGAAATATGTATCCTAACCTTTCAGATTCCGGTCATTTTGAACCTTTTGAAGTTTCTAGGAGAGGATTTGGTGACATGGCACTGAGAGGCTGGGATTGCTGACTCTGACTAACTTAATGATTGCCACGTGGGCGTGCTCACATGCGAGCCGCCACCATGCCCATTTGACCACTGCTGGCTATCCGTGTTGCGCTCCGGCGCTACTAGTACGAGCTCCACTGCTTCCTGTCGATGCTCTAGATCGCCGCCCCGTCCGCGAACGATATTTGCATGGACCGCGTCCCGTGCTTCGTCCTGTAGATGTTCGTCGCCGACGTCTCATTCTGCCTCGCGTGTGTCGTGTTTCTCGCTGGGAACAGATCAATATATATTTACGCGTCTAGCCGGTGTAATCAGAAGCACGCCTGTAGCTTGCTTGCTTGTGCGTGCATGTAATCCGCGAACATTGGTCAAGCTCTACAACGAGCCGGTGCATGGCACCAAGCGCCCGAGCCACAGCAACCCCGGCGTGCAGCACACCACGATGGCTAGCAGCGACGTGCTCAGGAATCTCAGGGAGATGCGGGTGTGCTCCGCCATGGGTGGCTTCAGAGTTCCTGGTGCCGTGTAGCCGACTTGCCGAAATATTACCACGCTGTGCATGCATCGCTAGATGCATGGCCCTGGCACGACCATGAGTGGTTGCGAGTCACGCAGCTCCCGTGGCCGCTCGCACGAGGTGCAGTCCACGGCGATGCTGCTGAGTGCTGAGTGCTGAGTGCTGACTGAAGGAGTCTGATTCCGTGGGACCCATCTGCAGGTGTTGGCTTACTAATCAATCCCGGTCTTTCAGGATGGTACTTAGGAATCCTCTGTTTGGATACGACCTCAAGGTTCAAAACGACCGGGATCAGTGAAGTTAGGGTACAGATTTCAGGGATTTAGACGTGAGGGTTCATTTTCACGGAGCTCTACAACCTCAGGGTTTATTTCAGACTTCACTCGAGGAGGGGAGGATGCTCGTTGGAATTCCCAGCTCGTGGAAGCGGACGAAGGAGCACACTACGGTCCCTCATTGTATCAACGCCTCCAACCCATCCATGACTGCTCTGAAGATTTCCAAGGCCAAAGCAGGTATCACCTAGCCTCTTCATTTGTAATTTGGAGAAGAATCAGAGATGTTTGTGTCCTTATCGTCAGTTCAGTTGACTTCTTGTTAGCGTCAGAGTGTAAACCAATTCAGCTGGCGTGGGGCAGTTTTGGATATCTTTATTTCCTTGGTTTTTGACGTGCCGTCGCCTGCCGGAACGAAGCTAGGAAGGCGAACTAGCAGACGAGGTTGCAGGGAACAAGAGGATGGAGCCTCGTGCTATGAACAGAGACGTATCAAAGAATAAGTTGTTGGAATACAGGAAAATGAAGGTCGTGAGACTACTCGACTTGAATGGCCTGGGTGTGTCAAGAGCTTACATGCTTGATACACAGTAGATGACATAACTAAAATAGAAGAAGTGGGAGAAGGGGGCCCGCACCACATGGTTGGGATGGTGAGCTTATCTCCTAACATCATTTATTTAATGGGTGTGTCTAGGGCACATCTAGATGTGCTCAAGTTATTGCACATCTAAGTGAGTGAATCAAGCATAAAGAGAGAAAAAAAATATTAACACGAATCTCAATGTAAGAACAATGACATATGACTTAGATGCGCAATACTTATGGCACATCTAGATGTGCTTTAGCAAAACTGTTATTTAATTTAATTTGCTGTCCTGCTATCTTTTGCCCAACTGGTTGGAATATTCGAACATAATTTCAACTTGGTATGTTGATTTTCATGATAATTACCCAGTTGTTTGTTAGTGATCTTTAAGGTCGTGTTCCTTCTTATCTTGCTAATGGAAAAATTAAGAAATGTGACCTGATTACATGATTGCGAACTTTATTCAGTGTCTGAAAAAAGTACTTTATTTAGTGTCTGGTACGGCTCTAATCTCATCCGCATTTATGTTGCAGTACAACTTTTTGTACTTAGATTGACCTCCGACGACTGTGTTTCGCTGGCCTTTGAGGCTGTGTTCCTTTTTTTAGGCTGTCTTCCTTGTAAGCTAGAGAATGGGAAAAGTATGGAACTTTACTATTTTTACCTGATTGCACTCTTTATTCAATAATGGATAATGGATGTTTAGTTTCGCTGAATTTGGAGACTCTGTTCCATCAAGTCTTCCTCTACGTGTGGAACCTTGCCAGTGTAGGAATCAATAGGGGCAGCCAGCGTTCTGTATGTGCGCGTCATGCCGGGAGGATCCAATTGATCATCTCCTTGAGCAGTTGAGCTAGAAAGCACTCGGCAAGTTGACGGCTGCATCGAACCTGTACCAACAATTCTATTCCTTATCATATACTAGGTAGACACACACTTCTTGGTGCAATTCTGAAATTATGCAAGCAGAACAGTCGATTATGTGTATTAAATATGCAATCCTAGCTAGGATTTACCTGCACATGGAAAGATTGAATGTGTTGTTCAGTATGAATAACAGATTTACCTGCTATGAAATTAGATGTCATTTTATGAAAAAGAGAACAGGCCACTTGTAGTTTTTCTACCCCGATATCTTGTCATTTTATATGTTCTCAACCAAAAGAAAATTTCCAAGTGGTTACCGACCGTTAAGTGTCAGAATTGTGTCACTGCAGATTGTTAACTATCAATGTTTAACAGTGAGGAGAGTGGACATTGGGGAGTTGATCCTGATGGCGTACAGGGTCCTAAATAGATGCTTTATCATTTTGAGAAACAAGGTGCTTTATTCATGTAATGGCTTCTGACAGATTGTTCTTCCATTGGTAGTGTCCGCAGCTCCAAGTCATGCAGTTTTATTGTATAATCCTGAACCTGAAGTCATGGAACATGTATCTTTACTGCTGTTTTTTCTTGATTTGATCATGAGAATTGGTAATTGTACAACCTCTGCTGTATTTGCTTGACTTGCCTTGGTTGGTTAACCAGTGAGCTATGGAAATACCCGGTTGTTAAATCTTAAAATTATCATATGATGAATCCATTACATGGTCTTCTATCTGCCCGGAGATATTTGCCAATGAGTACTTGTTGTTCAAGAGGTGATCTTTACTAATAATTTTTTTTACATTGTTTGTCATCTGGGAATTCTTCATTTTGTAATATGAAATGGCTAATGAATTTGCTAGGGAATCATATGTCCTGTTTCTCGAGCT
Source organism: Triticum aestivum (assembly GCF_018294505.1). Lineage (NCBI taxonomy): Eukaryota > Viridiplantae > Streptophyta > Magnoliopsida > Poales > Poaceae > Triticum > Triticum aestivum. Next base: position 714,867,354 of record NC_057800.1, read on the forward strand.
TAAATGAATAGTTGTGTTTGTTTAATCTGAAAATGTTCAGGTTTTGTTAAATAAATAAATATAATACAGTAGATTGATCAAACTCGTGCAAACATATATATGAAACAAAGGCATTTGATAAAAGGTGCACCAATTATTTGAAGCCTTCACTTGACAATTGATTTTTTTCAAAGTCTGTTTCTCTAGCTTCACCTTCACTTGATATTCATGTGTACCTTTGGTGAAGACAATTTGGATGACCAGACCTCCACAAGCTAGAATAACCTAAAATGTTTTAGAAAAACGTATGAGCCGCCAACCTATATCCCAGTATGCACAATCTTTATGCAGGTATTTGTATCAACATGGTCATAGGCCACATCGTACACTCATGTTCGTGAATTACAGTAATGTTTTCACATCGTATTTATATATAAATTTGTTGTTCCGTGGCAACGCACGGGCATTCAGCTAGTATCATGTAGAAGCATCTTAATTAGTCCTTGGAACTTAGGGGTGATTTGCAAGCTTTACATGTTATTGGCGCATTCGAGCCTCCCACGCACCATTCTATACCATGCTTGATCCTCGAGTGAGGTGCCTGAAAGTCTTACCACTTGCAAACCGAGGTCGAAGACCACCGTTCAGGCTGGGACATTAGATCACCAGGTTCCTTGTACTACTTATGACATCAAGGGCCCTTGCATCCCAATCACCATTGCGAACCACACTGGATCCCTCTCATGGGCCGTTCAGGCACTCGAGCGCTTTTGAAGGTACTCAAGTCTTACTATTTTGCTTTTCAAGTCGTTATCGATTAGCCGGTAGTGTTGCTAGTGAGTACTGAACTCAAATCAATTTGTGTCAAGGATGATAGCTCCCGGCTGCTTGGCCGAGTTTGCGTGAAACTTGAGCGGGTGGTCCAAGAGAAAAACGACACGAGAAACATGAAAGTGATATACGCAACATATGATAAAGCTAAGTATAAATATTCAAGCTGACTATGTGGGAAAGTCCCCAGGTTGTGGTGCTCATAGTCATTGTAATGGCAGTGGCACGATCAACTATTAGAGATGCTTACTCAGTTACTCATCATCCCACAGGGCTGAGGTGTCCGTGGCACGGTGGGGGCTAAGGTGGCGGTGACACAACTCAGCGCTCGTCTTCTATGATTACCGAAGGTTACACCCGCCTTCTGATATGAGGGGCTGGCCCTAGCATGCACCGTTCTAGACTAACGCTCACCTTTCAGTTTTGAAAATATTTGAGCAACAACCAAAATCATCGATTTTCATTGATTTTCAGTGATTTTGGTTTGCATTTCGGCCAAAGGGCCAAAATGTTCACTTGAACTCAAACAATCTCTTGGAAAAACATTTGAATTCATGTTTACTACTGAAATTGTTGAAATATTTTGGCTGAAAGGTAAATATTTCAATGTGTACTAATTCAGTGAGTTTTATCAAAATCTCAGTGAAATTGAAAACCAAGTGCATGGGTAGTAGGTTGCTCCATGTGTGCCCGATTTGATTTAATGCAATCGGTTTCTTCAACTCCAGAGCGAAGATAGAATGCCATAATAAATTATCCAAGGTTCCAATCGAGGAATGACGTGTAAGTTGATTAGTCCCTTCAACATCACAATGTAGGAGTATCGAACACTCTACACACCAGGCGTTGCTGCTATCGGGAGACCTAGAAGTGGAGTCAAGGAATAGAGGTTGGTGATGGAGTTGTTCCCGCACCGGCATGGGCGAGTGGCGATTAGGAAACGAGGGCATTTTAGCATGGAGTCGGGGATGAGAACTTGCAATTTTCCACTATCATACTATGCTTGCAATCATGACGAGCGGATGGTCAATTGGAGGGACAACGATGGCGACAATGAAAATAAATTCATGGCACTAATACTATATGGATCTATGATGTCATAAAATTTCAGAACTAAAATCAATATCTATCTTGAGAAATAAAAAAGCACTAGTTAAGCGATTGTGTTAATAGGTTGAATGTTTTTTCCAATTTGAACTAACAACTATATTCATAGTTATTTCCTATTTCTACCCATGGTTACACTTTTTAAGGTGTAGAGCATTGCACACATGGTAAGGGATAGTTGAAGCATACTAGGAGGGGGTGTGCAAGGCGCAAACACTACAAGGGGCGAAAATCCAAGCTAAAGCAACACAACACTGGAAGTAAGAACCACAAGGACATAGCGCATCCAAGACCCCATGGCATCAATTTACCGCCAAAGATCTAAGAGCAATAAGCATCTGAGACCTTCCGAGGAGCAAACACTAGCAAGTCGAGGATCGTCGCCGGCATGGTCGAAAGGCATCAGATGACCATGTGACGGCATGGTGTGCCATTAGCGAGACCGAAGGATAGAACACAACGAGACAACATGACATCTTTGTGCCACCACTAGCACTAGGCCGAAGGGTTCGCAATGTAAGACTTTCAAGTGCCTCACAATTCATAGGTCTTGCGAACCAAGCTCCAAGACCACTATTTAGGTCAGGACATTAGACCACTAGGTTAGCAGTACTTGTGTCATCGAGGGCCCTTGCATCCCAGTCCCCATTCCGAACCACACTAGAACTCTAATGTAGGTCGTGCATGCACTTGAGGGCTTTTGAAGTCAATAATATATAAAGTTCTCTTTTCTTCTCAAAACAGTTCACATCCAAAATCAACTCACAACTTCATAAAGAAAGATAGACAAATTTAGAGATGGTCCGTGATAATTGCTGAGTCGTGTCTCATGTGTGAGTTTGAATCCAAAATCTGAGATGGTATTCTGGTAATGGTGTACACATGTTGCTAACTTTTATTGAAAAAATCCAATTGGCTAAACTAAGGACCTAGCGTACAACCTAATTTCACTTAATCGATAACATCCATGACTCTGATTGCAACTTAGCAGCTGGTTGTCCCTGGTCGATCTGTGGCGTGTCGCTGCAATTTTTCGACGGCTTATGGCACCGGAGAGCATGTAGCACACGGTGCTCAAACCGTTCTTCATCTTTCTTTGGAGCAATGGCGAGATCGTGTGGCGAGAGTAGGTTGGGGCGGTAGCCAGAGAAGACGCTCCACCAGCGGTCGTTCGGCAACAACAGCTGGAGTTTGTGGTCCCACGCCTTCCTGCAGCCCTGCCGCCGGCGTCCCGTCCTGGTATCGTGCTTGTAAACACGGTTGCCGTACAGGTAGTAGAGCATACCGTCGTTAACGTCTAGCCAGGCACATGATGGGGTCAGGACATGCAAGCTGATGAACCTGGTGGCGCCCATGTCGAAGCTGTAGCGCATTTCCCAGATGAGCGGCGAAAGGTACAAGCAGCCATGCGGCCCCTGCGGCCGGACGACCCAGAAATAGAGCTTGCCGCGGCGCGGACCGAGCTCGTGCACGGCGACACACAGCCGGCCATGCAGGTCGAGGACGTTGGCCACGGCGTCCTCGGCATTGTACCCTGGGAGACAGTACATGCGGTGCGTCTCGCTGGCCACGTCAACCACCAGCAGCCTGTTGGGCTTCGTATCATGCTCCCACTTCATACACAACACGTGCAGTTTGTGGTCGATTAGCGCCGGCCATGAGCCCATCCGGTGGCACCGGTAGAGCCCCCGGTGCCGGCGCCACATGCCGCCATCGGCGCCGCCCAGGGTGAGCACGTGGACGTAGTTCCGGTGCAGACCGTCGTAGGCGGAGAAGGAGAGGCGAAAGAGCTTGTACTGCCGCGTCGACGGGCTGTACCCCATGGCGTACCCGTGACCGTGGATGCGCAAGTCGGTCTCGCTCATGAGCGGCGGCAGGACCCGTAGCTTGTCGCCGGTGATGGGGTTGCACACGAAGACTGGCATCCAGATGAAGTTGTTGGCGGCGAGGAGGAGGAAGCCGTTGCAGGCGTTTGTGGGACTGTACCCGTCCGGGTGGCCGGCCACGACGGACATGGTCGCCGCCGTGGACACGTTGAACACTGTCAGCTCAGGGCTCCACCCCAGCGTATGGGTCTTGGACACGAGCAGCGCCTCCGCGGCGGCGCCGGAGACGACGTGGCCGGCGTGGGCGTGGAGGCCGATGAAGTACGGGTCGGTGAGGAGATCGCGCCATTGCTGTGACACGCAGCGGCCGCGGCCGACGTCCCTCGTCGGCAGCCTCAGCAGGATCTCGCGCAGGATCTCCTCCGCCACAGACTCCATCTTCATGCGATCTCAACGACTACCGCCGACATCGGATCGGATCGGGTCGCCATATATAGATTTTTTTTCCGGTTTGATTGCTTTTATTATTTGATTTAGCTGAATATATATCTCCGTCCAGATTTTGCGCCTCACGGTTACCTACATGTTTTTTTTTTTTTGAGCCGGGTTACCTACATGTTGGTTACCCTTCTACCGTTCAGATTTGAGTCTGTTTAGGACACATCTAGATGTGACATAGTTATGTCACATCTAACCTAATAAGCACTGTGTTTGTGGTCTATTTTTTTTGTCCCAGTTTTTTTTTATTTCTTGTTGCTGCGTAGTTATTTTTAGAAGGTTAGATGTGACATCATTAAAGAACATCTAGATGTGAATTAGACAAACTGTTCAGATTTTGCATACCCTTTTACATCTTGGTCCGGTCCAGCTTTAAAACTAGGTTAACACGTTGTACCGGAACTAAAAATATTTGTCCATAACCTCTACTACTCCCCAATGATCCCCTAGTCGCAATAATACCTTCACGATCTACCGATACTCACGTCGGGAGGCCCTGAGTGGCGATCTGACAGAGTGCTGCTGATCCTCGTAATCGATCGCGGGTGCGCATGCGGAAACGGGAGGACATGGGGCGTCCAGGAACGGTGCGAGCGGAAGTACCGATGGGATCCCGCAAGGCCGATCAACTGCTCCAACCCTGGAGGATAAATTCTTTGGACTGAATCTCCACGAAGAGGGGGAAAGGATTTGGATCTCTTAGGGGAGGTGGACGAATCGATAGAAGAAACCCGCTGAATTGCCATGTTTAGGGTTCATACCCAGAAGCCTTTCAGCCATGTCTCGCTGTTCAAAACGTTGCGTAACGTGTGGATGGCGGCGCAAGGCGTGACTTTTAAACCGACGGAGGACAACTTGTTCCTGGCACAGTTCATGTGACTGGGTGAATGTAATCGAGTGATGGGCGATGGTGTAGGCTAACGCAGCAGAAAACAAAAAATTTCCGACCTACACACCATCCCAGGACCACTATGAAGAGTGCATACATAGTTTGATCTTTTTCGTTACCGACTCGTAGCGCAGAGGGAAGTAGAGTCGATGACGATCGGCGGTGCAGATCCCCGCAGCTAGGATTTACAACCTCCCAACCATGAGGATGTATACCCTCATCTGCTCCTCAGACAGCCCTCCGGGAGGCGGTCGAATAGCCCCCCAGACGGTGTCGCGGACATCCCTTCAGGAGGACCTTCGAAACTCGAACGGTCACTCGGACAGCCCTTCGGGAGGACCTTCGAAACTCGAACTTTCACTCGGACAGCCCTTCGGGAGGACCTTCGAAACTCGGACGGTCGCACGGACAACCCATTGGGAGGCACTCATGAACTAAGACCGAAACTACGATCTCATTACAGAGTTGCATACATACGGTGTCATCTATCCAGCAAGGCTTCGCCGTCTAGAACTAGTTCCTGCCGGAACCCAGACAGCCTTTCGGCTCTACGAAACTATTTCGCGGGGAGGGAGAGAGAAGCCAGATCATTGCATGGCACTTGTATGTGAGAAGCGATGAGGAGAATGGCAGCCCCTTCTCCTCCTTTTATAGGCCAAGGCAAGGGGTGGGGTGGTGGAGGAAATACCAAAACACCCATGCTACATGTCCCACATGAAGGGTGAAATGGTAACTCAAGTGGGGCACCAAGGGGACACCATGGAGGCACCCCCTTGGCCAGCCACAACCTTGCTCCCTCCCATGGGGCCCCCCCCAACAAGCCACCAACATGTCTCCTAGAAACATGGGTGCTCCCTAGACAAAAAGCCACCAAACATGTAACCCCCGATTCGTAGGATCTTGTCCCCTCGTGCTGAGACAAGATGTTTTCCGCGAAACATTTTTTCTGAAAAATTCCGGAAGGTCCCCAAACATTTCCGGCACCCTCTAAAATTATTTTGGGCATGATCCGAAACATTTCCGGTGTGGTGATTTTTATCAGTGAAAAGCAACAACGGCGGTTACAGCAGCTCCGGAACATTTTCGGTTTTTCTCTCCAAAAATTCCCAAAAGTTCCCAGACCAATTCTGGGGCGCTCTAAGAATTTCCAGGCGAGTGCCGAAACCATTTTGACCTAATAATATATTCTGACACAACTTTTCGGTTTTACCGAAACTATTTCGGTGTTCTCTCTCCGAAACTCTTCCGTAACAACTATTTCGTTTTACCGAAACTCTTTCGGTGTTCTCTCTCCGGAACTCTTCCCTTGTCTTCGAAACTTTTCCGGTGACTTTCTCTCAGACTCCATGTCTAGTATTCACCGATAGATGACCCTTAAGCGTGTGACCCTATAGGTTCGGTGAAGTATATACATGATCTGGAACCCCTTCCGATCAATGATCAACATCGGAGCCGTGGACACCCTTATTGACCCCTATACCCACACGAATGAATATTCGAGTGAACCTCCAGTTGCCATGTGCTATTCCTGTTGCTTCGTGATATGTTACAAATACCCGAGGTGAGATTTACTTGCATCCCCGTGGATCAACGACTTGTCCACTATGCTAGTTACCTCGTTACCGGTTTTGTTCTCTTTTCTCGTTTCCGTGTTGCGGCATCCCTGTGATCAAATCACACTGTGTCTGGCCAGACGATGATGGATACCGTAACACCGAGAGGGCCCGAGAATATCTCTCCATCATTGGAGGAGCAAATCCCAATCTTGAGCTATCAAGTTACTCGACACACTTTTCCATGAACCCGTAAGCTGCCGTAATACCAACCATTTACGAATGACGTTTAACAAACCCCAAAGTTCATGAAGCAAGTATGAAGAAACTCGATACTCTCATGGTCTAAGGAATTATACAAACATTAACCATCTCTGTGTTATGTACCATTAACTTGTGACGAACGAATCTCATAGCATAACATCAATCCGGGTCGATTCAACACAAATGGTCTCTTAACATTGTGCCCTCAAAGTTGCTAGCATAGACATGCCCATGACCAGGAAAACAGAATCATCATGCAACACTTGAGCTAGTCTTAGAGGCCAGACTAGGAATACTTCTTACCGTTTATTATTCCACACGTGCATATGAGTCTTCCTCCGAGCCTCATGTTATTGCAGACTCGAGAACCATAGCAGTTATAGCATGGAACATAAACATAATTATGAACATGGAGATAACTAATAGCATTTATTATTGCCTCTAGGGCATATCTCCTACAGACTCCCACTTGCACTAGAGTCAATAATCTAGTTAATGCTAATGCACTTTACACCTATGGCATACCGGTGTAAAAATGTCAGGACCCCGACTCGATGTCACATCGATCTAGCTGGTAACGCCTCATATCACTTTGCGGCCTCACGCACGGTATCCCCACGGGTGTCGTCTTACCTTTTCCCGGGACCGTTTGCGCCTTTTGGCTCACGTATATGATAGTGTCGCTAGCATCCATATGATAAAGAGCCCGGGCTGACATGACTAGTCGTAAACCCAAAGTGGCACAGACTTACAGGGACAGGCATCCATGACCCAGCTTCGAACGTGTCGGTCATCAGCAAGTGGGTCCGGGCTGTAGCACTGGGCTAGCAGGACTCCGGTAAACCGGGCTGTAGCGGGCTAACAGGACTCCGGTACTCAAAGCGTGACATTTCCCCGAAGGGACAGACACAGGAACGAAGAAGGACACATGCCGGCCAGCCTAAGTGTTCCAGAGCAGTAGCAAGCTACCATGGCTCAGCGGTAACACTAGGAGACATTTCCCGGTAAGAGAGGCTACTAAAGATAAACAACTAGATAGTCAGATCCCACACATACCAAGCATTTCAATCATACACACAATATGCTCGATATGTGCAAATACAACGAAGCATCACAACATGACTCTATGACACAAGTACTTTATTTAAGGCTCAGTGAGCCATACATAACATACACAAAGGTACGGGTCTCACGACCCCACATACAAGTCATACAGTCATACAAACCAGCAGCGGAAGTAACTTGTCTGAGTACAGACAACTAGTAAAATAAAAGAGGCTTGGAAAGCCTAGCTATACTACGTGGTCCTTCACAAGCTCAGGGTCACCACCTGGGTCTTTAGCCTACTCGTTGATGTCAACGTCTACATAGAACCCATCAGAAGGGGTTGCAGCGTCTTCTGTAAAAATGTAGATTATAGCAACATGAGTACAAAGGTACTCAGCAAGACTTACATCAGATCCTACATACATGCATAGTATCAAGAAGGGTTGGTGGAGTTATTGCAGCAAGCCAGCTTTGACTCTTGGCTAGGCTATCCTACGATACTCCAACTGAAATGGTTTTGCGCACACGAGTCCACTACTCACCAATTCAATACACTACCGAGGATCCGCCTCCGTCTTCCTACGGAAGAGCCATCCTCGGCACTCACACTTATCTTGAGGCTTTTAGTAGTTTCCATTTACTTGTCTATGAACTGTATAGGCAACCAAGTAGTCCTTTACCGCGGACGCGGCTATTCGAATAGATCATGTTAACCCTGCAGGGGGTACTTCTTCATACACGCTCTCACCACTTACCGTCGTTTACACGACATGTACTCGGCAACCTTCAAGCGGAAGCCCAACGTGGGTGTCGGCCACGACCTACCTAATCACCTAAGCCTCCAGTCCAGGTTTATCGCCTATTCAGGTTCCATCCGCAGGGAGTCCGGCCGAGGTTTCCCATACGGCCCCGAACGATGTGAACAGGGTTCCCGAGATACCTAACGGGTATTCGGTACACCCGGCCACGTACCTACCGCATCACAGCCCACCCCTACGGTCAGCGCTGTCCACGGCCTCCAGTAGGCTACAAACACCAGAAACTACTTGCAACTCCTGGACGGAGAACTAGGGTGAATAAGAAGCCGAGAGGGTCCATTGGTTTCGGGCCCAATGCATGGTAGTAGCTGATTCTTAAATCACACATACAGATCTCAGTGCTTAAGGTCGGCTTCAATGAAACAACCCACCATGTACTCCTACATGGCCTCTCATCGATACCTTTACCAAATCGTGTTCACCACACCACTCTCATTACCGACATAATCATTTCACTCCAGCCCATCACCCAGATGAACCAGACCTGACACGACTCTAAGCATAGCAGGCATAGCAAGGTAGGAACAACACATACATATGGCTCAAACAACTCCTACACATGCTAGTGGGTTTCATCTAGTTACTGTGGCAATGACAGGTCATGCAGAGGAAAAGGGTTCAACTACCGTAGCACACAGCAGTTTGAATCGCGTTGTCTTAATGCAGTAAAAGAGAGCAGGAGCGAGAACATGGGATTGTATCGATATGATCAAATGGTTGGTTGCTTGCCTGATGGTCCGATGCACTGATACGGTTCTTCGTTAGGGTAATCACGGTATTCCTCGGGGACAGAACCTGTCGCAAAGGACATCGATACACAACCATCACCAAACAATGTGCAACAATATGATGCATGCATGAAACATGGCAATATGAGTGTGTTGGGCTAATGCAACTAAGAACAGAGGGGTTTGAACAAATTTGAATCAAGGATTCAAATTTTAAGTTCAAATATGGTCTTTTAAAGTGCTTTTCCTTGTTCTGCTTAAAACATCAATTTAACTTGTTTGATCATGCATGAAAATAGTACAGATGGATAGATTGGATTTTTCTGATCATTTTTCATATATAATTTGTCCAATTTGGAGTTACAGAATAAAAGTTATGAATTTTTGAAGTTTAAATAATATTCTGGAATTTCCTGATTTAATTTAAATTCAGAAAATCAATTACTGCGTCAGCCTGACGTCAGTGTGACATCAGCAGGTCAACGGAACAGGTCTGGGTCAAACCTGACAGTGGGTCCCGCATGTCAGGGTGATTATTTTAATTAAAATTTAATTAAAACTAATCCTGTTTAATTAACAGGGCTGGGCCCCACCTGTCATTGACTCAGGGGAGTCAACCAGGGCCCACCC